>NC_137695.1:42347649-42748011 GCF_964034855.1 Anser brachyrhynchus | reverse complement strand
GCTCCGGTCCCGGCCGAGCCCCCGCTGGGAAGCCTGAAGGGCAGCGCAGGGGGGTGCCCGCAGACAAAAGCGCCGAGCGCTGCCCGGTGGCAGCGCTCGGCGCTTTTGTCTGCGGGCACCCCCCTGCCCTCGGCGGCGACCCCTGCCCAACCCGGCCCCCCTCCGGGTCCGGCGGACACCCCGCTGCTGGGGCAGCGCCCCCAGCCCCAATTCTCGCCCCCGTTCCCGTGGGCACGGCGGGGCGACGATGACACAGCAGGGCCGCCGGCGGCCCCTCGGAGCCGCGGGCGAGGGGGGCGAGGGGCACCGGGGAAGGGGGGGGGGCGGCCCCGGCCCCCCCTCAGAGCCAGCCAAACTTCGTCGGGCGGCCGCCCCCCGAAGCCCGGCGGCCCCGGCCCGGCGCCTCCCCGCCCCGCCCGCCCCCGTGTCCTCAGCCAACCTCCGCCGCCTCGCTTCACAAAGGGCGGCCCCGGGAGCGGCCCCGGGAGCAGCGGCGGGGCGCCGGGGGGGGTGTCGCGGAGCGGAGCGCACCTACCTTCTTGTCGTCCTTGTCGCCGCCGTGCCGCCGCTCCGGGGGGCCGCTGTCGGCGGCGGGGCCCGTGTCGGCGACGGGCTGCCCATCGCGGGGCGGCGGGCGCTGGTGCGGGCAGGCGGCTGAGCCCGCCGCCGGGGGGATGGGCTCCGGGCACGGAGAAACTCCCTTAACATCCATCTCCATCTTCCAGCTCACTGCGTGGCGAGACAAAAGCAGGCGAACACTTTCCACCACCCCGCGTCTCTCTTTGGCTTTTCTCCTTTCGCTCTTTTTTTTTTTTTTTTTTTTTCTTTCTTTCTTCTTCGCCTCCCGCCTGCCTCTCCCCCCCCCCCCCCCCCCGACACACACACACACACACACACACACCCCACCACCGCCACCTCAGGAGGCCGTGACACGCATGGCTCCGGCCGCCTCCGCCGCACCGAGCCGGCGGCTGCAAGCCTCCCCTAGCTCCTCCACACTTTTGTGTGTGAGTGTGTGCGCGCGTGTGTGTGCCTGTGCGTGTGTGCCCTCGCTCCGACGGCCCCCAGCAGCCCCCCGGCACGGCCAGGCGCTCACTAAGCCGCTCTCTCGCCCCCCTGGCAGCCCCCGGCCGTGCCCGGCTCCCCGCCGCCCGTGCCCCCGGCCCGGCCGAGCCCCCGGGGCCGCGGCCCCGCGCACCAAGTTAGCGGCAGGCGGCGGGGGCCGGCCCGGGGGTGGGGGCGAGGGGCAGCCGCCGGGGCCGGGCGGGGAGCTCCTGACCAAAACCCGGTCATGTCAAGGAAAAAGTTAAACCCCCCCCTTCCCTTCCCTCCCCTCCCCCTGCCCACGGCCCAGGCAAGCGCAATACAGCAAAGCGAAACGAGCGATTTCCGACCTGTGCGAGGTGCCGGCGGCGAGAAGAGGCGAGCATTGACCCGGTTGTTGCCTTTATTTTATTTTATTTCCCCCTTTCTTTCCCCCCTGCCCCCCCAACCCCCCCCGGCACCAGCCGCTATGGCAAATGGGGGCTGCTCGGAGCGGTTGTGTGGGACTGGAGCTCCCTCTCGCTCAGGCTGCCGGCGCCACGCAGCACTGCACAGGGAGAGCCGGAGCGAGGAGGAAAACAAGAGCGGATTCAGGCAGGAAAGCTACATCAGGACCAGCCGCCGGCTCTCCCGTTTGCTCCCCAAAAATACGAGAAGAGAAAGCCAAAAAAAAAAATTGCGTGTAAGCTGTTATATCAGTCGTGACTGCAGCGTGCACGCGATTACTTCGTTCCTCGCATTAGCCTCCTTCTCAGACTGAAGTTGTACATGGTAGGGGAAAATGCAATCTCATTAGGAGTGTTTAACACCAAACCCAGAACCGCCTCAGTGGTGCCTGAGCCAAGGCACCGCTCCAGCTATCCCCCTCTTCATTTGGAGCAAGTGAATGCCGAGCACAGAGCGGATCGCTCTTAAATCAGGGCACCACCAGGTGACCAGCCTGCTCTCCTAAATATATCGGCACATAGTCCTGGGAGCAGCTGCTCTGAAAGTTAACTGGGAACCTCCACAGACAGTCTGCAGCACGAGGATACGTCTGCCCCGTACCTGCCCTGTACGAGCAGGCACTGACCTCTGCAGCCACGACTCCTCGCTCCGCAGGCACTGGGCCACCTCCTCAGGAGCTGTGTTACACCAGGACAGAAGCTGTCCCTGGGTGTGGCAGTAAGTGGGCGACCTTCAGGTGTCGCAGGATGCCCGCGTGATCTTCGCCTTGGGTTCCATTATTCTCCAACAGGATTGTTACTGGGGGAACCTGAACACGTGTCCTTGCAACAATATGCTTGGACAAAGGGCAAGAGCTAATCTCGCAATGGAGAAAAAAAGTCTTTGTCACAAATCTAAGCTGTGTATTAAAAATGCACATCTCTAAAGATCCTTTTCCTATTACCCTTAAAGTACGTCCAGTACTCCCGGGCCCTACTGTCTTCCCAGATTGGTGCAAACACGGAGCATTTCTACTGAAACTGTCAGCATCAATGTTTAAAATTGAGGTAAATAATAAGACAATCGAGCCCTGAATATTGAAGTTTGTAGTCAAATACTACTTATAATCACTTATTTATAACCATTTAGATATAGCCTACATTTTGGGGTGGGAGGATTTAAAGATCCTGGACACCCACAGAGCTTTAGCCTCGTTACCAAAAAGCAGTACTGACTGCAGGCATGCACTCTGGGGGGCCTGGCCACACGGCCGTACTGGCCACAGAACACGTGCAAGGAAGGAATTTGCTGTAGAGTTGCCCAAAGCGAAGCGGCGAGCCCATGTGGGTGGCAAGTTACCCCAGTGCCACTCAGCCTCTGCAGTTACCACCTCCCTCCACGCACAATAGGGCCAGCAACGCACACAGGGAACCAAAGTCTGGGCTCGAGAGCTCTTCCAGGTTGGGCCAAAGCACTTCCAGTAGCACAGGCTGGAAAATAGTGAGGTAGAAGTTAAAATATCATTCATTCAGGTGCTGCAGCACGTTCTTGCAAGATTACTAATAAATGACATAGAAACCTTCCCGTGATGGGTGATACTAAATAATGCTGTTAGAAAACGACAATTCCCAATCTACTGTCTTCAGATCTCTAAAGTAAAATTCAAAGCAAACCCAAACCATCTAAAAATAGAGAGAAGCTAACCCAAATACAAACATTTCGCCATGTGCTCTGAAGCTTACTGGGGCTGGACATTGGCAGGGAACCAAGGAAAACTAATTCCAGAGGTGGGGGCCCTTGACTCAGAACGCTCTGCTTCTAATCCTAGAAAGTTTAACCCCCAAAGCCAACAGAAGCTTCTCAGATGGTCTGAGTGAACATGTTCATGCATAAGAAGAGAAGGGCAGGTCCTAGACTGTACGGAAGTCAGTGCAAAGATCCGTACTTGGCTTTTGAATTCAAACATTTCCTTCTTCCCTTCTTTTTGTCCTTTTCTTTTCCCCATCTTTCCTTTTTGTACTGGAAAAGGTTTAGCATGCCACTGTGAAAATAAAATTATTACAAACAATTATTACAAATACCACATTGTTCCCAGCTGTTCTCTGCACAACCCAGGTTTCTGCCCAGCTGCTATTATTTAGTGGATTTCAAGAGAATCCCAAGTAGAACATATTTTCTCAGTCTAAGATAAGGGTCTGAAAAATCACCACAAACTTCCATAAGAGAAATGATGGTCGTCTGGCCAAACGTACTCCGGGATTCAAACAGAAACTACAAATCTAGGAGCACTAACAGATTGGACAGGAAAATGAAACCTGAACCAGCAGGCTGAGGAGATAGGAGAAATGACCTCCTTCCACACCACTAAGTGGTCCTTCTGACAAGTATCGGGTTCCCTGGGTTCAAGAAGAAGCAACTGAGCTTTCACCCTGATTTGTTTTTGGTAACCACTGAGAGAGGAGTGGTACCACAGACCCTAGTAATGCAACAAGCCACAGCGCTGAACAGTTAAGCAGTACTGCATAATGCAAAGTTCTCTGTACCTTCAGCTAACTTAGTACGTATGTCAAGCTCAAATCATACCTCTACAGAATAATACTGGCAGCTGAGGTGGACAAATGGCACCCCAGAGTCCTGCACCAGGTGTCAACAATCCTGGAAGCTAGCACGGTGAAAAGTGGAACCCAGGGACTCACCGGAGGACAAGTCAACCCACCCCAGCAAGGCCGTCTGTGTAAGCAATATTGTGTTCAATGCTCTCCAGATGTGCTGACAGATCAAAAAAAAAAATTAGCATGGATACTTCATCTCATTCACTGTGGTAAAGCAGCACATATTTTCTATTCTATATAGAATAACAAAGTACGTTACTGAATATGGACTGTCTATAACCATACAAAACATGCATTAAGAGTTTCTGAGCCCAGGCCTATTGTTCATTTTTCAAGAGAAATGGCATTAAAATATTGCTGGTGAAATCAATACTACAATTCATTAGCACATGTTCCATGTTCCTGCGTATTTTGCAGTTGTGGGTTGTGCTATAAAGCAAGTGTAGGTGACTAAATGGATTCCAGAGACACTGACATTTTAAAACACAAAAGCCAAACCTTCCAAGAACAATGACGTTCTTCTTGTCTCAAAAAATGAAAATCTGGGAGTGATGAGACTATGAATTTAATTACAGGTCAAGAATCAGGATGACTCGATGGAAGGGGTCAAAGATTTCTTCTAGAACCCGGTGTCATTTTTCCATTCTTGTTCGTGGTTATGATCAGATGATAGCACAGTGTTCTGTGCAGGCCACCTGGCAGGGGAATCCTCTGTAGTGCTAATTAATAAGGCCAGAAATGGTGGGAAGACATACACAAATTCAATGATTTGCCTGAGATCACAGAGTAGTTAGATTAGGAAATACCTATGCCCTTTCCATGGTCTCTTCTTTTGGTCATTTATCATTTGTTTCATTTAGCAATTTCTTTATCACTTTCTTATGAGCAGTTTTAAGGTAACTGCTCAGAAACGAACTAAATTATTTATTGATGTTTATTTGCATAACGTTTCTTGTTCAAAGAGATTTTCGGGTCTTTTTCAAGCACATATTTATGTTAGTATGGATTAACTGTAAATATTGTATGTCAAATGTACAAAAATGGCTACTACAAGTTAGGAGGATATATGCAGTTTTAATAGAAATACAGCTATGATTGTATGAGATGCAGCATTTGGCTTTCTGCTGCTTCACCTATCTGTTGATTCAGGATTCACCTACCCACTACATTAAATATTTGAATAATTTTGACCTTTTACCACCCGTAGACAATTCAAATCAAAGGTTTCCTGTTGTCAACGCAAGCTCCTTGGGGCCTCACTCAACACCGTATCTGTCAACTTGCATTCCAAGCTATTTTGTTTCTTGCTTGAGAGTTGCAAACAGAGTTGCTTTCTCATGAAGACTCTGACCTTATCGATAATTCCCTCTGTACTATACATTTCAAAGTGGCTGACACAGATGTTCATTGAGTCATTTTCCCACCCATCGATCTCTGCTTCTGTTCTCTGAGGTGCTTTACTGCACGGATGCAAACCTGGGAGCTCCTGGAGCTTTTGAGATCTATCCGTGCAGGTATTTTGTGTCTCAGAGAGTCTATAATTGTATGTGCGTAGGAAATGCTACCCTGAAATAATTCTGTTGCATGGGGATGTAAAGACATGCTGTGGATATGCTTAGAGTAAAAGCTGAAAATACTATTTGAATTCCACTATTCTCAACACAATCCGATAGGAAAATGGATACGTTACAAGCTGCATTTTCAAAAGCATCTTGCCTTCTAGCTTTCCACCCCCAAATTTGATAATATCAATTCTCCCCTGCATTCTAACATTTTTACTCAAAAGTGCTGAAGCCACAAAGAACAGCTGCACAACTCAAGCCTTGAGTGACATTTTCTGAGCCTTTTAAAGACTTATCTCCATTCCTTTTTTTGGAACAAAAAATCCTGTAGCCCCTGGGAGGTCTCCTGATCTCCTACAGCTCCTTTTCTAGAAAGCCAAAATAGAATTGATAAACTTCACGACTTTTAAACATGAACACAGCTCCTTGCAGTTTATATTCTATGTAACTGACAGACAAAACCATTCTGGCCATAGCCAGAGTTTCATTCTTCCTGCATTCACTTTCCACAGGATTGTCACGATTTTAACACCTAAGTTAAAATCTAAGTTAAGAGCTAAGTTAAGCTCTGCAGGGTGTGCGTGAGGCATCATTCCGCTCAAAATTGCTGTGTGAGGTGGAAGAAGCAGCAACGGTTTCTGCTGAGTTTTCCAATAGTTGGCCTGGGCTCGCAGTCAGTCAGGACATGGCTGGGTGGGCCAGAGGGCCTAACTGAGCTGTCTCAAAGGGGGGAAATGCAGCTCTGAGGCAGACGGGAGAAATTTGTACAAGCATCTGTATTTTCACTGGGTGATGCCGCAGTCTTCTCAGTTCCTGTGGCATGCCTGGATCTGTGCCAATTTGAATAATTTCACCTAGTTTTCAGTCTTTTGAAAAGGAAAATATCCACTGAGTTCAATTCATTTAGGAAACAGGGGAAAAGGTACTTAATCACTATAATCAAATGTTAGAAACAAATAACCAAAAGGCAGATGCATTAAACCAAGGAAGAAATGAATGGGCTTGTATTATTTCTTGATGGAAGTCAAATCATCATTGACAGAGATTAAACCTTCGGGAGCAAAGGCAGGAGAATGCTCTGCAAGGGATACAACATCCCCATGGGCAGGCTGGGCTTGGTGGGGATGGACTGGTCCACAGGAGCTCAGAGTGCTACTGATGGGGAGAGAGAGACGCTACGAGGACCAGGCTTGGGTTTGGCCCTTTGAACTGAAGCTTTTCTGCTTCACCAGCTGATCTGAAGTGAGCACACACAGCTCAGCTGTGTCAAGTGCAGAGGAGATTTGTGTACGAACTAGTACTGGTCCTAGCAGCACCAACTCCTGCCCAGTTTTCCATGCCATCAAGTGTTTCTGCACTTTATTTCTGATATGCCCAGTGGGGTCCTAGTGAAACAGCCTCAGAGCTGGGACGTGCCATGGGCTAAGGAGAATGCCAGGTGTTCAGCTCCACTCATCCCTTTCTTCTTTTTTTCCTTTTTCTTTTTTTTTTTTTGGCTTTCCCAATCTCTTATTCTCACCACTTCTGCCTCTTGTAGGAGAGGGAAGCAGAAGGGCTCAATGTGCTAATAGCATCTCTTTTTTTGTAGCATACATATGCAAATACAGTTTTGAGCTGGGGCGATGGGTTTTGTTTAAAACTGTCAAAACCGAAGTCTGGGGAATTTTCTTGATGATGAAAATACATGAGTAATCCATTTGGTAATATCTGTGTAAACGATATGCACAGAAACATTTTCTTAAAATTTCTGCTTTTAATTTTTAAATCAATGCATACTGATCAATTTGACTCCTTCTTCCAACTTCTGCTCATTCTCTGGCCCTGCTGACATTTGCCCCATTCTCTCTTTGTTCCTTCTTTAGACTGGAAATCTATTTAAATTCACCAAATTTCTTAGATAAAAAAGTAAGTATGCTTAAGCATAAATTAAAGAAATAAGGTATGTTTAAGCATAAATAAGGCCAAACATCATTCATTACACCTTGTTACGACTAAAAATTGATAACAAATATGTACATGATTAATTACTCTTCTATTTGACTGCTGGGACATGAATTTAGGGTCTTAAAATTTTGTCGACTGTATTCAGGTCATCATCTGCACGTGGCTGAATCCCGTGAGTTAACTATATATATTTAAACAGTATTGTTTTCGCCACTTTAATTAATCTTTAGGAAAGAGTCTGGCTTTGCTGTCTTTGCCTAGGTTAAACCTCAATGTGACAATTACAAGATGGAATGAAGAACTGGGCTTTGAAAGAGAAAAAAATGTTTCTGAATTTTCCCTTTCCAAACTAATTTAAAATTCCATGAATAATTGCAATATATGCATATTTTGGAGCTATCAAAGTCTACTTAATTATAAAGGCCACATTTTCACTATTTCTGTTTTTGCAGAATTCTATAGAAAAAAATAGCAGAAATTTTAAAGAAACATTTGCTGAGTGGGATATCGTATATTTTCCAAAAGCAACATACGAAATATATTTTTGTTTAATTTTTCTACCCACAACTGTAGTTAAAAACAGACATTGAATGACTGTATATGAAGCAAATTAATGAGGATACATGAGAAGACTGTAAGATGCAAAAACCCAGGAAACTGATGAAAGTGCAAACCCTGCAAATGGTTTTCTGACTTTGAATGGCAAACTCAAGATAGATGAAAGACCAATGCATCAAAAAGAACATTCTTTTGTTCCTTGAAAGAATAGGTTATTGTAATACTTGTATTTCTTGGACACCATCACTGAGTGCTGCACTTGCAGAATACAATGGAAGACACAGCCCTGCCCCAAGGAGTGTACAATCCAAAAGCCAATGGAAAGATGTCCAGTAATTTCAAAACGAGTAGGATTAGACCCAAAATTAGACAAACATACTTGAATGGCAATGCCAGCCAGCATATTAGCAATAGTGCAGCAAAAGACAACAGTCAGCCTAACCATTCAAAGACCAGATGTTTTGATGACAGATTAAAAATAAATAGACATGGTAATGAATATAAAGAAAATAAACTGAAGTTGCAAGGAAATGTTTTGATTAAGAAGCTGATGTTCCCAGGTCAACTATGCTGTCAACAGGGTATGACACTTATGGTCTCAAAAAGCATTCAGGACTAAACTTTAGTTTTGTGCATGCAAATCGCTGGTGTGTGTGGTTGTTTATCACTGTCACTTGTACAAGCAAATGATAGAATTTACATCAGTAAAAGCCCATTTGTGCTTAGTTTATATTCAGTTAGCACATACAGCTGAGGTTTGTATGCATATCTGTATATTTTATCGTTTGCTTGCTGAAAAAGCAGTGCTCAAAATTGTACCTGGAAAAATAGATGTCATATTTCAAAAATCTGGCTCTGAGTAATACTCACCAAGAGCAAAAAAATTAAAAATAAATAAATAAAAAATGCTGCAGATAAAATCTAATCTATTTCCAACAATGACACCAAAATAAGATAACATGAGTTAAGATCAAACAAACAAGGTATTGGGCATCGTGTAGATCTTTGAATGTGTTTGCTTCCTTTCTGATGCCCTTTAACTGACAGTGAAGCAGCTCATGATTTTGACAGTCAGTATGTGGTCAGTTGACTTCAGAGAAGTTACTGTTCCTTTGCCACAAGCAAACACAGTTCTTAACTCTTAGTACTCTTGTTGGATCCTACCATGAAGACTCACGGCATGTCTGTTCTTTACAGTGGTGCCAGTTGCGTAACCACAAGTAAAATTCCTGGATCGGGACAGGCGTGAGTCTGACTAAGTCAGATGAAGTCTCCCTATGCCATCTTCAGCATCAAGCAAGGTCCTTCACTGAATTCTGCATCAGCACAGTCCCAGCTACCCCAGCTGGGTCTGGCACACGCACTGGGATCCATGGGGCTCTGCCTATTTGCCTTTAAAATAGATTACTTCATTACTTGTTACAGTTGTGTATGACAATATTTTAGCAAAAGCTAGAGGTTTTATTATTATTATTATTATTTATTTATTTATTTTTTCAGTGAATGTTTAGATTCTGAGACGTGAGACTCAACTAGCAGGGTAAAGAACTAGACTGCCTAACAGTCATTGTCCAGCTGAACCCAGTTTAACTTTTGCACTCACCCCTAAGAAACAATGTTATCCCTCACAGTAAATCACATTCACTCATGGTCTGTGATCTTATCTGTTCAGCTATTCAGCTCATTTCGTATGAGCACCAGGAGAACACTCAGCTGCAGAAAAGAGTTGAAATTGGAGTCCAACAGCAATCTGAGAGATTATATTTTCACTTTTTCATCAGCAGCTTAATCTATTCTCAACCTCCAAAAGATACTCTCGTTTGATCTACCTGTACCTATCTCACTTGACATTCGGTTTCCCGAATTTAAGCTCTGCTCCTCTGGGAACACTGAGCCAGCATGTGAAACCTGAGTCCTCAAACCATTCTGCGTACACGTAAAAGTAGTCAGAATTCAAGCCCTGAGCAGTAATATCTCTTAAATTACCTTGTGCTCTCGTGAAAGTCAGTTCACATCTCAGCATATGATAAACAGTACTCCTCTGAAGCAGAATTTAGTATACTTAAAAACAGAATGCAAGTCTGAGAGCTAAATGGTATGTCCGAAAAGACACAGCTTATGTGCATTAGACCTAGTGAAAGTTTTCTGGTCTAAAGAAAGAGCTTTGTCTGGAAGGCAGTCAAAAAGCTGCTACCCAGCTATTATTAGAGATAATCCAGCAGTGCATTAACCTGAGCAGGGCTGGTACTGGGAAAACACCTATCTTCTTCAAACTAAGCAGCAGCATGTTGCCTGCTGTTTCTGATGGTATTATCATACCGATGTCTCTCAATAACAAAACAATTTTGTAGGAAAAAAAAGGAGTATTTTGTGTGCCTTCTGCGAAATCAATTTGCATTTCTATTGCTTTGTAATAAGAAACATAACAGTTTACATACTTGGCTATATTTATACAGATTTTATAAGCATGTCAAGTTATCTGTTTTGCTAATCCTACAGTAAGTGCTCTGGAACAATCACTTGTGTGCTTACTTTATTATGCACTTCTCTTCTGCCTTTTCCAAAAGAAATTAGAAGAAAATTAGGAACTGACATACTAGATAAGAGCAACAGGCCTTCTGCTCCCATACCCTGACAGTGCCTGGTGCCAAATATTCTTCAAAAGAAAATAAGTAGGCAAAAGTATTAAATAAGTATGCAATAACTAGTCTGCACTACACATTTCCTCTTAATTCTCATCACACTGGCATTAATTTATGCCAAAAAAATAACAAATTTTGTTTACAGACTAAAAAAACATTTCTTACTTTTAGTGCCCTAACTGTTCTCTTCACCCATATGAGGGTGTAATACTCCTAGGATCTGTTAAGACTTCTCCAAAATCCAAAATCAGGTAGAGCAAAGCAAATGCCTATCTGTATACATTACTTTTTCAAACAACACAGCTGTTGACTTGGTGCTGTTTAGATATACATTTTGATTTTTACAGCTGCATCTTGCAGTGTTATCAGTCAGATTAATTTCTAAACAATCCAGTGATTTTACAGTCCTGTGACATCTAATAGCTGATTTCTATTTTTTTTTTTAACCTTTTTAACATTTTTTAACATAACAAGCCATTTAAGGAGAACATTAAAGTTCTCACCTAAGAGTTGACTCCTATTAAAGACACTTGTATCCCGTGACATGGTTCAGAGGGATGGGAGGGCTAAATAGGCACAAGCAGATTGTAGTGCCTTTCAGTCACTCTTTCTGAACAAACTAACTCCAAGAATGCCAAATGGAGACGATTCTCAGGAAATTCTGAGTGTGTTTCAAGTACAGCTGCAGCGCATACAAAAACTAAGAGGACAAGAAAATATTAAAGCTAATCTCTGTGTTTCTTTAAAAAATCCATTTGGATGATCCTGTGTAGGTGTTCATTTTGACATTCAGGTATATATAGGTTTATACAGCATGTGCATGTATAAAGCATATATTTCCATGTTTTACAGACACACCTACACCCACATATATGAGAAGGCAGAGAGGTTCAATGGCAAACCAAAACATCCCTGGTTCTTAGCTTTGTCTGTGTTGACGTGTTTCAGGATGAAATGGAAAAACATTCACAAGCAAGATACTCTATGGCATTGGGAAAAAGTAATACCCGCCCCCTCTCTCTAAGAGTATTTGTCAATGTAAAACTCTCTTGAAAGACAAAGGAGAACAAAAGAGAACTGAAGGCAGTCTCAAGGGGGGAAAAAAAGGAATAAAACCTTGATTGCTGTAACAATTCGAAGTGTTGGGGGACAAAAAATTAATCTGAGCTGAAACTCACTAATTGGTATAGCTGATTGTGGACAAGTATTAAAAGAATAGCAGCCTGATTCAGAGAGCCAATATTAAATTTAATTGAAATGGATAGGGCAGACTGGCTGAAGAACAAGTTCATAATTCATGAGGAGCAGACATAGAAGATATAAATTTAAAGGTTCTCGGACCATCTTGGCTGTAAGTGCCCTCAAGTCGAAATTCAGAAAAGCTGTGAAGTTAAAATCACAGATACTGATTTCACTAAAAAGGTGAAAAGATATTGGAAGATCTCATTTGGATTGTTGTGCCAGTTCTGGGTAACAAGTTTAGTATGCATTACTTGCATAGCAGAAAGAATTCTTAATTTCTTGAGATGAAATTTCATGGCTCAGGTCTCCCAGTGAATGCATGAAAACGTGTTGATTTAGTGTTATTGCATATTTTAAGAAGTTGTGGGGAAAACATTTCTCTTGCGTAATTTCTTCTTCAAAAATGAAAACTTGAATTTTCGGCGCAGCACCCAAGTCAGCTGTTCTATTTAAAATACAGCCCCTTGTTATCTCACTAATACTCGAGCAGAGAGATTTTGTCTTCAGGAGGGAACTGAAAGAAATGGGATGTAGGGATAAAATAAAAAAGGGCAGTATTTATGGCTGATGGTGGTCGTTCAATGAGTGAAATTCCAATTCTTCAGAAAGAAATCTATATCAATAAACATTTTAACTAACCTGAAAAATAGAGATCTTAAAACAAAATAGTTCAAAGAGGAGAAAAGTTTTAAAAACTCTTGAAATCTATAACTTTTGTTTGGATAAACACCTTCCTCTTAATGTTCAGGTGCTTGTTGGCTCACTCAAATTTTGGGTTTACTTCTCATGGCTTATCATCTCTAACAATCAGGAAGCACTTGTCACTGTTTACTATCTTGAAAACTTGGCAGTTGTCTGATACCTCTAAGTTTTAGGAAAAATTATTCATCCTGTCTGCAAATGATAATGAACCTGTTCAGCTAAGTACAATTAATGGCTAAACGATATTCAGGTAATTTACATTACTTAAAGTGGCTTACAATTAAACAACCTTAAAAATGCTCACAGTGGTATTTCAAGGTTTTCAGCACAGTCTGAGAAAAGTTGTACCTAACATGATATCCAAAGGGATTAAGGTGGATTTGATTTTTAAAGACATCAGGTAGTCAAAGTGAAATCTTTTAGAGTTTTAATAGAAAGCTTCAGAAGGAGGTAAATATAATCCAGCTTTACACTTTCAACTACCAGAGGATGATATAGCCGATTTGTAAACAAATGGTTATTCATTAGCTATGATGTCTGAGATATGAAGATTGCTTGGGATTTATGAGTGGAGTCATCTCATTTCTCTTAGTCATGGCAATGCCTAGTTTTCCCAGCCAGAGTGGAGTTTCTGTACGCTCCACAGGTCTTGATACAGAATTCATCACTTGGATGCTTGTTTTTTTTCTTTATTTATTTTTTCTTAATTCTAAGAAACGGTGGTCATAAGACACGATACCGGCAGGGAACATTTACCAAGGCAAAGCATTATGTACCTACTGGAAGCGTAGTCAAAATATTATTTTCTATTTCATTAAAAAATTCACTTGTAATTTTATGTGGAAGTAAATATCAGTGTTATTTAGAAAGACAGTAGGTGAGAAACGGGTAAGTCAATAGTAAAAAAGAGTATAATGCTTGCATAATAGCCCAGTTAGTGCTGCTGTACAAAAGCAAAGGAAACTCTTCAGTGCTCAGCTACACACCCAAAGTATGTAAATAAAGAGCATCCCGCAGTATGGGAGCATGCCTTGATTCCTGTCTCCAGACCTCTAGCAAATGGGGCAATGTAGCTGAATGAGCAGAGAGAAATTTGCTGAGTGTCTGTCCTCAGTCCTGGCAAATTTCTCATCACTGAACATTTTCCAGGCAGCTGTGTTTTGGGCTTACCCGTATATTCCTGTCTAATAGGCTCTGTGAGTTTGAATATGTTTCAAATACTCTCTTTCCTTGCATATTCTGATTTAGTTTCCCTCTTTAGAGAAGTGGGATGATAGAAACAGGACATACGTAGGCTCTAAGAGTATTCTAAGACTGACCAACCCATAATCAGGTTTCAGTGAAAAAGCTGGCATCCTGAACTGATGAAGTAAGTGTATGTTATGCATAAAAGCCTAAAGAAAAATAAGACCATGTTTGGAAAGTCGGTGCAACTGCCTAGCTTTTAAAAAGCAAAAATTGTAAACAGAAGTCACATCACACGGAAGTACTCTCAATTGGTTTGAGTTTCTAGGTGCATAGCACAGACCTCTGACACGCACTCTAGAGAAGTGCCCGAACAGTGCAAAGCTGTCTCAGATCCAGCCCCCCATTGCCTACTCAGGCAGTTTTCTTTGTATTGCCATGGCATCAGCAGGGTTTCTGTGACACTAAAAGAGAGAGAATCTTGTGCTACAAGCTCTGTTCCCCAAACTACAACACTCGCCAAAGAGAGGAGGAATTGCACCGAGTCCCACTTGGCCCATTCAGGCCAGGTGAGGAGCAGCCCCGGTGCAGATGAAGGTCTTTGGAGAAGAGAGCTGCCAAACCCCAACGGCTGAAGTTTGCAGTGGGCTATAAAGGAAAGCCAAACATAGGCAGCTTTCCATAGGATAGCTCTTGCCAAATTCAGGCCGCTGCTCCAGAACATGGAGATAACCGAGTTTCCTAGGTAACTGTAAACATTTTTCATAGGGGCAAAAATATTTTCCTATAAACCTGTTGGGAGGTGGAGATGAGCAGCTCGCTGCGGCCTTCCAAAAAAAGTAAAGAACTGTATGCATTTCAGCCTGAGGCACACAGCTGCCGTGGAAAACTTCAGCCCGAGTACTTAAAATTCAGCAAAATTGTACATCTGAAGACACTTAATAATGGAAAAAGATAATGTCTTAAATATAAGGAGTTCTTATTCTACCACCTATTATATGTGTTTATTTTCAGTTTTGACTCTACCGCTATTTCCTCTGCGTTGTGGGGATCAAGTTATTTCCTCTCAAGGGGATGAGAGTCACTTTGCAGACAATCTTAAAAACAGAATTTAACTAGAGCTGGCTTCTTTATTCTTCAAGGGCATGGGAGATATTTCAAAAAGGCTAAACTGTGAACTGAACAAAGCTTGTTTTAATAATTTTTTGTGTATGCATTTGCAAGGCATACTGAAAAAATACCCCTGTGATTTCTCCGGTTGCAGCGATGCTGGATGTGTTTCCCAGGATGAGATTAGGCAGATTGCCTTGGGTTTGCTCCACGGGGGACAGGTCAACTACCTTTATTGCATGCCATCAGCAATGTGCCACTGAGGCATTTCCAAAAGATTAAATACTTCTCAGGATTAAGAGGCCTGGTTAAAATGGAAATTTCCTTTTTTTGTTTTTGCTGCATATAATACCTATTAAGGGGCTATAAAGGGATTATAGAATCTTAAATCATCAACAGTATCGTTTGCTGAGGTCTGTTTGCTCTTTTTCCTTATATATATGAAAGCATGTGCATTTATGAATTGTATATGCATGCAATTTTCTCTTAAAATAAATGCAGAATAATATGCTGCTTAGCCTCTCTAGATGACTGCTGCATTTCTCCAGTCACCAGACCAGTAAGCTTTGCTTTGTGGTTGGGGGTGACGGTTGATAAAACTGGTAAAGAAAAGAGATTTTCAAAGATTTACATTTTTTTTGGTAGAAACAGTTGTAACTTTCTGTCCCTGTTTTTTCTCATCGCAAAAAAATGAAGGCTGACACAAGGTATGTGATTTCCCAATGTGATAGGTTGGTCTCAGAGACTGCAGGACTGTGGATGGAGGATCTTATTTTTGGCAGAAGTCTCATGTAGTCCCTCCTTTATCTGTCCCACTATTTCACTGAATCTGACCCTGTCTTTAAAATAGGAATCATGCAGTGAAGCACAGAAGCTCAAATGGCATAGATCTATTTTAAAACTTTTACTCCCAATACATCTCCTACAGAACTTTTTAACTTAAGAAAATCAGACAGATCAGGCCCCATTGTGCTAGGAGCTGTACCAAAAAGGAAAGAACAAAGATGACTCCTCCAAAGAACAAATATATATAAAAAAGACTGGGTGGAATGTAATAATGCTAGCAGATTTTTATAGGCGTTTAGGCATTAGTATAGGCATTAGTAGGCATTAACAATTTATAGAAAGACAAGTTTTGACATTAGAGACCATGCTGGATAAATTAAGACTTTTAATCTAGGTAGGATGAAAACAAACATCCAAGGAAGTGCAGATGGAAAAAGCAGCACTGCGCTTTCTACTTCTGCCAGAATTAATCTCAGAGTAACTAACTTACTCTAAGGCTTGACTTTGTCTAGCTGGCGAAAGACTGACAAAGTACATCCACTTGCCACATTTGTACTCATACAGCTTCAGATTAGAAGATAAAGAAGATTCATAAGATAAAATGGGGCTTTGCCCTGAGAGAGTATTCCACTGGCACTGATTTCGTGTTCATGATCAGCTTCCCAGCTGCAGATGCATTAAGACCCTTGCTTCTTTCCAGCTTAGTGTTTAGAACTTGGATACAGCTTTTTCCCAAACAGCTGGACAACTGTTAACATCGCTCCATGCTTTTAGAGCTCTTTTTTTTTTTTTTGTGATGGGGTTCCTGTCTGTCTGCCAAGCTTATCAATACTGCATGGTATTTATATTTCTTTTACAAAATACTTATATTGCACTGGTTTTAAATTATTTACTCTATCTCATGTTTTTCATGTCATGAAAATCTTCAGATTTCTTTCAGACTCAGTCCTTTGAAATATTTGGTTTCTTTAGGGCAAGAACATTGAACTCTTCTTGGTTTCCAACTCAAGTGTGAAAATCAACATGACATATCATGCATAATCAAGTTTTGGATATCGAAATGTCAAGTGCAACTCTGAGAAGGGTATGAAGGACACAGACTGCCCAGGGAGACAGGCTGAGACATTGTTTCCTAAGATACCTGCAGCCGGAAAGGATGAATGGAGCCATGGCACAAACTGAAGCTGTTCAAACCTGGCAGCTCTCTTTCAAGACGATAGCTGTGCACACTTTCTGTTTGGGTGTACATGCACAACAAAATGACATGCGGCTGTACAATGCTCTAGTGACAATAGCAGGGAGATTTCCAGTACAGTCAGCACGCTTTGGCACAGCGGGTACATATCCAAGGTCTCTTAAAAGTCTGAATTCCTATCATCAGCTTTTCCTTCACTATTACTCACAATAAATTGTGCAGGTACTCACAGGCCCACACTGTTTGGATATGAAAGATAGGTTCACTCTGAACTTTAAGTGAGATAGATTTGCAGCAGACCGAAAATTCAGGTGAAGCCCTAGCAAGTTTGAGGATGTTGCTGCCTGAGTTGTACTCTGGCCAAACATCAACTGCCTTACAGTGGCAAAATACAGCCAGTGACAAGCCAGCCATGGGACCTCCTAAGAAGATTCACAATGCTGCAAAATGCAAAAGCAGATGGATCTGCAGGTTGTCTGAGCCCCAGAAGCCTTTCCAAGCCCATAGGGTTTCTTACACCAAGCTACAGATGTCCCGTAGACCATGCAAAGCACTGACACACATCAAGGGGTCCAGTAGGTTTAGGGAGCTCTGTGGTCCAGTCCCTGAGGTCCAGTGTAGACATAATCATATTCATGAACATATGTTTAGTTTTTTCACTTTTCTACTAGCTAACCCTTCCAGAATCTCAAAGGTCTTCTTTTCAACTCTAACTTACAGAGAACAGAAAGCTTTGAGATGCTTAACTATAAGCGTGGCACCAAACACTGGCAGTCAGTACTATTATTAATGTTCCGCTTCCTCTCTCATTGTCCACCAGCAACTTGCTCGCTCAGTCTTGACTTGTGTGCAGAACTGCAGTTTCTTTCTAGTTTTTCCAGCACTGGAGAGAAGCTGCAGTGCTGTGCAGCACCTGAAAATATGAGCGTGGAAAATACGCTTTGCAGCTCGAAGGTTGGCAGCATGCCCCGCCATGTGACCCTGTCTGCAGGGAATGACCTACAACCAACAAAAATGGGACCCAGCCTCCCCCTCTGCCCCTAACAGCTGTCCTGCATCTACCTTGGCCACAAAATAAGGCGAGGGGTTATCATTTTGCTGCTTATAGCGATGTAGCTCACTTCATGCCTTAACTTTGTGCACAACAAAAATGCTGCATTGTGGTGATGCATCCTCTTTTGCAACCAGCTCACAAAATTGGCAAGGTAAACTTGAGAGAACAAGATGCACTGTCCTGAAAGATGAGGCAGTTTATTTATGGGCTCTGCGGATCAGAGAGCTGGAGGAAAGAGTTTGCCTCCCAAATCAAATTGCTTGTTTTCTTCCATGTTCCAGTTCACATTATTATCCAATTTGCAGTTCAATTATTGTCCCTGTACCTTCCTTAATGGTACTACTTTCCATATTTCTAATATTGAACATTTTTCATATTATTTTTCTCTATATAATTAGCTTTGAATTTTCTAAGCAAAACTTTCCTTGTTTTACTCATTTCTTCCCTGTATTTGTAACCTCTTAGCTCTTCTGAATTAGCTCTGTTTTCACTAATATTCACAACACCTCCTAATTTAGCATCATCCGCGAACTCGATATCTTCTTTTTAACACTCCCTCTTTCAGATTATTAACGACTGCATTAAATAAGACATGTTTAAGAGGTTGCGCAGTTTCCTTCCTTGCATTCTCAGTGATGATTTGCAACATGCAACCTGAAGAAATCTGTCTGCCTGAAGAGCGATCTGCATAAACAGTGGCACTGGTTGCCTGGGGAGGGCACTGTGTTTAGAGGAGCTGGCACCTCTCTGATCCTCCATCCCCAAGCCCACACCCCCTGTATCACCAAAGAGTTCACAAGCTCAGGTTTCACTAATTTTAAGCAGAAAATTCTCAGATTGTAAACATAGCTAGAGACACTTTTTACAAACTTAATGCTCTGGAGAAACTGTTCTTCCCAGCCACAACTGAACTAATTATTCTAAGCTAGACCAGGCATGCTAAAATACTACCATGCAGGCTATTTTTCTCCAACACTGAGAGCCAGTTGCAATAAGATGATGTGCTGCACATCTTCTTGCAAGGTGGCCAGACGGGGTACTACACCCATACCGTTCATACTCCTTTGGCTGTGACTCACCAGCTACGAGTCCCTGAATAGAGAAAAACTTGGAGAGGACTCCTCTGCAATACACAACATTCACCTTCTTTGGTCAAAATGTTCAGGTGTAATCAAGACACCAAAGAACTGGGTAAATTGCTGTTACATCTTTCTCACCTCTACATTCTTTTAGCAAAAAATATATGGAAGTGATTTAAGCTATTTATTTACTTTTCTGAATGGTGAAAGATTTGCTGCCTCTGTGGAACAGATGACTTGCAGCCTAGCTTTCAACCTAACTAAGCAGCTGGTCTTGTCTCTGGTACTTCTAACCAACTGGAAAAAAAAAATAAAGGCCTGAGGATTGATTTTATTTTTTTTTATTACATGTGAAAAGTTATATTAACACATATGCTTAACAGAGTACACCGTGAATGCTTATATTTTGCTTTGTAACCTTTCAAACATTTTGGAGCTTGGTTACATTTTTCAGTATTTCTAATCATATTATGACCTATCCATAGTGCAGACAAAATTGTATTAGCTCAAATCATTTTATATACATATGTTATATATATATGTGTGTATATTAATGGCCACCAATGTGACAGTTTGTTAAGCTTAGGTAAAGTAAAATGGATCCCAGTACAACTGCCTGAGCTCTACATTAATTTTCTCCAAATACATATACTCTATTAAGACACTTTTAGGATATCTCCCACCAATGCATTTATTGCAGATCTTTCACCGTTTGCATTTGCATCCGTGCTAGCAATTACCAGCATTCAAGTCTGCACTGGCTATAATTGACTTCACTACCTGTTCTACTCAGAGTTAGCCACAGCTTCAAAAATAATGTAAAGCAAGCATAAGCAGAAGCTGCCACCAAAGGAAGCAGTCCCCCGCAGACATTATTCCTGGTAGCTCCATCCCCTCTCTTGTGTCATCAGATGGATTTACATGGCTACATGGGGAACTGCATCAGCAAAGTAGCCTGGCAAAACTCTAACTCTTTACTGGAGGGGATGAGGGATTAATTTTGAGCCAGATTGGTTTTTTGATCTCATTTACTAAACATCCTCACAAACACTTGAGCTGTATCAAGTGGCACTGGCAAAAACAAAGCACCAAAGTCAAAAAGATGGGATCACAGCAATGTCAGTCTGATGCTTCAAAACTACAATATAACAGTGTGCTTAAAATCAAAGGGTACCTAAAACACATCAGTCGTCCTACCACAGCTAATTCTGATGAAAAGGCAATCATGAGCGATTTCCTGGAAATCTCCTATCTAGGTAGCATCATTACCAGATCAGGGCAAAGTATTTTGGGTAAAAGCTTTTGGGTAAAACCACACCACGTTATTTTTCCGTTAAGTGTTCCATACTGCCAGTTAATTCCTCCATAGTGTGTGAAGAGGCTATCTATTAAAAGCTTGTTGATTTTGGCTTCCTCAGTTTCAGTTCTTTTCAGAATTTTGGCCTTACCGCATGGTTACTTGATTTTTCTTATTAGTTTCTTGTGAGAGATTTTATCAGAAATCCTCTGGAAAAAATCAAAGTAAATTATTTCCTCAAGATGCCCTTTATACACTGTATTGTTGACTCAAAGAATATAGCAAGTCAAGAACACATGATTTACCCTTATTGCAACCAGGCTGGTTTGATATTACCAGCATATATTTATCCAAATGTTTCATAACTTTGTTTTTAATTACACTCAGTCAGTTTTTCTAATGCTGAACTGAAATCTGCCAGGCTGTGATATGTATAGTCATCCTTGAATCCTGGCAACAGTGCTAGATATTTTCCAAATGTGGAAATTTTTGACTTCAAAGAATGCATAGATTTGATAGTTTCACATTCACATTCTAGGTTGCCGTCCTGCTCTTGAAATTCTTTTACCTTTTATTCACAAGTAAAATGCAGCAAGAAGGAACATTTTCAAAGACAACTTACATTTGCTTGAAGCTACAAAAACTATGACTGGCCTAAGTGAGATGATGAGTTACTGAAAATATTTCTTAACATTGATATGTAATTATCTGAAACTTTAAAAAAATCAGTAACAAATCAACAATTGTAAGAAAAATGAAATGTTTCGAGAATAATTTCAGTGATACTTTTATTTTCAAAATCCTAAAAATAATTATTTTTAATTGTTGCAAGTGTAGCATAAAATAATTTTTAAAAGTTGTCATTGAAAAAACTGGGGTGGGGGGGGAGGTGAAGACCACTTATCTTGTAAAATAGTGAAGTAAATGCCTTCAAGTTTAATATTAAAATTTCATCCGTCTCTACTTCTTTGTTAATTCAATTTTTATCCACTTTCTTCTGTTTCTCTTTTCCTTCCCTACTCCTGGGGATGGGAGGGAAGAGATGTGCTTTGATCTTTATTATATTTTGTAGTTTTTTTCTTTTTCAAGTATAATTTTAGTTGTAGGACAGGGAAATGGGTATTCTTTGGATGTTCTCTAACATTTCTAAAAGCTGTGTAGCAGATAATACTCCCCTGAACAAACATACTATTTCTTAAGTGAAAAAACTCTTAGGGACAACTTGGAGTCTGCAGAGTTGAATTTTCCAGTGCTGAATTTAAACCTAATGTAAACCAAAAGGGATTATACATGAGGATCAAAGGACAATGAAACCCCATTATTAATATTAAAAAAAGGCATGTAGTCAAGATTATACAGCTGAAATGTAGTTTCTAACTGGTGAAAGATTCGCATAAATCATTTCCTTCCAAAAATGTAAGGATCCAGCATTTTGTGAGAAGGCATTGAGAACTGAAGTTGTGTTTACAAATAAAAAAGAAGCTTGTCTGCTCTTATTTTAACCCTAGTTTTCAGTTACCTAAAATTTTGTAAAATCCCAGTAAAAATATTCAATGTAGAAAAATATAATTTCAGTTTTCAGCCTTACCTTTAATTTTGACATGTATCAAGCTTGTTAGCAATTGTATCATGTCATATGTAATGTAATAAAAATACATATTTCTTACATTCTGTCATTGTTTTGGTACTCTTAGCATACAAAAAATTAAATGCAAAAACCAAACAATATTTACCAGGAATCCCATGAAACATCTCATAAAAGCCTACACTGTTCTGCACTATGCAAAACAACGCTTTTCAAAACATTGCTAGCTGTATCTCATGTGACTGTGTGCCTCTGCAGTACTTTTCCCATTACCAGGCTCCAGAGTCCTCTTCGAAGCTGAGGTACCATGGTTCTGAAGATGGTACTGACAAAGCAAAGTGAAAAAGGAGCTGCTTATATAGCATACGCTTCTGAAGAGAACTCTAATAGGAGATAGAGCTCAGGGCACCTCCATCTTCAAAATGTTCTTCCATTAGTGATAATGAGGCCACAACATGCCCTTGCTGCAGAGAAGGTTAATGGCACCCTGGCAGCGTTAGGTGAAGTGTGGCCAGCAGGCCCAGGGAGGTGCTCCTTGCCCTCTGCTCAGCACTGGTGAGGCCACACCTGGAGCGCGGTGCCCAGCTCTGGGATCCCATCTCCAAGGGAGACTTGGGCCTGCTGTGGGAACCAAAGGCCGCAAGCATGACTAAGGGACTTGAGCACCTCTCCTATGAGGAAAGGCTCAGGGAGCTGGGACTGTTTAGCCTGCAGAAGGCTCACGGGGGTGTGGGGATCTTAAACGTGTATAAATACCTGAAGGGTGGGTGCAAAGAGGAGTCACACTCTTTTTAGTGGTGCCCAGTGTCAGGACAAAAGGCAATGGGCACAAACAGGAACCCAGCAAGTTCGATCTAAACACCAGGAAGCACTTCTGCACAGGCTGCCCTGAGAATTTGTGGAGTCTCCCCCGCTGGAGATCTTCAAAATCCACCTGGACCTGGTTCTGGGCAGCATAGCAAAATCACCCCGAAGACACAGATAACGGTGAAAATTTTGTAATTGTTAGAAGGCCTTTCAGGAAACAGTGGAAGAAAAAAGCTTTTTCACAGGAGATAACTGAAGTAGTTAATAACATAGTTAGTACTTTACCCCATTTCGCTTTTAACATTTGGAGACAGTTTGTTTATACTGAGAAATAATGGAGGAACAATAAAATGTCTTCCCACCACCATGTTAGTTTAGTACAACTCAGTCACTGTTAGAGTATTTCTCTGTCACAGTTTCAGAATCCTAACAACCTCTTCACCTAATGCCCAAGCAGATAGAGCACAAAAGACAATCGCTGCTGGACTTCCTTTTCTGAGTTCTGTCCCTGTGTGTTGGGCAATGCCTTCAGTCGAATGCCTTCAGCACAAAGGACTTCAACTGCGTGAAAGTATACTAAATTGTTTGCAGTTTAGTCAGAAATATATGCTATTTGATACCTCAAAAGACAACCTTTGTTTTTTGTTTTTTGTTGTTGTTATTCTGTTTTGTTGCATTGTGGAAGAGTTTTATAATAAATCTCAGTTGAATAAATGCCTTGGGCCAATATGATTGTCCTCAATGTGCACTACACTAATAGACAATACACATGCCTGATTTTTATATTAAAGCAAAGATTATGACTCATTGCCTTAAAAAATGTATTAATTTCAATCTGATCTTGCTCTGCACATAAATACAATACTGCCCTGTCAACAGAATCAACAAAGCTCTCAGATCATGCAGAATACTTAAACACTACAGAGCCCTCCCCTGACACTTTTTGAGAAGATGTACATTTGTAGTAAAAAGAAAAAAAAAAATCACACAAATTCTGACTTTTTCTGGAGAGATTAAAAAAAAAAAAAGTTTATCTGAAGTCTTTCTCCTTCACACCATATTGTACTTTGATTTAAAAGCAGTCCCAATAACACAGGTAAAACAACTTTCAAATCATGCCCAGAATAAAGGGATGAGGCTCTACAAGCGGTGTAAATGAGAATGCTTTTCAGTGCCTATACACATAGATAATACAAATACAGCCTTACTACATCTGACCTAAATAATCGTGATGAGAGAAAGACTAGAAACAGAAGAGGGCTGAGAGAGCTCAAGTATGTGAACAACATTTATCTTACAAGGCCTTCCTATGAGAAAAATTGTAACGGAGAACTAAGCAGCCAAACATAAGGTAACAAACGCTGGACTTCCCTAGGATCCTACTTCCAAGAAGAATCAGTTAAAGAACCATACTCTTATGTCCAAAGTCAGTACAGATGACTAAGGTCTCAAGGGCTGTGAAAGGAAGGGAGTACAACAGTCTAAAAAGTATCAGAAGTTACAAGCATCATCAGAGTTAGTTTGTCATTATCCAAACCTTTTCTTTTTCAATTAAGAGAGACTACAAGGAACAACAAATAATAACAGATATTGAGTCTCAATGCTGTATTGTAAAATATGCTGCAATAGGCTGAGACATCTTCATGAGATACGAACATTTTATTCTCCAAAACCAACCAGAAATAAATTGTATACAAATGACCTCCAAATATACATCCCTGCTCATTCCTAACGTCTAGTAGCAAATTTCCTTGAAAATCAAAGAGCTGAAGCACACACACACACACACAAAGCAGCAATCCACTCAGGCATTATCTTTTCAATTTCAAAAGTTATCCTTGTGTTTAAATTCCAAAGTGTGCTGCTCATTAAGTTTGTAACTACCATTGGAACATCAGATCTGTGTTATCAAAGAGTTTGCCATGAGATTGTCATTCTCGTTTGACTCTTAAGAGTTCACATTTTCCACATGCCAACATATAGCAAGATTATATAAATTATCATTAATCTCTGCAGTTCCTAAATTTGTTTCCTATTCACAAGATAGAGCTTGTACACAATCCAGCTGAGACTTACAAAGGCAGATCTCAGGCATAATATTTGGGCAATGAGGCAGAAGAGAATAGCTCTGACTCCTTTTCTGAAGGTCTGAGTTTAGAAGTGCACCCAAGACCTTCATTAAGAATATGATGGTCTACTTGAAGGCTTACAGAAAACAAACACGCACAGCGCACCCGGTCTTGTCAGAGAAGAGCTGCAGAAACATCAATACAACGTGAAAATGAGTTTCCACATCTGACTCTCCTTGATACACTGGATGCCAAAAAATATGTCTGTCTCAGAAAAGATCACAGACAGAATGCAACCTTTTTGAATTGCGGCACTCCAGACTTGATCCATCTCTGGGTGATCAAAGCAATAAATCCTCACTGATCAAATGAGGTGCAATAAAACAAAACTACTTAACTAGACATGTGGACAGAGCACTTGTTCTGGCTGCAATAGTACATATAAAAGAACTAAGCTTGGAATTGTCTCTCTTTTTTACAGGCAGGTCAAGTAAGTTACCTGACAATGAGCACTACTGCACCCCTTAGCAGATCTGGATTTTCTAAATCCCAGCAAGAAAAGATGCAAATTCTGGTCCTAAAAATACCTGGAGTTCCTTACAGGAGGAATTGTTTATCACAAATGTAATGCTCAGGGTACTCAGCAACATTATTTGCTTTTAGGAATAGTTTTTATTAATTAAAAAGAAATTTTAAAAATGCATTTTCTAAGTAAAATACCAAAAATGCCTCCAGTGGTTAGTTATCAGCAAAAAAATAGTTGTAATTTGTAACTTTTTTCCTGGTTCCTTTTCCTTCTCTCTCTATATGACTCACAAGCAGTTTTAGGGCAGCTCTGCAACATGTGTCAGTATTAGTTCCAGCTCTTTTAATATAATTGCTATCTCAGATATGACTAAAATGCAAAATTTACCTAGCACATACATTATTATTTTTGCAATACTGTTTCTATTACTTGATCATTTAACAGTATGGTTCAGTGGTTTAGAAGGACTCCGTTTGTAAGGAAAATAATGATTTTTACCATAAAAATGGATTTCACATTGTTAAAGCATATGGAACTAGAAGCCCCGCTCTTGCTGATCCTGATGTGAGAACAGATTAGCTATATTTGCTTCAGGTCACCACCTAGCTTCTCTCAAAGTTTTCACTTAGTTGGAATAAATAATATTAACGGAATAATGGCAATAACTGTATTTGAATATGGAATTATTGAGTAAGCAGTATAGCTGGCATTAGCAGAAACACCTCGAAAAGGAAAAATTTAGGACAAGCATTTTATTTATGCAAACAAATCAAAGCAGACATCTTCAGCTTTCTAGGCAGCACTTTCTGGAAGAATGATTACAAAATGCAACATGACAAAATAAACTTCCTGAGGTTGAACTCTCTGGAAAGGACTATGGATTTTGTTTGGTTGTTTTTTTTCCTCATCTTTCTTTTGGAAATCCTAGTATTAGGGTAGCTCCAGGACTTCTACCAGAGACAACAGGATTCTGGAGACAAAGGACCATATGTGGCCCTCTCCCGTATTTCCATACATAGGCGCAAGACAAGTATGAGCAGAAAATACATTATTTATAGATATATGTAAGAATTATTGTTTTTACTTCATGTTTACCACAAGTATTTTTCACTGTGCTCACTGAAAATAAGTTTAACCTGATCGTAGTAAATATGGTTAATGTTTATTCACAACTGAAAATTACCTCTGTGGCTAAGGCTCAGCTCAGCATACAGGAAATTATTAAAAGGTATTTTACTGCGGTCCAAGATGTTTACATGGGCTAATTTTATAACATACCTGCAGTGATGGAAGAAGCCAAAGAATTATCACTGTTAGCTATTTTTAATACAACGTAGTCAACAGATAATTGTGTTTGCCTTAATGTTAACTAATGCCCCTCCTACTGTGTTTTAAAAGGAAGTGGATCAGCAGGAAACATTTAATTTACAGCAGCTTCTTGCTGTTTATGTGAACATCAGCTATCAGAACACTAACCAGTTATTTTATGTATGATTTATTTTGTCTTCCTTATTGACAAAAGTTTCTCTTCAGAATAACACATCAAGAAACAGGGTGAAATATAAAAAATAAATATATGAAATGACAAACGTTCCCTATTTTGCATTTAATGCAGCCTACACTCAGGCTGTTTCAGAATATTAAGACTATTTGTGAAGCTGTGTCCCTCAAAGTTGTAGCTAAGGAAACATAGCTGTATATAACAATTCAATCTCATAAATACTATTAATCGCTAATTAATACTATTAATCACTTTCAATGTCATTAGTGAGTGCTGAATCTGTAAATCTGAAAAGCAAAAGGGCAAGGTTTTCTGGATTCTGCATTTGTTTCTTTTAGGATGCTTTGTCTTGGATTCTTTTGCAGGACCTGATTTCATTTGCTTTGATTTATTTTACTCCATGTATGCATAAGTACCACCTGAGGATGTGCTTACACAAAATTCTAGACAATATTTTCAAGGGCTTTTCAAACGGGACCACAGCTAGCCAGTTTGGGATGCTAGACAAGAAAACAGATCAATAAAACAAATAGCTGCCATTTACCCTCTAGTATATCAGCAGTGCTACACTACAGGTTTATTTCACTTTCTGACATTTTCTTACACTTTTACATACTGTAATTCACAGACACTTCTCAGGCTTACCTAAAAAGGTTTTTGACCTCAAAAACGCAAGCTGCAAAACTGGTTGTGAAGTCTAACAGTCTTAAGTGATTTCTAGTGTATTTGGGGATGGAGTTTGGAGCAGCTGCTTCAGTATCCTGTCTCTTGCCTACTTAGCTGGAAAGCACAAGCAGATCTAGCAAAAGCAAAACTGGACAAAGAAAATGATACAAGAGATCAAAAGCTTTGCACAAACAACTGGAACTCCACCTAGAAATCACTATGACAAAGCAACTTCTGAACATTTCTTGTCAAAATGAGGGGGGGGGATGACAAAACACGACACAAGGGACGAGTCTTACTGATACTGAATTTACTTCTATAGTTGTTGTTTATTTAGAAAGCACTTTTATAACTAATAATATAGATGAGGTTCAAGTTTCCTAAGTTTCACTTCCTTGACCTTCTACCTGTGGAGCACACAGAACTACACCTCTGTACCAGACAAAAGCAAAGCAAGTCCTTCAGCCTCTCTTGCCTCAGCCCTGTCCTCCCTTACCCACTTTCATCCTTTCCAAATGCTCTTTGGCTTATATGAAGATGAGCTTGGCTGGGAACTGTAGCATGGCCATTTCAAACTAAATTTTTCAAAGGCTTTAGGGTAAAAATATGTAATTTGATAGCTCTTACCTAGTGGGGTCTTTTCACTCCATACAGTTTTTAAACAACTTATCTAAGATGCTGCACAAAATCATATGTGGCATACGAACACCACAGAACCTAACCCTCTACTATGGAAATTTCAAATCACCAAAATAAGTTTTTCTGTATTAGAAATAAATTTTGTCACGTTGTTTCAACTGGTTTTAAACTGAAGCTATTTGTACGGAATTATTTCAACCAAGCAACCAAATAGAGACAAAATAAATGTAATCTTTCATTACACAATGCTTATTAAGGAGACAAGGTGGGTCAGCATACTAGAAAGCCATCCTTTGCTTTTGTAATTTATATTATCTTTAAATGATTAGAAGTAAAACGTGATATGGCAATAACAGATCTCTCAGATTTTTTTTTTCTTACAATATTTATACATACTTGTTATAGTAACAGTAGTGCCATTACAGTTGATCATCTGAAGGTATTTTAAAAATCAATTTCAGTAAGAAGAAATTCTTTTCTTGGGCCAGATGATATGAGGTGTACATCAAACTTGTCTGCTAAAATATTTCTATATCAGAAAAACTTCTTTCTCCTTCTATGGAAATTATTAAATATTTTACACATATTGTATGCTAGTTGTGTATCAGTACTCTCTGATAAGTAGACCCTCATAAATAAATAAAAAAGTCTTTTATGTATCTTACCCACAACCATTTCAAGAGAGCATCTTGGCACACTTTTCCTTGAAAAAGATCGTTTCAGCTCGTGAAATGTTATTAAATACTCATAAGACTCACAATTTCAGGAAGCTGAAATATGATCTCCAGCCATATCATTTCAGAAAAGAGTTAGTGTCTGGACATCAGCTGTGAAAAAGACAGTTTCTCTTTTCATCATTAGCAATAATCATAGCACCTCATTTATTCTGCTGAAATATATTAGCTGGGCAATAATTCCAGAGTTCTACATTCTGAAAAACAGCTTTTCGTTCTGTGAGCAATGAGGCAAAACTCTGTCGCTTAACTATCTCACAAAATAATTATATAGATCTTTATAGAACTAACTTATGTAGGTCTTTAAATACTTAATTT
Organism: Anser brachyrhynchus; assembly: GCF_964034855.1. Classification (NCBI taxonomy): domain Eukaryota; kingdom Metazoa; phylum Chordata; class Aves; order Anseriformes; family Anatidae; genus Anser; species Anser brachyrhynchus. The sequence continues at coordinate 42,718,728 of NC_137695.1, read as the reverse complement.
CACTGATAAATGAGACATTTCAAGGTATAAATAGTGTATGTTACCCAAAAATAAGAATTTGGATGAAAAATGAAAGCCTGATAAAAATCACAATGAAACTCTAACTCGTCAGAAAAGGCAGTAAGCTATTTAGCCAGGCAAGCAGATGTGAATTTGGGAAAAAGAATTCTTATTTAACAGTGTTTCTAACTTGTGAATAGCATAATTTTCTATTTCTACTATAGAGATCTTCAAAATTTTTACCTACTACCTTGCTCATGTCTTCTTCTCCAAAATTCCTTGTTTCAGGGATCTTGCAACCACAGAGAACTTCTTCCTTGCAGGTGTTCTGGATTGACTACTAAGAAATAGTGGTTATATCCCAGAACAGGGTTTCTAGTTGTTGTTGCTCACTCCTCACTAAAATACACTAAAAACACACTTGTGCCCACATAAACCACAGATACAGATGACTAGCTATTCCCACAAGATGTTATTCCTTCTGCAATCCTTTATGCTGAAGAATACAGAAATAGCTTAGTAAATTATTCTCTGTTAGTCACAGTGTTGGAGAACTAGCAATGGAAAATTATTAATTTACACAGTTTATTAGATTACATAAACAGGTTTTTAAAAGCACACTCTGAAACTTGCTCTTTTGTCTAAGTCCGCAGCTATTTTTATGAGCTTTTTCTCCCTAAAACAGTAAAATTAAATTCTGGTATTTAAGTGACAATTAACTGTAATGCTTTATTTCTTTCCATTGTATGTTAACAAATTTGGCTGCAAAATGAACTTCAATTCACATTTAAATTTATCATTATGTAAGTTTTCTGCAATTAAAAAGTAATGAGATGCTATATCAAGCATGTATGTGTAACAAGTCAAGATTTGAATATTTTACTAGTACAGTTAGTGCCTCAAAACATTGGCTGAGACATGGTGGGCTTTTTTTTTGTCTATAAATATAGAAAAAAGGGATAGTAGAGAAAAATCACATAAATTCATGTTTGACCAAATGATTAGACTATTATTCCCAAAGGAAACAAACACTATTTAAGAAAATAAAATGCTCTTCATGCCTAGTTTTCCTTAAAATTGTTTGTTAAAGTCTAATGATAATATAAGGAAAGTAAACCACAGTCATTTTCTTAGGACTGGTGATGTGGTCCCACCTCTGACACTACCACTGACCTGCTCTGAAATATTGTGCAAAATTTCACTTATCTGAGCCTCACTTGCCTTCTGACAATCTGTAGGCTCTATTGAAATATTTGGAAACCTTTCCCATGTATAGCTTTTCAGTGTATTTCTACAGTGTTTCATGGAACAGGCTTTTTGACGCACTTAATACAATAATAATTTACTGTTATTTATCAAGATTTTCTAAATTAGTACACACTAAGGAAACACAGATAAATTTAATGTGATATTTCCAATAAATGGTAGATACGTTACCATTAAAAACTACTAATGGTTCACAATCAGTTCAGGAGCACACAACAAAACAACAAAGAGCTTTCTTTTCGAGTGCTGCATGTGCTAACACTTAAGTCTTAAGCTACTAAAGCAATTTGCCACGCTGTGCACTGAAGGCAGGTTAAGGAGTTCATGCCCACACCAAATCCTGACCCACTCTGCACAGCTAACATTTGTTTTTGTTTCTTGGGCCATAATGCAAGCCCTGTGAATACTTCTGTGTAAACAAATAGAAACCCATTGTCTCTGACTTCTATCTGTATTTGCATAAATATCATATATGGTTCTCAGAAAGTCTTTAAGAAAAACTTGAATTGCCTCTCATTCCTGACTTTCTTATATGCAAGACAGTGATGTTCATTTTCCTTTCACAAGCCTCTCTCTCATCCACCCCAATCTCATGAATTTCAGATCCTACCCACCTTGTCAAAGGTATCTTTGGGCACTTGTAGTCACTCACAAGAGAAAATCAGTGATCACCCATACCTGTTTTCCAAATGCCTAGAAGGAAAAGTCCTAAAGTTTCTGCTTAGAATTGGGATCAAATAAAAATGCACTGCTGTTCTCTAGATCTGTTTATCACAAATCTTTAATCATATCAATATTACCAGTTATAATAATTGTTATTACTGTCCCTCCTTATAATACTAACAATTATATAGTTAGGAAAATGTTTTTTATGCCTCATTATGATTTATCTGATGCTCAGTACTCTCAGTCCTACAATATTTTTTCTATTAGGTTCTATTGTGAGTGCAACTTTCCTGCAAACTTCTTACTGGTAATAGTTCAAACAACAACCTCAATGTTTTTGTTCACTTACAGTTTGAAGAAATACCAGTTGGAATGCTTTGAATGTGTAAATTTAGCTTATTTTTAAGATAATTCTAATTTTATGTCATTTTTATGCTCTTTTCACAGTACACTTGAGCAAACAAGGACCTGAACACTAGCAGGTGAAGTCCCATGCTTCTTTTTAATAACTCTTCATTCGTCTCACATCTCTAAGTCCCTGAACCTCAAGGCAGAGTCTGGGGGAGCAAAGTCCATCCCCCTGTAAGTAAAGGTTGGGTTCGAGACCACCTGAGGAACCTGAATGTACGTAAGTCTATGCGGCCCAATGCCATGCATCCCAGTGACCTGAGGGAACTAGCTGATGGAGTTGCCAAGCCTCTCTCCATCCTATCTGGAAAGTCCTGGCAGTCAGGTGAAGTCCCCACTGACTGGGGACATGCATCAAAAGACATGTGGCCAGCAGGTCGAGGGAGGTGATTGTCCCCTTCCATCCACCCTCATGAGACCCCACCTGGAGCAGTGCATCCAGGTCTGGGGCTCCCAGCACAAAAATGATATGGGGCTGTTGGAGCGAGTCTACAGCTGGGCCACAAAAGTGGCTCAGAGGGCTGGAGCACGTCACCTGTAAAGAAAGGCTGAGAGAGCTGGGGATGTTCAGCCTTGAAGAACAGAAGGCTCCGGGGTGACCTCACTGCAGCCTTTCAGTGCTTAAAGGGGACTTTATAAGAAAGACAGAAAGAGACCTTTTACAAGGGCATGTAGTTAGATGACAAGGGGTAATGATGGCTTTAAATTAAAGAAGAGTAGATTTAAATGAGATATTTGGAAGAAATTCTTTACTGTGCGGGCAGTGAGGCACTGGCACAGGCTGCCCAGAGAAGCTGTGGATGCCCCGTCCCTGGAGGTGTTCAAGGCCAGGCTGGATGGGGCTTTGGGCAACCTGGTCTGGTGGGAGGTGTCCCTGCCCATGGCAGGGGGGTTAGAACAAGGCGATCTTTAAGGTGCCTTCCAACCCAAACCGTTCTGTGACTATAAAACAATGCTGTAAGAAGAACAAGTATTTTTAACTAAGAGCAGCAGAAACTGCTACACTAAATTCCATTTTGGGTTGAGGGTTGCTCTAATATATATTTAACAAGAAAGATTATCCAAGTATGATATCAATATGCCATTTATTTTTAAAATATCCCTACTGAGAATATATTTAAGATCAATCAATACAGTGCCTTGCTCCTAGCTGCTGTAGGTCTTCTCCAAACTTTTTTCTATAGGGCAAAAAGCTGCACTGAAGACTGGCTGAAGCAACACACTAATATTCAGCAACTGCTTAACATTTCAGAACCAAATAAATATTATTCCTCCAGCCTCTATTGGATCATTGTAAAAACCACCAGCTCGGCATGATTTAATACTACACACAGAAAATGCTGTGAATGGAATAGAAAAATATTACAACTTAAAAAAAAAAAAAAAAAGATATAATGTGAATTACACAGAAGAGCTCTCTTGCCCATCTCCAGCAATTAAATCAATTTCTTATAGTACAAACCAAAACACAGAGCTTCCTAAGTTTCCTGTTTAAAGACTAAAATAATTAAGTAGTCATCCTGGTCATCTATTCTAATTTACAAATCCAGATGACCTGTGTACTTTCTGCTAAAAAACTGCCCCTTAAAGAATGAAGTTACGTAATGGTATATACTATTACATTTACTCACACCACATTTGTCAGATGAGTGTTTCCTGAACCCTATTTACATTCAAATAAATGATCACAAGTACGCTGAGCCAAAAATATTCCAGGTAAATAAGTCACAAACTTCCATATAATGATTAAATACCATAGCGCCCACTTATTCTTTCATTACATGAAGCCAAAGGTAGGCTTGTAAAGGTAGGCTGCCAGTAAGATCCTGTAACACTTAAGTACATCAGTAAACATTTCTTGCATCAGGTGTCAAGCAAAAACCAAGTTGTGTTGTTGTGGTTTTTTTTTCTTTAATTGAACACCGAAGAATATCTTATTTGTGTTCTCTTCATGTAGTTCTATAAGAAGCAGTTGATTTCCTGTCTTTATGTCCTCACGATTTTTGATCAGATGCATAACATTGCAACACTTTCAACTAAATTACCTCCCTTTTTTGCTAGTGGCATTGTCATTTAGTTCTCTCAGACAGCACTAATTAAACAATTTTGGTATTAGACGTATACAAGATGACAACCTATTAGTCCATCTGTCAAAGACTTAGCAAAGAAAGCTCACCCATTTCTATTTCTCTCATCTAGGTTAAGAATTCTCTGAAACGGTCAGCTAATTCATTCCTCTTACTTTTACTTTTTGTACAATATCAAGGAATGATACCACAATAATCAGTATTTCTGTGCTTTTAAAGTGAAATGTTCCCAACATCAAAAACCTATTTTTATTTCTCCATTCAAGCTTCTCTGTCCTCAAGTGATAATAACTTTTAAATTGTTCAAATAGTACACAAACAACTGATACAATATGGAAGGGAAAACAGAGGAAGAAAGTGATACAGACACAAGCAGTATATCTCAAATTTAACGAAACGTTATTGTGTTTCACTTGACGGGACAAAAGCTTTCCCCTCTAAATACCAAATTCTGGTCAAATTGCAATCATCAAGTTAGCTGCTCCATTGGCGCAAGTCTTTGCATATGATGTACTTGTTCAGATGCATTTCATGCTAGAAGTAAGTTTTGTAGTAATTATCAGAATATCAACCAATAGATATATACGGATACAGTATGTATGCTTCACAAAATACTAAACAAAACAAAACAAACAACAACAAAAAAAAACCGTGCTGGTCCTGGGCTTTAAATTATTATCTTATTAATTCAAGGAAAACTAAATAATTATTTTCTCAGTGATGAAAATCATAAAATAAAATCCTAACTAAAGCTTTATTTCTCCAGAAGACAAAACGATACAAAAACAGGAGCAAAAGAAGCATCAGGTGCTATGTGCATCCTCTCCTGCAAGGCAGGATAAACTATATTTATGTCATTAAAAAAAGATGTTGGCCCTTTTTTTTCTTTCAATACCAGAGACTGAGACAAGGTTTTTCCTCTGCTTTACTATTTCGGAGGGCAGGAGGAGAGGTTGTTGTTAGTTTTGTTTATATCTCTAGTATTTTTCTCACTACTTTGAGCTCATTATTCCTTTTCCTAACTACCATTACGACAAGAAAAAAAAAGCTATTCCTCTCCTACTTGCCTTTTGTATAGTTCATGACTGCTGTCCTGAGTAAGTCTGAAGGCAGCACATTCAGGCTTCTCTATACTAAACACCAGCTTTTCAGTACTTTGTCACAGCTCACGATTTCTAGTCTCCAATAACTCCCAGTACTTTCTTCTGGATTCTGTCCACATGGACCATATGTTTCTTACAATGCCCCAAATCAGATAACTAAATCCCACTGTAGTGTTAACAGCATAAGTAAAATGAAAGATTATTTTATGTGCTTTTGTCAGCTATAATCCTGTTTACTCGCCCCGTTCTCCAACCCCATACCTGTAGGATTATCCCAGCCTAAAGCATTATACCTCTTTTGTGTTGTATAATATCCCTATTTTTCATTCATTAAGAACATTTTCACTTGTGTGGTGCTCTTTATTTGTTAATTCATATTTCTGATGCAGATACTGAACAAAACCAGACCGAGAACAGGCCTCTGCAGAATTTCATTCATACCTTTACACACCAGCAAGGTACTTCTACTACTACGAAGTATTACTCCTTGTACTACTCTGTTATATTCTATAAAGTTACACATTTTCCTGCAAGGATTGAAACACTACGGATTGATTTAAAATAAATATATAGATAAGAGATAGTGTTCTGCCCTGTCTTAGTTTCCTAGTACATCATGTATCTTGCCCAATTTCTCAAGAGCCCCACAACTTCAAGTCTCCAAGACTGACTGGGTACGCTATGACCAGCAGAATCTGAAATGTGCGGTAACCATCATGTGTCATTGTCACCACAATACCTGTGCTAGCTACCTACCTACACACTCCGGACCTACCAGTAAAGTTTTATGCATGACACATTTAACTTACCAGCTCAGTCTGGTGGAAAACATTAAAAGACGTCTCTTGAGCAGACACTTCTACTTTTTTTCTTCCTGTTTTTCTATGCTATTTTTTACTATAAAAGCAAAAAATACTGCACATACACTGAATTCTTATTGCTGCCCAGTATCTATCCCTTGTTAAGCCTCAGTTGGACCCTACAAGTTCAAGTTGTTTTTTAATACTTATCTTCAGCAAACTCGCCTAGCTTCCATATAATCCAACCTTCCTGCACTGACTGTAGCCTTCACGCCATGTAATGCCAATATCCTTTAGGCCAGTAAAAAATATTTTGTTAGTTAATATTTTTGAGGCTTACTCACATTTATTTTCATATTCCCTCTATATTCAATACAAATTGCTTCCTTAAATATTCTTTAATTTAATGCTGGAGACATAGGGAGAGCTAAAAAATATTATTTAAAAAAAATTGGATTGTAAGTATAAAGCACAGAACTTCTAAACCTGTTTTATGAAGATAGATCCCCATACCAGAGTCACTTCAAGCACTGGCCTGCCTGCTCTCTACACTCTGTCTTGATTTTATCAGCCATACCACTGCTACTCTCGACCTCCATGCATATTTCGTCAGTCTCTATAAAACTTGGCTCAAAACAGACAAACAAACAAACAAACAAACAAAACCACAACCAAACAATACTTTCCTGTATAGTCTACAACTGTATTCCCACATATAGCAGAAGTAAAACATTTCAAGTTGCCACTGATGTATTTACAAGTGTTATTTTATTTTATAGATATCAGAGCACAAAGAAAGCAATGCTGATTTGAAAACAGAATGACTAGAAGTTAATTTTTGATTAAATTAAAACCTTTACTGCATTATAATACAGCACTTTCAATAGTTTATGACTATAAAATGCCATCTTTTGCAGATTATGAGTGCAAGCAGATTTCATTCTGTAAGTTCCTTTCTTCCTAAGTAGACAAAAATCAAAATACATGCATTGTACATGGCAAACTGAAAAGAGATTAATGATAATTCCCTTCTTTTTCTTTTTTGGGGGGACTTGTTTTTATTTCAGAGTCTTAAAAGAGAAGTAGAAAAGGCCAATAGGGACTATAACTAAATTAGCGTGACCACATTTCTTACCTAGGTTTGAGAATCTCCTGCTATTACAGAGACATTTAGTTTTTATTTAAAGAATCCATGTAATGACGACCTAAATCGTGTGTTCCAAAGGTTAGCCACCCTCACTGTTAAAAAATATGTGGCTTATACATTAGTCTCCGTTTTCAGTTTCAAGCTTCTGGATTTCATTATATTCTTTACTGTTTTAAAGCCATCAACCACTAGAAATCTCGTTTTCATGCACCTTATTTGTGGACTGTGATCAAATTACATCTGAATCTTCCTTCAAATCTATCGAGCAGAGTGAGCTTTCTCAGCCTCTCATTATAACTCACAATACAAGAACCCCACAATCATTCTCATAGCAATTTCTGACCAATTTTTCAATATTTTTTCTTTTTAGAAATATAACAACTATAACTGAAAATAATATTTCAGGAATAGTCTAACTTCTGCCATTAGCTAATATTGCCCTACTTCCCCACTGCTATATCATTTCTATGTCAGCAAACAGTAAAGAAAAAAAGTGATCTATGCACCTATACACGTTGCTCCAATCTTCGAGTACAAAGATCTAAAATTGTAAAGGAAATAACCATTAAGTATATAGAGGTAAATGGGAAATAAGATAAATGGCATGACTACCAAAGTAATCATGTTACAATGAGTGGATGTCTTTGATAACGGAGCAAATTCTATGGTCAAAGAAAATACAGGAGAGGATTTATCCAGACTTCTGTAATACACTACAAGGAAATTTTTAGATAAAACAGAGATTAAAGCTACATTTGTATGAAGCAAGGAAGTGGCTATGAAGGAGATGTCAAGTTCTGTGTGCTGGACCTCAGCGCTAGAGTGAGGTTAGTGGTGGAGTTCCTCAAACACCATCTTTGGGAACAATCTTCCAAAATATTTTTTGAACTTCTTGGCATACGAAGCAGGAGTGGTGCCGATGCCTCCTAACCATGTGTCAATACAGAGAGCTGAACTATGATAAAGGAAAAACTGGGTGACTTGGGGACTGGAGTAATAGAAGTGTCGTGACATTTAATAATACAAAGTATGAGGTTGGGACACCGGCTCAGCACTCAAGGCTTCTTAGCAGTGTATACCAAATTGGATTTTGATGCCCTCAAGGAGAGGATAAAATTACCTATTTTCTCAGCATGAACAGGCATCAAAACTATATTTCATGGTGATGACAGAGGAACCACGACAGGAACATCCTCCCTGAGAAGTCTGTGAGTTGCTGAGCTAAGTGGCATCCCAAACACCAACAGCAGACGGCCTCAGCCCCTCTGCCCCTTGCACAAACACCCCTCCTCGGCCTTGGGGCTGGTCCATGCACCTTGCCAGAGGAAGACAAGGGAGCACTGCTGGCGGAGGCAGAGAGGTGAGACAAGCACATCGCAGGTCAAAAGGACTTCCAGCTCCAACGACAGAGAGCCAAGTTCCCCGAGTCTGCTCTGTGCTCACCTCTGTCGGTGGCCAAATCCCCCTAGGACACTTTATTATCTCTAATATGGAGAAGGGAAGAGGAGGGGAAAAGAGCCACAACTGAGTTAAATTCCCCAGTCCCAGTAATTTGTGGCTGGTAATTTGTGCTCTTGGCACCCTGAGCTGCTAAGGAAGGATGAGCTATGGGAGCCATTCTGTCCCATGAGAATTTTGCAGACATCAGCATGTCACCATGCACAAGGATTTATGCCTAGATCTAGTTCTGTGACAGTTCCTCAGTAACTAATACACTGAAAACCTATTAGGGAAATGAAGATCATAACATATTAGTCAATCTCAGGACAACCGAACCACCAATGTGATGCAACCCTACAAGGCAAACATGACCTTAAATCAGAAAAGATCATTGCAGAAGAGTAAGAGATGTCTTTATGCTATTTTGCATTATACTAATGAGCTCTTGTGTATACAGATCTGCCAAATTCTGGCAACTTGCATTAAAGAAAAATGGATTTAAAACGGGACATGTACAGAGAAATGTTACTAGGATGACCAGGGAATGGAAAATGTCCTGTTTTATAAGAACTGAGTAAAAGCACTTACACTTGCATAAAGTGATGTCACGTTAGTTTTCCTCCCTTATCGCCAACCTTAGATCTTCGACCCTTACCCCTAAATTCCATGATTGTTTCTGCTTCAGCTTCAATAACACCACTCTGCCAGCCCCAGTGCCCATGTAGCTACACAGTGAACTGGGTCAAGGAACTAATTCTTCATTAAGACAGCTTTCACACATCCCTTTCCTGGTAGGGTTTATTTTCTGAGCATGTATGTCTATGCTGACACACACAAAAAAAATAAGGAACGAAGTTGAGGAAAGAGTAGCAATGCTAATTTATGGTGCAAGAGGATATTTCTGTTTGCTATTAATATATGTTAAAGGACAGCACCAAGAAAACAGCTCTTTAAACTCAGCGACAACAGAAGACAAAAGAAAATGGTTATAAATCTATTGCAAATCACTTCAGGCTTGAATTCAGAAGACTTCTATCACTAGAGTGCAGCTTTAATTTGAGGTAGAGGAACAAAAGCACACCTAGTTCTTACAGCAACTGGCTATCTATCAGTACTTCAAGGTTTTTCAATCCGATATTGAACAAATGTTCCATAGTTTTCAATAATAGATGTACATTTAATTGTGTTGCAGTGTGGTAAAAAAAAATATCAGGAAACCAAGATTAGTAAATTAATAACAATTGTATCGCTTGTATGAACTAATGCTATGACATCTGAAAAAGCAACTAATAGGAATATTTACTAATAAAGTTAAAGGAAGCTCCAGGATTAGCACCATTTCCCTAAGATCCCAAAACTATTCAGACAGCTTTTTCAAAAAATTAACCACCTATATGTAGTATGAGATTTTCAGGAGGTGTCCTGTATGCCCTGATAACCATTACAATACTTATGAACAGATTTTTAAGGGAAGTTGATTTTCAGTATTTTGATTGTTTGTTTTTTTTATTATTATTATTTTTATTTTGTCCATATACTTTGATGTCTAAAGCCAGTGATTTTACTCAGAAAAGGCTAAGTATGTAAAAAAATCCCAGAATAAAAAACGCCAAAATGTAAACAATCTTTTTTGATATACTTTAAATGGGAGCAGAATGTTTCTGAAAGTCATTCTCCAAGTTCTTTGATGCAACTTTTGAACATGATTAGAGCTCATTATTTTGCATATGAAACATGATATACCACGGAGTCTCGAAGCATCCCAAACCACAGCAAATCATTTATATTTAAGCACACATGGTAAGCTGTTACTTTACATACCAGTGACTTGTAGTACAGCAACTCCTTTGGAGCTGGGAGCAGTGAACGTGCATTGCTCTGTTTTCACATTTTTTACAATTAAATAGTAAATTAGGGGATTTTTATAACAACTGGGTAGTTGTTAGGGATTATGATTATCAGATACTATAAAGTTGGTTTGTAACCACTTTGAGCAGATTCTAACACATCAAATGGGAATGAGACATACAGTTCAAAGGCTGCCTGAATTAGGCTGTTGAGCATAACCACACAACCAAAATATTGACATGCCAGTTGTTAAATAACATTCATATGAAGCTATATAAATGAGAACTATGTCTAACATCAAAGAGGAATAACCAAGTTTTCAGATTTTAGACTTGATATTGCTTTCTTCCCCCTCAAAGGATGCCACCTTTGTGATTCTTGGTTCTATTTAAACCATCTACTTCCAAAATACAGAAGTACACTTAAACTATTGACTTTCAAAATAATGAAACCACATGAAAAAGCAAGTAAAAAATCTGTAAAACATATGCAGAAAATAGTGATGTGAAAGGAATGCAAAACTAAAATTATATTTACAAATACAATAGCTTTTATCATGTCTTAAAACACATTATTATGGTTCTATCGATAAGTTAAAAAATAAAACAACAGTTAAAGTGTATTCTGGCATAAAACCCAACAGAATATTTTTTTCTTATTGCATATTTATTTTTTTAAGAACCTGAGGCGCTTAAAGCCTAGAAGTGGTTAACAGTAAAAGGCACAGTTCGAAAATATGAACCTAGCCTCATGCTTTTCATCAGTTTTAATCAGAACATTAGAAATGTATATTTTACAACATTTCATAAAAGGCCCCACTATTCTCTTGTGCAATACTGTGCAATTGTCAGTTGCTTGATCCTCTAGTGCTGCCAAAAAACATTTCAAAACCAATATAAGCAGAAGACAAATACTGCTGACAAACAAAATACTTATAATGATTATTCATGATTTCATTGCATTCCTTACCTGCTGAAATTAATGGTATTACTACAGCTGTTGTAATTGATTTATCATGCCACACTAAAAATAAGCAAAGAATAGTATCAAATAATTTCAGCTTGATTTTCAAATTACTATCTTTTTAGATATGGAGACCATTGGTCTCTGTTACTACAAGTACTATTTTTAATAAGAGCAAAAATGCTTTCTGTACCACTAATAAATATAAAGATATATTAAAGTATTGTTAATTTCATCTTTATCTCTTTTTTGTTCTATTTTTGTGTATGTTTTATAATATGCATTAGTACAGAAGTACATATATATAATTTATAAAATAAGTATAAACATACTAATGTTATTTTTAACAAGAGCTAAGTGATTGAATAAGCTTTTTTTTTTTTTTTCCCCTTTTAAATCTTGGTTTAACACCTTTTGACACAGTAATTCAAAGGTCTGGTTCTAAGTTCAGTTTATTTTGTTACTTGGCTTTAATGGCTGTCACTGTTAAAAACCTCACCTCAAAGACAGGTAGATCCAGATGGAAGCACATTGTTGCCTTTGCTGACTAAATCATGATCCTTATTTTTCAATCCCAACCACTAATTATGCAAAGTTTTTTCTTGAAATTGGGCTAGTAAATGTCCATCTTCCCTGATGTCAAACAGTTGTTCTTCCAAACTAATCATAACGTGTTGCATGCTTATATTTTTAACAAATGGGTTCAAAACCCACTGAATATTTTAGCTTGGAATATTTTTCAACAGGTTAGAAAATTATATTTCCAAGTTTAAGCATAAAGATACAATACAGTTTTATAGCTGACGCACTTGCACTGTTTCCAGCAACAAAGCACATCATGGAAACATTTCCAAGCATGTTTTCAAAATGCTGTCTCCATAGCACGAGTTCCTTTCAAAAAGCAGTTACTTTCTCTATCAGTGTGAAAACATCACCTTCGCCTTGAAGGGACACATTGCGTTGTTTGTTTTTTCTTAAATATCTAGCAGGTAGCAAGCTACTTGCAGCCACCTGTCATCAGAGAAAAGGTCAGCAAATCTGCAACACTTGTCTTTTTGGAAAAGGAGAATGCAGAAAGTTTGAAGCCCTTTTAAGCACTTTGCCAGGAGATAGCCAGTGAACCCCTGCGTGGTACAAAAGATTTTCATGGTCACTGCCCATCTCATTACAAAGTCTAGGACAGATTTTGTGGCTTACAAAGCTGGTTTTTATAGAGTTAACCACACTGATGACATTGTGTAGCCACTTCTGGCTCCAACATTGCTGCTACAAATAGCTTGCCTATGAGCGATGCAGTGGAACAGTTTCACAGGCGGAGCTCTCTGTAACCTTTTCCCTTTTCATTCCAGTTAAGCCAGCTGCTCTGTCAGTGGTTACACTTGCACAGTTCTTCCAGAAAACATTGTTTTTTATTTAAAAAAGCCATTTACCGTTGAGAATATATTTAATCCAATACTTCTTTCCTTTAGTGATTCAGAAGGGTAGTTCTGCGTGCATTTCATTATTGAAATGCAAATAGCATAAGCTGAGGCATGTTAGAAACATGTACCTTCATCCAGCTGCATAGCAAACCTTCCATACAGCACAATTTGTTCTAAGAGTTGTTTCTTCAAATCTTCAGCAATGTCCTCTGTGCATCTTCCAACAGTATTTGCTGACAAAGGAATCTATTTTAGTTTGTTGCTATGTTGTTTTCCATGTACTTACTTTTTTTGCCAATTTAATTTCAGTCTTGTTTTGATTGATCTAGTTCATTGAGCAAATGGTAGAGCAAGGAGAAGCATGTTTAGGGGGATTAGGACAAGCAAAGAGAAGGATGGGAACTCCTGCCCCCTTGGCCATATTCTTAAAGTAATTCATAAAACATGACTTGGGAACATCTGAAAGTGAGGTGGCCACACACTGAGTTAATTCTCAACCATGACATTACCTTACGCAAAGGAAACTTTGCAGAGGAAGGTGGAAGAAAGTTACTGTATTGGTGATAATTCAAGAGAGAACAACAATTATTAACAAAGAAACCATGGGTTTTCTTTTTGACGTGAATGCAGACAAACACTGCACAGGAGGTAAGGAGGTGTGAGTCACTCTCAAACATAGGCAAAAGTATAACACAAAAGACAAAATGCAACATTTAGGTGGGATTAATGATTAAGGTACTGACTACTGAAAAAGTGACGTTCATTCTGCTGTGGTAACTCCATGTTTTAATATGTTCACCTACCATTAAGGCAGCAGTACCTGGAATAACCCCAATTCAAGACAACAACTTCAGTCAGAGTTACAAATGCAGATGCATCAGGTAAGTACATCATCAGATAACTCACCAACTTTTCCAGGGAAATAAGCTAGACTGTTACCCAAGAAAAGAGTCAAGCATGCCATCTTAAGGATGGTCACACTGGTACCTCAATTCTACTAGCACTGCATTCAGACAGAACAATGTAAGTAGTACTGAATGTGTCTTTTTTTGTTGTTGTTTGTGGGAGGTTTTTGTTGTTACTTGGTTGGTTTGTTTTGTATTTTTAAAGCTTTAGGGGAAACGAAATGGACACGTGGGCTGATGCTAAATGGGCCTTCAATAATTCAACAGGTGAAGTAGTCATCCAAAACAGTTCAAGAGCATAGAGATTGGTCAGGGCTGCTAAAACAAAAGAAAACAAACAAACAAAAAAAAACCTAACAAGACAAAGGATTTCCTCTTTCACATAAATTATTTTCTGATAGCAGACATTCTGCTGTGCAGAAGACTGAAAGGTTAAGACTGTGACACAGGGTGGCAGCACACAGCACACCATCAAGGTTTAAGTAGTGCCATTTTTTCTTTCTAAAAACTTGCATCAAAGAATAATCTTCCTCTTCTCTTGCTTTTTCTCAACACCAAAGTTGTGTAACTGGGATAGAAACTACTATAGGTGCAGACACATCCATAGCAATAGCGTGAAAGTTGTACCAGATGATTTTTAAGATACAGGCCTAGATCATATGGTGCTAGCATGGAGAAAACAGATGTGGGCAGTGCAGATGAATCTTTGCTTTGAAGAACCACTGTTAGATCCTTCAACTGACTGAATAACAAATCACTACTTACTCTAGAGAATGAATATAGATGGAAAGATTATTATATCCACCAGAACTCTCTGAAGTCTGCAAGTATCTGGATGAAGAAATCAGGTTAATACAGTTTTCTCATGCTTCCAAAAGGTACTTAAGTTTCTTACCATAAGCTCTCAAAATAAGATTGCCATAGAATAAGGGTCCTTGAACGAGAAAACCAATGACCAATAAATAAGTAAATAAATAAATAAAACCACCACAAACATTACAACATAAAAAAAGGGGAAAATAATATTTGGTGTTCTCTCAGGAATGTCATTTCTCTAACAGAATTCCCAAATGGTCTTTGCTTGACCTTAGCTATGCAATATGTTCATAAATTATCTTGAAAAAGGAATAAACACTGAGATAAAGTCTGATGATATTAACTTGTTCCAGCAAGATGGGAGGCAGAGGGACAAGGAATAGAAAAAAAAGAAAAAGGAAAAAAAAGAAAGCTTTCTAGTTCTGACTGGGCAGTAAAATCCAGTGTAAATTAAAACCAAATCCAATGTAAATCCAGTCAATTAAAACCAAAAATTTGTTAATATGAAAAAAATCTCAAGCTTACAGATATGACAGGCTCCGCATTGAAAACTGCCATGCAAATGTGACCTCAAGGCTATAACAGCTCTCTGAAAACATTTGTTCCATCAGTTCAGCAATAAATAGAAAACCAAGTATTAGGAATTAAGGGTGGAGCAGAAGAAAACATCACGCTACTGTGCAGTTCCACAATGCGCCCAAGTGTTGGAGGCTGCAGACGTTCTGATTCCACAATCACCAGAACAGTGAAAAACAGTAACAAAAATAGACAACAAGGAACTACCATAAAATGACTTTCATGCACTGAAAAGGTAGAATTCCTTAGCTTAGAAAAAGGATGGCTGACATGGTGGTAAAGGGGAGCTCTACTAAATCTTGATGGCATAGAGAAAGTGAATATGGAATGACTTCTGCTGTCCTGCAGCATGAGAACTAAGTGGCTCAACTTTTGTGCACTGCAGGCTCAAGGCTAACAAAAATACTTCGTACAAGTTGTATTCACACTGGAGAACTCCTTGCTACGTCACATAAAAGTCTGTATGTGTTCAAAACCAACTGAGCAGTTTCTGGAGAAGAAAAGAACAAATCATCAAGACCTTTACTTGCGGAAGAAAGCATAAAGCTATAAAATGGTGAGAAATGGGTGCTCTAGGGAGGCATCAACACGTGTTGGTGTTATTGATATATTCTTTGCTGGATATTCAGTACTGCCTGATCAGAGAAGGGGTGGTGGGCTAGGTGGACCAACAGTCTGACTTGCTAGAACTACTCCTATATTGCAATTAAGTTATGCTCGTTTGTTTTTACCATTTCCATTCATGCCTTCTGGTATTTTTGTACGGATAGCCTTGTTTACTTTTGGAAAGAGCATAAGTCAAATTATTTGGAGGAAGAACAGGAAGACAGGAAAAATGAAAATTTTGGAAGAGGAATAAAAACTTTGTATAATATGCTACACGGGGACAGAAAGCAAAACAAAACAGTGATGTATTGGAGTAGCCAAGTAGGAAATACACTGTTCTTTCAAGAGGTGACAATAACTGATGGTAGAAAAGAATTGCTGGGGGAGGTGGATCACACTTCTTTACAGCAATAAAGCTTTAGAAATAGAATTCTGAGTCCAGAAAGAGAATCCTGGCTTGGGGATTACTGCAAGGCCTCTGAAGAACTGGCTTATTGGCAGGAACATTAGTAAAGTGGCAGCCCTTTCAGAAATTTGCCACAACCAAAGGGGAAGAGACTTCCAAAATTCCTGTTTCGTTATTGTTTTTTTATTATTTTTTATTTCCTGTTTTACTATTCCCTCATAAAAATAAAGATCTGCAGTTACAGCAAAAAGGAAAGGCCATTACTTAAGAGAAAGCAAAATGGTAAAGCTATGAGAAGTCCAAATGAATGTTTGTCACGACACAGAAACAGTTCAACTAAAAAGTTAGTAAATGGAGAACAAATGTTATAGGCAGAGGAAGAAAGAAATATTTGCCATTAAAAACCAAACACTTCTCCAAAGACAATATTAGAGTTCTGGAAAAAAAAAAAATCTTTACACATAGGTTAAAGAGAATGCAATGAATGCTGTTAGCCAGTTACACATTCAAAGATAGGCTTGTGACATCTAGTGGTCAAACACTTTAAATGCATTAAAAACAATGCTGCAGGGCACCTTTGTGCTTTAGTGTTAAAAGGACATTCTGATGTCATCATCAATGATAGGCATTTACAATTTGGAAAGAAAATACTGGGGGAGGGATAGGCAAAAACAAATGTATACACTACTAATATTCTTATATTCTGTAAATATATATGTAGTTAATTTCTGGAAACTTTGGAAGAGTGTGTATTAGTAGGGCCTCTCCCTTGACCGTAAGATCTTAAAATGTCAAGTTCTAGAGTGATATATGAAAGCAAAAATAGTTTTTAACTCAAATGATATTCTACTACTAAAACAAGACATTCTTTAATGCTGTTAAAAAGACATTCTTTAATGCTGTTAAACATGACACCTCAAATATTGAGGAAAACAGGCTGAATTGTGAGCCTAAGCTGAACCCGGGTTCATAGACCACCTGAAGAACGCCCCCAAAGCTGTGGCTGCAATTGGATTTGAGTCACAGCGCACACTTCATGGCATGGCTCCACCAGACAAGGACACAGAATCCAGAAGACCAGTGCCTGGGAAACAAACTGTATCCTTTCATTTGGAAACCCTTCTGGAATGCACCTTCCTCCTATCCATTTTTTTGGCTCCATATACCTGTTAAGAGCCATTCAGTTCAGCACTGCAAAAGCAATAATAATTTTATTTTGAGATGCTTAAAAGAAAGGGGCATACAGAATTGATGCAGCATCTGTAGTAGGAACTTAGAACTACTACAGATATTTTCATTTATCGGCTCTTAAGTTTGTAAAATGATTGAACATTTCATTTTAAAAGTAAATATTTTCACATAGTTAATGTTGAATTTTGAAGTATAAATATATTGAATAACTTGTTCACCTATTCAAGCATAAATTTCCTGTCAATCAATCCCGCCAGTTGACAGAAACATTAAATCAGAAAAACAACCTTCTTGATGAATAACGTAACAGGAAGTGATTTTAGAAACCATTCATCTACTTACAATCCAGATAAATCACCTTCCATGTAGAAAGGTTAGCAGACTTACTGAACTTGCATATTGATACACTTGTTTTCTGTAGTTATTTCTATTGCCCAGCTCTAATTCATTCTCTGCATTTTCAACACTTCAAGAATAAACAGTTTAATTGTCCTGCCTTACAGGTAAATAGATTTTATTTAAAATGAGAAATTCAAATTAAAAAAAAAATAGGGAGAACTTTATTGTTAGTAGTATAGAGAACAAATTAAGTACACAAATGTACCTAATGCATCCTCATTTGTGATGTCTGTCTACAGATGTCCAAAGAAAGGTCTATTTCTTTATTTAAAGACTTTGGAATGAGAGATTGAGTGAAACTTGCAAGTGGAAAAACAGCTGTTTCTTTCCTTGTTTTTGCAGTTACCCCCACTTGCTGTCTACAGCCCATACTTTATGTGGTGAATGCTCCTTTAAGAACAGAAGCTTGCCTTTTAGGGTCAGCCAGTATTATATGAACTTTGCTCATGACAAGCTTTCTTGGGATGTGCTTTCTCCTGAAGCTATGTTGCTTGGCTTCACTGAATCTCTCCTGCTCTACTCACTTACAAGAACCGCAAAACTGTTCACATCTTTAACAAGTCCTACAAAACTTCTGTATTACTTGTTCAAGGGGATTTCCTCCTCCTGAAGCCTCAATTAGTATTTGGTCCAACAATTTAAAAATGTTTATATATGACAAGAGCTCTGTAGTGTTGCAAATCACACGAAGCAACTTTTTCTTTTTAAGCAATCTACAATCCAGACGAGAATTTAATTCTAACTAAATAGAATGAACTAACAACCTAAATGGCAAGGGCATGAATAAGTCTGCTTTTCCTAGATGAGAATGAAATACTTTCTTGTAGAATACAGCAATGTGTAGATTAAAGACTCACTTTCACTTTTTTTTTTCTTAAGTAATAAAAATGTCGTCTTCAACATAAGCAAAGAACGTCCTGAACATTCCAGAAGGAAAAATCTTATTCTTTGCATTCAGTTGAGATCACATAACAGAATGACTTTTCTGACAAGAATGAAGTAAATCCTTTCACAGGACTCCTGGTTGAGAGCATAAGGTAAGTTCAGAGGGAGGACGGAAGTACCTGGATAAGAGGCCAAGAGGAAGACAAATACCTCTTGTACAACGTGACTAGACAGATACAGAATGAGGGGGAATATGGTGCTCTTCTACAAACAGTATTTTCTCCTGAGCGTATACATTTCCAGATAGCATCTTTACTTACATACAAAGTTAGCTGTACACAGTGTTGTATGAACTAAGCCATGAAAAAGATAAGGATCACACAAGCTTCTGAATTAGCTGTATAGAAAGGAAATATTGGTAAGAGGTGAGAAAATGTCTGTATCATTACTGTCAGACCCATACAGAAGAAGCCATTATGACAGTGTTATTCAGAGTGTATCTGTCTCATCACCACTAGAACTGACAAACTCACAAAAATAAATTCAACAAAAAACATTCATGATCAGATTACCATCCACTTATTTTTGACAGCAAAAACTGGGAATAATTCCTATCCATTAGGCCAAATTCTACCTACAAATTATAGAATCATAGAATAACCTGAGTTGGAAGGGACCTAGAGAAATCATGGAGTCCAACTCCCGCCTCCACACAGGACCACCCAAAAATAAGATACTATGCCTAAATGCACTGTCCAAAGGCTTCTTAAACTCTGGCAGGTTCGGTGCTGTGACCACTGCCCTGGGGGGTCTGTCCCAGTGCCCGACCACCCTCTGGGTGCAGAACCTTTCCCTCACACCCAGCCTGACCCTCCCCTGTCCCAGCTCCATGCCGTCCCCTCGGGTCCTGTCGCTGTCCCCAGAGAGCAGAGCTCAGCGCCTGCCCCTCCGCTCCCCTCGTGAGGGAGCTGCAGGCCGCCATGAGGCCTCCCCTCAGCCTGCTCTGCTCTGGGCTGAACACACCAAGGGACCTCAGCCGCTCCTCACACGTCTTCCCCTCTAGACCCTTTACCACCTTTGTTGCCCTCCTTTGATCACTCTCTAACAGTTTTACATCTTTCTTATCCCGTGGTGCCCAGAACTGCACACAGTACTCGAGGTGAGGCCACACCAGCACTGAGCAGAGCAGGACAATCCCTTCCTTCAGGCTAGCAATGCCATGCCTGATGCACCCCAGGGTACGGTTGGCCCTCCAGGCTGCCAGGGAGCACTGCTGGCTCATTTTCAACTTGCCATCAACCAGAACCCCCAGACAGATCATTTCACATCCTGACCAGTAAGCTTACCAAAATACCTCAATCTAATGACCAGTCTTGAAATCCTGAAGCATGCGGTTGAGTGCTGCTGGTGGAGTTTTACATCTGCTTGGCAAAGCCAGTACCAAAGGTGCCTGAAAAGCTAGACACCGATCTCAAAGTGCTAGTATGATGAAAGCAAATATACACCTTTACGTTCACTAAAATGCAGCTTTCTGATTTGTGTTAGCTGCTAAAAGATAGCACCCCTTGCTCAGTTTTGAGGGGAAGAAGGAGCGGGGTGAGAACACTTACCTAAAGCTGCATCGCCCAGCCCAGCCCTCTCTCGGTCAGAGACAGCCTCTCCACCAGGGAGATCAGATGTGTCTAATGATCAGAACAGATGGATGTGAAAATTGAAATAAAGGCCTGAAGCATATTATCTTGGAGTTCTCACTAGCAGATGGTTCCGAGGACTTTGGAGGACTGCTGCACAGACCTCATATACTACACATTCGGCGTTAATTTTGCTGCCAATCAGTGATGTAAGTAATCACTTTCTTAGACAGGTACTAGGGAAAAGTATATGAAAGAAATCAACAGGACTATTTAATCTCAGGTGCAATCTTGCTTCGCTTGTAGAGCGGCCTAACAAGCTTCCTCATAACCTTAACTGAGAGATGCATTTCAGCCAAGGGCAAGAACACAGTAATTCCTTTAAGAAAGATTATTTTCTTTACAAGAATGGACATGTCTTTACTGAGAGAAAGAACTGAAGTGTCTGAAAATAACAGAAATAGGCATATTAAGAAATACAGGAATGAATTGGGTGACTTAAGCAGAAGTCGTATCGGTTACTTGGCAAACACTTTTGGTCCATCAGAAAGGCAAAAGGTTCCAGTTCACCCCCTACACACAATTATTCCAACCAATCTAAGTCAAACTGGAAACCATTTGAATTGTCAACTCTGCTTCAGGCTTGAGGACATCTGTCCACACTTTACACCTCAGCTTTACTGTGGAAGGTAGAAAGATCAGCAACTGGGATGTGCTATCTTCCCCCACTCAAACACTTCTCAGACACATAAGAAAGATGGCCTTTTCAGGCTTTTCCTCTTAAATAGCAGCCTAAAAGAATACATTAAAACAGAAATTAAAAAGGACATTTGCACTTGGATTAGCAAAGTTACACATAAATAAGAAAAGTCCACAGTGATGTTACCAAATTTTTTTTAAAAACATTTTTAAAACATTTTCAAAGGGGTCTTAAAAACCACTTTCTGCACAAAACAATAGATCTCTCAGGGCTGCTTTTATTTAAAAGAAATTTGTTTTGTAATTTCAGCAATCAAAATTCCAGCTTACTGGTAAGTGTATATCTAAATATACAATGTTACGCTGTTCCTGAACACTCAAAAATGACAGTGCTGCAACAGTTTCCAGTAGGAAAAAAAAAAAAAAAAGTGTATATTGAGACTTACAGACTCTTGTGTAAATATATTAGCATTCTGCCATTTCTATCAGGATAAAATAGGCACGGGCTATGGGTGATATAGCAGGTAGCATGCAATGCATTACTGATTTATTGAAAACTAAGGACATCTGAATAATGGTTAAGATAATATTGAACGAAAAAGATGGCACCTTTGAGTGTTTTGCAGTTCTGTACGTGGGTTGTACGTAGTAACATCTTCCAGAAAAACATGTTATGTTGCTGAGGAGCAAGTGCTAATGAACTGAATAACTGGAGGAAAAGAGGATTACAGCTGATGACAGCACCCAGAACATACTCTCAAAATATCCACAAGCTATTTTACATTCAGAATTCCAAAAGACGACATTTCATATTTGATTCGTTCTGGCACAAGTGTGCACAAACCAGAGTGCAGGACTACCCAACACAAAGTTATTAAAAGGAAATTATACCCACAGTCTAATCCCTGGCAAGCACTCAAAAGCAGTCAAAGCAACAGTCATGCAATAGTTTTATTTTATGGTAAATATCAGACATTTTCATTAGTATACACCAGCAAGAAATGCATACCAGTCTTCTGAATGCCTATAAAAAGCAAAATGAAGACAAAAAAATAGAATAATTACAAGTAATTTATAAAGAAGATGCTCTTAGTTCTTCTTACCAGTTGTAATTCTTTTGAGGTTGCCAGCAAATTCTAATAGAAAAAATATTTTTGGAACGAAAATTGAATATTTCATATGAAAGAACTATGTCTTGCTAAAGCAGACCACAGGTCCACCTAGCACTGTACTTCAGAGTGGCAAAAGGAAATGCTGTTTAGGGAGAACACACAAGTCCAGCCAGTTTCTACCGGCACAATCCCACAGCACTCACAAATGTTGGTTTATGGACATTAGGAGGCACTTGCCTGCCTAGTCTTTTTATTATAAAATTAAGCTGTCATTTTGTTATGACATCAACCCCTTCTTGAACCTGCTTATGCTGCCTGACTCACGTTGTCCAACGCACATTGCATAAAGCAGCATTTTATCTGATTTAAATTCACCTCCTACTAGTTCGAGTGCCCTCTAGCTTTAGTACACTTTAGTACATTTTAGTGACATTTTGCAAATAACAGCTGTGTTCTTTTACCCACTGCCTTCGTGATCACGGAAACCTCAGTCATATCTCTGCAACTTCTTTTTTCCCCCTCAAAGTGAAGGCATAGCTTTGGTCACACTGCTGTAGATATAAACATGGTCTATCTGAAAGTGTACAAAACATTTTAAAATCTACTTTATATTTAATTTTTACTTTTGAATGGGATTTTAATCCACTTCTAAAATATGGTTTAACTTTTCAACTTTTGAAACAGGGGTTTGGAATAACCATTAATGTTTTACAGCAACGCAAGCTCTGAAACAATGACTGACCAGAAATTCAACGTGACTGTTTTAAACCCAGACATCTAAATCATACCATGTACTGTGTGCTGACAGATTAGAGCAAAGTATGCACCAGAAAGTATCTGAGAAAAAAAAAATACACCATCATAAATAGTCTGTTTTGGAATCCTATCCACATCTCCATTGCCACCAACTACTGCATGGAATGAAATAGGAGGAGAAAATAAAGTACTTATCTTACTTTAAAAGCTCTGTAAAGATGAACACAATATATGATGAACGTAACACCCACGTTAGCTTCATCTGAATTTCGTGATAAACCAGTGTATCAAGAGAGAACAAGTTCAATCTGTCACATTTAACAAATCTATTTTCCCATTTCATCGATATCCCTGCAGTGACAGGATACTGACTGCTCATTTTTTGAGTTCAAGAATTTGCATATTATAATTAAAAATAGCACAGAAAATACAGACAAAGCTTAGAAGATCCTTCAGTGATACAATTTCCAATTGCAATCGTCTTTATTCAGAAATTCGCACTGTGAATTTGAAAGGCCTGTTAATACTAAAATCCATGACAAATATTAGTTGTGCAGTCTTGCTCAGTTAGGGATCATCTTAGCATCATCTAACTCCCAAAGAAGTAATGACTGTAAAATTTCAATGGAAAGAACGTCCATGGCATCAGTATGCAGGATGCATGTTTTTATAATTCCTACGTTCTAAGTATTTTTGTAAAAGCAAAATTCACAACAGAAATCAGAAAGCTTTTCTGTTCCACAGCAAAAGTCCATGCATTCTGTCAGGGCGACAATTGGCACGCCAGAGCCAACCTTTGCTCCAAGAAGTGCCGCAGCTGTTTAGACTCCTTACAAACAGGCTTGGCAACTGTAAGGCAGGACATATGAGTGAGGACTACAAAAAGCAGCGCTGTCGGCAGTTTTAGGGAGGGTAGTGCTTGGTGTGAGGTTCTCCAGAGAAATGGGCAGGAGAGCAATTGTCTGCTAGAGAGCATCAGACAAAGGTTTGGAAGAGTTGGACACATTAATCGGTGGGCAAGGTACTGGTGTGTTTTTAATAGGGTAAAATGAACAGAAAGCCCCAAGGAATAGAAAGCTTTGTGAAATACAGGTGGGGGGAGCTGGCAGATTTGGGTCTGTTAAAGGATATGATTGGCTTGCACACATCTATTGTCTCTGTATGCCTAAAACAAGTCTTTCATCATCAGAAAGGTCACATTTGTTGAAAGGCAAGTAGTACTAGAAAGTGGAAACCTTAAAGACTTCTTACAAAACAGTATTCAGTAAAGTTAAATAGGTATCAATGGAAAAAAACACGAAGCACAATCTAATAAAATGTCATGGGTGGTGAAAATTAAATATAAATCATTTTACCCCAATAACCAAGCACATACTCAACAGTGGTTGAGCTAATATTGAGCATTTCTTTACAACTCATATTTTTTATACTAGGGCACACTTAGGAAAAAGAGCACATACTACTAAGTAAATATATTCATGTCTCAAGGAAAAAAAAGAAGAAAAAAAAAACAAGCAACTAAGATTACAACATCTGTAGCATTATCTTGGCCATCTGCACACTTACCAGAACTATTTCCTAGAGGAAGCTCTGAAACTGATATCCTGGCTTCCATTTTTATGGAGCTCAGACTGTTCAGGAAACTTTGTTAAAACCACTCATTTAACCATGCATTAGATATTCATATCACAATACCACGGCTGATTTGTATAAACTTATACAGCACTGTCACTTGAAAGTAGTCCCTGTTTGAAAATGGGAAAGGTTTAACTCAAACCCCACACTTCACGCAGACAACATTTTAATTTTCTATCCATAGAAAAATCAAATTTTTGCCAATCCTTCAACAGAGTGTTGAATTGTATTTATTTTATGCTGAAAAACAATCATAACCACAAGTACAACAAAATTTCTACAAGGAAGATTTAATTATTCCTAAAGCTATTTTTGAATACTTTTTATTATCCAAAACAAAAGCACTTTATCTTAACACTAAGTAAGGACACCAACAAACTGGCAGTCACTGGATGTGTAACAGATTGCTTCAACTACTTCTCTATAAACCTAGGAAGGTAGAATAAGAAAAAGAAAGAAATGTTGTGGAGGAAAAGTGGAATCACATAAAATACATTTTTCAGTACACATACTTGAAATCTCCAGTTCTTCATATTTTTTACATCCAAAAGAATATCAAATATTTAAGATGCATGAATAATTTTATGCAAACTTGTACATGGATTGACTTCCCATCTAAGAACTGTTTCGATTCCCTGAGTTGAGAACAAAAACCCATCCAGAAGCAAAGTAGAGAACTGTTAGGAAAGAGGAGTTTTAGTTGCACACAGATGTGCTGGCCAACAATCTGACATCTGCAGCAGTATGTACTGGATGGGTTTCAACCATCCAGTGATGAATGGTCTGTTCTAGTGTGGGAATCACATCCTCTCCATTTCTTCAGTTCCTGCACGTCAACAATCAGCATTCTTGGGAAGCATCAAGAAAATATTTAGTCAGCTTTAGTTAAGAAATATGACTTTTTTCTTCTGAAATATGCTGCTCTAGATCTATACAGTGAACATAATCACTGGGAAAAAAAAATCTTGCAACTTCTGAAGCAAAAACAGGAACAAGTATTTTACAGTCACTTTAATGCCATGGTGTTCAAAATCTTCTAGTCAAAGTTTCAGAAAGATACATTAATACTCCTTCTACCTGGAATGCTACAAGGTAGATCCTTAAATTCAAGCACAGAATTCTTCCAGACAGTCGAGAAGTTCAACGTTGTTGTTTCTTCAAATGGAAGGGAATGATCTCTTTTGATCTTCTTCAAAACAAAGCAGCAAAACTCAGATGCTCACCTGTTCATTTTTCAAGAACAAGAGTACAATCTGCTGAAGGAAGCTTCATTATGGTCATACTTTGAACACCTCCTGAGATTTAAAAGTGCAAGATACCTTCACAGATGAATTCCAGTTTGATGCCCTGTGCCACTGATAATTCTATTCTAAAGTTATGAATTTGTGTCTTATAAAGATAAAGCCACTAGATGATATGTTCAGGTTTTATCTAAAATGCACTCTAGTAAACAAAACAGAACTGGCCAAAATTATTATTATTTTTTTAAGCTATGAATGGCTTGCAAGTAGTTCAAGTGAACAGGCCCACTTGTGTTATCTAAACAAGCTGCAGAGCTCTGCTGGATAATAACCTAAATATCCAGAGAACTGAACACATGAAGAGAACTAAGGAGGAGGAAGGCAAGAAGAAACTAAGGAATTTGCAGGGCTGCCTGGATTCTGGTTGTTTGTATCTCTAAAATGGAGTGGTAGGACCCTCAAGAATATTTTGCGCTCTTTCTTTCATCTTTAAGCTGTTCCTTGAGCTCCTTCCTCAGATATCCGTTATGCTCTTCACCAGATCAAGATTTTGAAGTGTGATTTATGGGATTTGAAAGAATAATCACCAACCAAGTAGAGCATTGAAAATTATCTTTGTTTTTTTTGTTTGTTTGTTTTGTTTTGTTTTTTGTTTTTCACTACGGTAAAAATCTCAGCTACCATGCTGCAATTTCCCAGATACTGCTGAATAGTTTATCTGCTTTCCTGCACAATGATGACATTTCAACAATGAAATCATCATGTGCCCATCTACCTTCACTCATCCTGTGAAGAACAGCTCTGTTTTCTTGAATTGGAAGCATGACTATCTGTCATTCTTGGTTTTTAATTTTGTTAAATCAAAAAGGAATATTGCACAAAGGGAGTCTGCTTAAAAATGAATTGTTTTGATGCTTGAAAATGAGATCAAGTTTGACAGCAAAGACCCTTGCCCACATTACCAGGACAGTGCAGGGATTACAAACTATGTCAGGCAAAACTTAAAAACAGGACTGTTTTAAGTGGTTTAATATGACACTGCTGGTACATGTATGCATGTATGTATGCATGGTACATGTATGCATGAAAAATCAACAATGTGGATATCCTGTGACATCAGGATAAAGTCCCTGGTTCGAAGAATATTCTTTTTCTGTCAGATACATTGAAGACAATCAGTCATCTAAAAATGCATTCTCATACAAAAGAAACAAGAGGAATTAGATGAGGAGCACAAAGAGCATAGAGTTTACCTTCACTGTAGTACACCTCTCTATACTTCTCTCATGATTCAAAAAAGTGGAGAAAAGTCCCCAGGAAAATGCTGCTTTTCAGGGGAGTACATCCATTTATCTTGAACTACAATTACACCCCTCAGATGAGCAAAATGAATTTGTTCATGGCCACCTGGAACATTCTACAAATCCACCAAGGAGCAGACTGGGACATATCTATACTCCTTTAGACACTTCCCAACTTATGGCTTTGAAACTGTCTTGTTAGATCCTGAGCAGTTCATCTGTATTTAAAAGTAAAAAACAGAGGTGAAAATAATGCCAGAGGCCCTCCTTCATTCACGCTTACATTACCAGCAGTAGGCCCCAAGCAGCCACTCAGTTTCTCTTGAGAGAAAAAAAGAAAACAATTTCTTCCCCTTTCCTTACATTTTATTATTGTATTTCACTAAATTTTATACAAAAATAAAATTAAAAAAAAGAAACAGCAGAAAATGCCTATATTTGAGAAAGTAAGTTTTAAAGACTTCCAGCTACAAAAGTATTGAAATTCCCAATTCTAAATACACATAAAAGATGAGCAGTTTGGGATTAGTGCTGAAATAAAATTAAAATACATTGTCAGGAGAAGGGAATGGAGTTTTAACTGCTTTTATCATATTAGCATACGGAATTTCAAACTTCCTGCAACTAATGAGAATGAATTAGTGCACTCAGGACAAGACCCTGGTCTATTCCTTTAGCAAGAAGGCTACCAGAACACATTCTGAGAGACCAGAGATCTATTTGGCTCAGATACATTGATTCTATACTGTTAAAGATAATAAAAAGTGTTAGACAAATTAATTCAGAGCACTATGCAAATAAATAAATACATTGGCGATGGCTCAGGATACAGTTGTTTTTGAATTCATAGAAAATAATGTTTTCAGAGAGCTACAAGTTCTGAACATTTCTATCTTGTATATTTTATTCAACAGACATTAACCCAGAGCTAACTACTACACCAATAATAAATATATTACTTAGCTTATGAATTTCACAATCAAAATAACAAATGTCATAAAGAAACGAATAATTCATGATTTGATTATCATACTGAAAATCCTACTGCATTTCCTCTGACCCACTTGCACTGTATCCTAATTGTACTGCAGAAAAAACTAATGCATACGTGAAACAGGTAAGAAAAAAGACAGATAAATGTCACTTAAAATGCTTAGTTAGCTTGCTTCCATACTCATTAAGCCAGTGAAAAAACTCATACGAAACTCCAATGTTCCTCCCCCTGCCCTCAATTCCTTCACAATCCCAAATCTATTTCTCTAAAAGCTGTAATGTAAGTTTTAAATTGCCATATTTGGAATGGAAATTCTCTTTCAGAACAGTGCTTCCTTCATGAAAACGAGCACAGTGTTTACCACCACATTAGTTCTGGACAGAGCTCTTCCCATTTCATTTCTCTTCTCATTCACATGCATATTTGCCTCCTGGCAACATCAAACAAAAGTAAAAATATGACTTCTAAGAACCTTTTCAAGTCAGTTGTAAAATTGCATGAAGCTTCAAATAGACAGCTCTTTCTAGCCTACTTTGATGCTTAGAACACTTTTGATGGATGTATTTTAGCTACTTTAGCTAAGAAAAGCTAGGGAAAGCCTCTTAACACAAATGGGGACAATTTTTATTTTAAACCCCCAAATAAGGAAGGGACAAAGTAGAAACATGAAAATAATATTTCACCTAAGTTCAAACACAAAATATTTATTCTTAATGTGGAGAACAATTTAGCATTTCAAACCCCGTGGGTATTACAAGGGCAACAAAAGAAATTTAGCTCAGCAGAACTCAGTCAAAGTTTTACCATTGACTTTTCAGCAACAGCAAGCACTGCTTAAGCTATGGATGACAATAAAAGTTTGAATTTGGTTATTTTATATTTTTCCCCTTTTTAAATGACTTTCTCCTGACAGAAATTAATTCTTTACCTGCTAGTGCACACACACACATATATCTATATATATTTACAGGGATTCACTAGTCGAACTAACACAGCTTCCAACGCAGCAGCATTAGAACTAAGCAAGCTGCACTTCAGCTCGGAGATCCTCTGAGGAGCTCGCTATTGCAGCCAGTAACTTCCAGAAAGACTGAGCATAGAGAAGAGGGAAAAAAACAGCCAGCAGACACTAAGTTTCTACCTGCCACCACTCCTTCCTTCACCCTTGTTTAGGGTGAAGGAAAAGGAGGTTTTGCCAGCGAGCCCAGAAACCCCGAGACCGGAGAAGGCCAGAGCGAGCTGCCAGGAGCTCAGGGGTGAACCGAAGCGCAGGTGGTACCTGAGGTATTTAAGCAGCACCCACTGCTTTGAGAAAAATTCGTATCGCCAGCTCTCCACTGTCGAGCGGAGCCCTGATGGAGACGATCCTGTCAGCCAGCGACTACTCGAGCCGAGCTGCCGCTGGCCAAGCTGCCGCTCAGTGCGGCCTGGCCTGGTGCGCCCAGCGCCATTGCTCACCAAATGGTCACCCGGGGCCGATAGGGCAGGGTGTGAGGGGAAAGGCGGCGGTTGTCCCACTGCCAGCCCCGAGCTTGATGGCTTTTTAGCTTCCAGATAGGGCTGAAGGGTCAAAGAGCTCTTAGAAACAGGACTCTCATCTCTTTTGAAACTAATTGTATGCTATTTTCTCAAATGCTTTTTCTAAACCTCTGGAAATGACCTTCCCAGTTCTCTTCCTACTGTGATAGCAGTAAAATGACTAACATGTACAGCAAGTTTCAGAACAAAGATGCACTTTTTTTCTTTTTTTTTTTTTTTCAGAAGTGCCTGTAAAGTGTTGATTCCTGTCATGCTTTGATAAAAGCATCACCTGTGTCTACCCCTCTTGCAGTACTGCTTTTCTGGGGTTTTTCTTTCCAGTCCTGTCTTCCTGTAGGGGTTGAAAATGCCTGTTAACTGTGGGAAATATACAACCTGTTCTATTTTTCTGACATCAAACCTTTCCTTTCATATGCTTCTCAGAGAGGCTCTATGGCAATAGCCACAACAGCACCAACAAACTGCAGTTGCCTGAGACAGCAAAAAGGTGCGGATTTACCTTCCTGCCTGCTCTGCTGTCTCCAAGAGCTGCTTGGACTTCTCACACCTAATAAAGGCCTTGGCTTTGTTACAGATTTGTAAAGAATCAACTGGAAATCAAGCAATGAGGTGAGGTTTTTTTTTTGTTTTTTTGTTTTTTTTTTTTACCTTTTTCTATCTCTATAGCTAGCTGTGATTCTAAATAAACCCATAATGGTTGAAGTACTGATGTTGCTTACACCTTATGGGTGTAGTGTTACGTTCCCATCTATGTTTTTGCAAGATAGACTCTGCAGGCAGGACAATTCTGCACTTCTGCTCTTCCAGTTTTTGAAAGACTAATGGTGTGGTCTCCTGTTTTGCATAGGTTTGTGTATATGCTATTTCTCTCTGAAGGACTTGAGTTCATTTGCTATGAGTTTCTATCTTGAGTAACCTGAGGATACCTGATGAGTTGATGAAACTTAATATTGTAGAAATAGCTGCAATGTAATGACTATTTCAAGAAAAAGTACACAGTAATTTTGAAAACTGTTTAGT
The DNA here is from genome assembly GCF_964034855.1 of Anser brachyrhynchus. Taxonomy (NCBI): domain Eukaryota; kingdom Metazoa; phylum Chordata; class Aves; order Anseriformes; family Anatidae; genus Anser; species Anser brachyrhynchus. The sequence goes on along the minus strand of NC_137695.1, from coordinate 42,687,867 downwards.
ACTTCCTTTCAATTATATATCCTGAAAAAGATTGAGTGACTTCTGTAGAGGAATTTATACTTAATATAGTACCTGTAAACCCATAACTAAAACTCAGCAAATGCCCTTTGTATTTAAATGTTACATGGCCTTTAACTACAGCTAAGAGAAATACATGGCAATGATTTTATTTGCATATATTAACATTCTTTACTTCCATGTTATTATTGTAATGTATATTTCTGTCCTATTCTGATGATACAGAAGGATTGCAAAGACAGTGTAAAGGCTGTTAAAGCATTACCTTTGTGAAGAATGTGTTTTATGATCTTTGTACCACTGAGCTATTTGTTTTTACACTTTATAATCAGCTTTTTAATCCATAACCTGTTCTAGTACTGGGCTGATACTAAATCAGTTTTTCCTCTCTTCAGAAAATGTTATCTCTTTCTGGAAAAGCCAACCTGATGCCATTAACTGTTGTTCACCTACATATTTATTCCCATAATACACAATATTTTTCCATCTGAAATGTTAAAATCTGACATTAATTCTAACATTACTGTTTTTAAGCTGTTTTTAGATTTGTGCAACTGAGTTTTATCAATACTGGCCAGTGGTTGGGTGTGGTCTATTTTTTTTTCCCCAGCATATATGATCCCATGTATTTTAAAAAAATGCAGATTAAATACACGGATAAAAATATACATCATACTTAATGTATTAATGCTATTTGTAAAAATAGTGGACATAGTTGGTAGCCCAGACCCTTTTGTTCTGCATTTCATAATGGCACCATTTCAAATCAATGATGATAGAAGTGACAGAACAGAGGTTTATTATATAAGGACACGATTGGTTATGAACATGGTTCAATCTATGCTATAATAATTATTAGGAAGAGGTTAACTTGGAGATAGTAGTCCTGGACGTTAGGACACTGTTTTTGATAGTAAGGGTTTTAAATACACTGGAGAACAGAGCATTTGGCTCATAAAAAGCAAAGGTTACTTAAACTAAACTTCTGGTGAAAACAATTGTGCTCGTGTGCTGAAGACTTCAGCTGTTTTGAGGCCTATGGACACGACTAATGGAGATCTTATGTTTTTTTTTCCTGTCAGGAAGAACCTCCTGGCAGCTCTGCGTTCGCCCTCAACACCGTGGATCCAGGCTGGTTGAATCGGCTCGTCAGAATCCCTACAACAGAGCTCCCGGGGCGTGCTTCAGCCTTGTTGTTGCATCGCTTTGAACTTGACCGAGGAAAAAAAAAAATTTAAAAAGTGGTTTTGTAAGAGGGTGTGGTGACACCGGGCCTTCCCGGCGCGCTCTATGAGGGGCCGCCCCGCCTCGCATGCCGGGACTTGTAGTCCCTGCCGGCCGCCTCTCCCCTTCCGGGAGCGGCCGTTCGTTGCCCTGCCGGCGGGGCGGGGCCGGGACTTCCCGGCGCGGCGGAGGCTGCCGGGGCCGGGATCACGGCCGGGCCGGGCCGGGCCGGGCCGAGCCGGGCGGGGCGATGGGAGCCCACGGGAGCCCGAGCGGGGACCGCGACGGCCGGCACCGCCCCGCCGCCGAGGCCACCGCCCGTTAGCGAGGCGCCAGGCCCGAGCCGGGCCCGCAGAGGTCGGTGCAGCGGAGCCGCCGCTCGATGGGGGCTCTGCGGGTACAGGGGCGGGGGGCACGGGCTTGGGGCAGGGCCCGGCCGGCTTCTGCTGTGCAGGGTGTGACCGGGGGAGGGGTCAGCCCCCAGAGCCAGCACGGGTTGAAGTGCTGCTGAGGAGCCGGGCTCAGGCAATAAAGGGAGCCAAAAAGCGGCCAGCAGCCTGGGTGAGATCTTACAGCCGCGATTTGTGCGTTGGTGGAGGGCAATCTGGCAAAGGAAATGAACAAACTGAGAGCTTTGGTGTGAGATTGGGAACGGAAGCGGGATGAAACGCGAGAGCCGGCTGGAATACAGGTGTTGCAGGCCGTGTTGCACGGGAAGGAGGAAGTGGGGATGAGTGTTGCGGTACTGTCATGCTGCTGATACCGAAAACTGCGCAGAAATTACGTTTTTAAATCCTTGTGTTTCACCTGGCAGGGAGTTTGATGTCCTTAAATAAATCAGTCATCCAGTAACTTACAAGTGTGAGCAGCTTGGGCTGTGAACTGTGCCACTGAGTGGTCCTGGGAGCTTTGCATTTCTTGGAGAATCCCCTAATTTCCTTTCTGCCTTACACTGTGCATGCAGTAAAATCAGCATACTGGAAGCCAGCACTTGAAAAAGCAGAGTGAGGGAAGAATTATTGTCGTAACAGGCAAGTCTGCCATGGGCTCCAAGGGTCAGATGCTCTTCCGAGATAGAGTTGCCTGTTGACTGTGGGAAACATTTAATTTCCTGGATGTCAGTGTCTAATGAAATGCTGCTACAGCTCTTATTACCGGTTATCTGTCAGCATGTGTATCCTGGAATTTTTAGCTTAGAAACCAAAACAAATCTAAATTACTTCTACATTTAGTTCCTCAAATAATGGTTAGTAATAAAAGAACTCATGATAGAAATAAATGTTAATCATATGATCCTGCTGTAATTTGGGTAGGAAGTTATTACGCCATTTTTGGGTAATCTGAGCACAATTTTTGATGTACTGATATGCGAGTGAAGTCAGTTATTTTTATTGGAAAGCTTGAGTCTGATACATGCAGAAAACTTTTGATTGTTTTGGTCAGGAGAGACACAAAACACTTACAGTGAACTCTAGAACAGATTCTGTGAGGGTTTTAAGCACACCCTGTCCTCCCCCCAAAAAAAAAAGAATTAACACATTTTTCCTAAAAACTGCTTTTTTTCAGTCCTTGTATGCTGTAATGTGGAGTTGGGAAAAGTATAAAGTGATGATTGACAAGGATTCAAGCTAGGTAATGTTTTAGAGAATTCTTAAGGAAAGGGGATAAAGTGACACCTTTGTGCAGCAAAAATGGATAATAGATAAGATTTTAGGCTGGCCAGAATTTCAGCAAATATTCTTATTTGTTTTTCAGCATGTCTCTATTTTCCGTATGATTATTAAAGGGTAGGGAAAGTGTGAGAATGACCAGGTCAAATGCATGAACAAACTGCATTTAGTATACTAAGAGTGGAAGAACAATAAATTCATCTCACAGTGTTAGAAAAACTGTTACATGAAGTTGCAAATCCAGTAGTATTTGTTCTTATGATATTAGTAGAAGCATTATGACTGGAAAGCATTAATTGAATGAATGGGTGTTTAGGAAAGTGAAAACTAACCTCTCCTACGAAGACAGGCTGAGGGAGTTGGGGTTGTTCAGCCTGGAGAAGAGAAGGCTCCAGGGAGACCTTATAGCGGCTGTCCAGTGCCTAAAGGGGGCCTGCAGGAAAGCTGGGGAGGGACTCTCTCAGGAGGTGTAGGATAGGACAAATGGTAATGGCTTTAAGTTAAAAGGGGGCTGGTTTAGATCTGATATGAGGAAGAAATTCTTTGCTATGAGGGTGGTGAGGCATTGGCACAGGTTGCCCAGAGAAGCTGTGGGTGCCCCATCCCTGGAGGTGTTCAAAGCCAAGCTGGATGGGGCTTCGGGCAACCTGGTCTGGTGGGAGGTGTCCCTGCCCATGGCGGGGGGTTGGAACGAGGTCATCTTTAAGGTCCTTTCCAACCCAAACCATTTTATGATTCCATGATAACTTGAAAAAGTGTAGACCTATTGCTGTACATGCTATTGGTATCTGATTTCTTTAGGCTGAAAATGCATGAAAAGGCTGAGGGAAATGGGATAAAACACAGTGGGGGTTTGCCTTTTGTTACGTGTTCTTTAAACAGAGGAAGCCCAGATAAAGGGGTCCATATTCAATGAAACAGAGTGGCAGCGAGATTGCATTTCTTAAAATGGCAAAGTTGGAACTAATAGTAGAGTCAGGCTAGTAACTAGCATGCTGAAAGTCGCTGGTGGGTTTAGAGACCCTATCCAAAGGCGATTTATTCAGAATCAACCCATCTTATGTTTTTGTTAGGTGCTGTACTGTAATTAGATTCATTAAAAATACCGTGTGTCATAGAAAATTTGGAGTTGCGACCCACAAGCGACATGGACATGGAGTCCAACCCCTGGCTCCACACAAGACCACCCAAGAATCAGACCATGTGTCTGAGACGATTGTCCAAATGCTCCTTGAACTCCAGCAGGCTCAGTGCCGTGACCACTGCCCTGGGCAGCCTGTTGCAGTGCCCGACCACCCTCTGGGTGCAGAGCCTTTCCCTAACACCCAGCCTGACCCTCCCCTGTCCCAGCTCCATGCCATTCCCTCGGGTCCTGTCGCTGTCCCCAGAGAGCAGAGCTCAGCACCTCCCCCTCCGCTCCCCTCGTGAGGGAGCTGCAGGCCGCCATGAGGCCTCCCCTCAGCCTGCTCTGCTCTGGGCTGAGCAAACCAAAGGACCTCAGCCGCTCCTCATATATCTTGCCCCCTAGACCCTTCACCACCTTTGTTGCCCTCCTTTGGAGGCTCTCTAACAGTTTTACATCCTTCTTATACTGTGGTGCCCAAAACCATACACAGTACTCGAGCTGAGGCCACACCAGAGCAGAGTGGGACAGTCCCTTCCCTCGCCCAGCCGGCAGTGCCGTGCCTGACGCACCCAGGGTACGGTTGGCCCTTTTGGCTGCCAGGGCACGCTGCTGACTCACGTTCAACTTGCTGTCAGCTAATTGTGCAGTCATGTGTGTAATCATGTAATTAATAGGTATGTGGTGCGCTTAGTATACAAAATGGGTGATGCTCCTAAATTTTGACAACACATTTGGGGAGAAGAAATGACGTTTGTGAAGGGGAGTGAAAAATGAATAACTTGAATGTTGAAAGTTGAATCCACTTACAAATTGCTTACAGAAACTTGTGTTCAAATGATTGGGTTTGTTTGAAATGACGAGATGTAAACCTGAATGTTAATGAGTTACAGGATGACCACGGGCTATCAGCGCAAATCAGTTTAACTTGTCTTTTAATAGCTGCAACAGGTGAGGTGTTTCTAGTTGAATTAACAGTTAATGCAGTTACACAAGGCTTTTACAATACCTTGTCGCTAAACCTGTGAACTTGCTGAGCATGATTTAATATGGCAGTTGAATTAAGTGGGAGGAAACTTAGAACTAGGAGGTAGGACCTATTGTATATTATACAAAAGATGTTGTTTTCAGAAAGAAAAAGAAATAAACCAAACAACGACAAGAAGGCAACCCTATTAGTTTTCCTAAATGTTGTTGTTGTTCTTTATAAACATTTTGAAATGGGAAGTGTCTATTAAAATAACAGATAATATTAGCACAAGAGCATATGATTCTCTCAGGAACCTTTGAATAAACTTGTTTGATGTTAGAAAGATCTAACAGCCAGAACACACATTGCTCCTTCCTGTGTTTTTTTTGGCATTATTGCTTCTAATGAGTTTCAGGATTAAATCCGATAGTTTAATAAACAGGATTACATGACACAGTGGCTTCAAATATTGGAGAACAATATTTGATTGGTTACAACGCCTCTTTCTTCTCCTTTTCTTATGGATGTCAGGGAAAGTGATTAGGGACAAAGCAATTTGCAGCGCTGGAGGCAGCAAAACAAAGTAATTGGAAGTTCTGATTTAGCTGACTTTGTTTTGAAGATCAGTGAGTATATTAAAACTGCAGAGCTGTGTCCTTGTAAGCAGCGATTCCTAGGGAGGGTTGTGGACGTTGCTGAAGGACAAGCAGTAGCCAAAGCTAACAGCGACTGGGACGTGTGTAGGCAGAGTTTTTGTTCTAAAAAGGAAGCCACTATCTGTTTTTAAAAAGGAAGGTTTCTGTAGAACAGACCATTGAGGGCTGGAATCACAAAAAACTTGAGATCTGAGAGATGCAAAATGACAAATGCTTTGGAATGTCTTGCTTAAGTACCGTGTGCCTTGCGCTGTGTGGGGTTTTTGATCTTAGCTGCAGGAATTCTGTATTTTATTTATTTCTATTATTTTTTGCTGCTGTGCTGGAGTATCTTTCTAACCTCTGAACTATCCTGAAATTAAAGTGGGGGCAACAACATACTCGTTTCTGTGGGTCAAATATATTTGTTGAATTTAATGTTTTATTTTATGCCTACGTGCATGTACATGCCCTACGTAAGGCAAGGTAAACCAGTACAGAAATCGTACTTTGTACTAACACTGGGAGCCTGTTCATACTACCACTGTGAAGTCAAACCCCTCGAGTCTGAGAGGTAAACAAAGTAAAATGGTTCAGACTCTCAGTAGCCTAGGGAAAAAAAAAATCAGGAAAACACCATCTTGAAGTGATTTGCATTTGACATTTGGAAATATTTCAAAAACCGTTCTGTTCTCCCTCAGAGCACAAGAAGGGTCAAAATGGGAATCTGCTTTATACTGTGAAGAATTGCATGTAATCCTGCTTTTACCGTCTTTCCTGCTGATCCAAGTGAAAGATTAGGGTTTCAAACTACAGAAATCTGTTTGTGCAGGAGTCTGTTTGCTATTAGAGCCTTTGCATCCTGGAATTCATTTAAACTGTGTTCCTCATATGTAAAATGTGTTTTATATTTAACCACCTCCCATGGTGTTAATGACTAATATTTGTAAAGCTCTCTGAAGAGAAAAGCTATGGTTCTGCCAAGCATTATATTTAATATATTAAATCCTAAAGCTGTTCTATAACTTGCATTAGGCGTCAATGAACAACAGAAGTGATTTCTGGAAACCATTCTTTTCTGCAGTACGTGAAAGAAAGCTTGTGTGCCATCTATTCAAACTCATATGCTTGTAAGCAGAGGACATAATTACTTCTGCTAGAACTTACTGCTACATCCTATCCTATGTTTCCTTTTGGAGAACATGAATTATTTCATACAAGTGCTGATACTGGTATTCATTTAATGTTTTTATTTGGGGAAATAAAGATTAGAGCCCTTTTTAATAGGCCGTTTAATGTGCAGTTCACTCTAAAAATATTATAAATGTAACGTGCCTCTTTGCCACAGACCTTCCTTATGATGGGATGTGCGGCAATTGGGATTGTAAACTTGCTTTAGGTAGGCTGAGATGGACACTAATTCTATTTTGAAACATTAATAACTTGTCTGTATATTAGTTTAAATGTTTTAGTGGGAAATCTTTCATGTTAACTGGTTATCAGAGATCCATGTTCACCTAGGTGCTTTTAGAGTGACGGCTGTGTGGCATTTGCAGCCGAGCACATGTGCAGCTCCCAGCTGGGGAAGCCAACTGGAGTAAAAGACAGGCAGGCCTGTGGCTGGACTCGGCAAGCCCTTGTGCTGGATTTGAAGAGTCCTGACTTGTGGAATAACCTAATACACGTATCCTCTCAGAGGGCACTTCTTTGATTGCCCTTTGCAGTTCTGTTTTTTTTAAATGATGTAATATAACAGTGGAGAAACTAAATTTTGATTCCTATCCTTAAACAGTAGAATTGAAAGCTGCAGCTGTTGTCAGGGATTTCTTAGAGACACAATCCCATTTTTTTGAAGCCTTGTCTTTTAAGGGTTTCTCTCCATTGTTTAAATATCTTAACAAAGCTTCCTGTGAAGAAAAGTATTTGTGAGCATGCTATCTCTTGTTTTTATATTTTTTCCTGACAACACAGCAAAGATCTGGGTAAACTGTGTTTCACAGTAACCTTTATAGAACTGCTGATCTTACTGTTTAACAGCCAGGTTTTATTCTTGTATGAGCTTACGTCTCCTATTGGCCTTTTAATACCAGCTTAGCAGGTGCAGGAGAAATTACTTTGGGTTTGATGGTGGTTTTGTTTTGGTTTGTGGTTGTTTGTTTTTGTTTTTTTTAATAATTCAGAAAGGTTTTTGCAGCATAGAGATGCACTTTTCTGGCTTTTTCCTTTTTTTTAGGTTGTGTTGTTTTATTTAGATAAATTCGGCAATGCCTCTCTAATTTTCTGTTGCAAGTTCTTCCCTGTGCTGGTATAAAGTATCCTGCAGTTGGTGATGTGTATATTGTAACTTACCTTTGGGTCGTCCTTGAGTCATCCAGCAGAGAAGGCATAGCACCTTTTTTCTGTAGACATTTGTGTTATATAGTTGCATGGGTTGTGAGATTTGAAACCTTTTGAAACATGTAATAAGGAATATTTAGTAAGCACAGACAACAGTGATCTTTACTTATAAAGTTAATTATTAAAATTATGTTGTATGAATTCATACCTTAGATTTGATAAATACATTTTTCTTTATTTCTTGCTTCTATAAATTTGGTGCAATTTTTGCAGTTTTATAAAACTAGACGGTAGAGAGCATTATTATGAGAAAAATGGGGAGCTGTTTAGAGTGAAATAGGTGAAGACTTCCTTTCAGATTATGACTGGCGATAGCATGATGAAATCTCTTAGCAGTCCGAATGGTTTGTTTATTCTATGAGGAATGGATGCTTTCAGTTTTGAGAGCAGTGCTCTTTCCAAAACCAGAAATGTCCTTTTAGATGCAGGGGGAGATCTCCAAATATCAGAAGCCTATTGTTTTTATGAAATATCTGCGCTGTAGCTTTCTTTAAGTGATGTTACGCCAAATTTGCAGTAATGTAAAAATTTTATTATTTTTTTTCCTCCATGTGACACAATAAATTGGTGTTCGGTGGCATTTATGTAACCATCTATTTCCTTGCAAGCGACATCAGTCCAAAGTCTCAGTTTTGTTTTCATGTTGGGCCTGGCTGCAGTGGTGGCTTGAACTGTGTTTCCTGTAAAGCTGGAACGGCTGCACTTCTGTGTGGCTGTAGCGGTAAAAAACAGCATGCGGTATTTCGCTTTTATTTTTCACTATCTCTATTGAAGTACATACAATGTGAATATCCTGGTGAGTTTTCATTCTTGGCTGAAGCTGTTGAGATTCCAGTCGAGAGAAGCATGTTTCATGATAAGAATTTCCTTTTATTGATTGAAGCCAGCAATTAAAAAATCTGACCGGTCTTTCTGAATATCCCCCTTTCTGCATTTAAGCATGCACACTCTCTGTTGCCACTGTCCCCTCCAAAATGTGTCATCATCAGATCTCCTTCTTTCAGGGGATGTGCAGAGAACTGTCTGAAGTGGGGCACCTGTCTCTCAGGCGAAGCAGGCTCTTGTTTGGTAGGCTATTTGCCTTCTCTTGGTGTGCAGTACGATTACTCAGAAAACATGTACTAGAGCTGCCTGAAGTGTTAAACTTGTGCATTGAAATGTAGAAAAATATATATTAAAAGCCCTTCTGAATTACGTGGAGGCTGATTGTTTGCGTTGTAAATAGCATCCTTATGTGCTGCTTTAGAGAACAGTATCAGAAGTCCAGAGTTCAATAACACTGTAGGCTAGCTGACAGCTGTTATGTAAAATCCAGGAAGTGTAACTAGTCCTCTTAGTGGGTGCAGTTTAAGGGTGTAGTAAAATTTATAAAAATATTTGTGCATATGGAGTCCTTATTTGGAAGGCCTTCCTCTTCTGGGAGATCATAAAGGCAGTAAGCGATTCCTTCGATCAGGTAATGCTGTTTGAATGACAGTGCTTTTGGTCAATGTCACCTTGTACATGGAGCTTTAAAATTCTTACCAGGAGAAGGAAGCAAACTTCCTTTGCAAGGGTCTTTGTATGTAAGCATGAGGTGGAATGACAGGCAAGGGAAGCTTTTTTTTTTTAATCTAGAATACGTAATACAGTGTACAGTGCATCTGTTTACTTCCTGAAGGATAACCATTGGAGGAATTTCAGCCTTGATTTGTGCATAGTTTTCTTACTGCTGCGACTCTATCACTGCCTATTTAGTATAAGCAAGCTGTCACAGCTTTTATCATGTTGTCTGTCTGGCTTGCAGCAACTTGAGACAAATGTGATAACATCACCGTTGTTCAGCTGTGTCTGGGCTATAGAGATCTTCATAAAGCTGCAGTCCACGCAGCTTGTCCATCGCTAGAAACAGCAGAGTGAATTTGACCACATAGATGAAAGGTCGAAGGCAGTTGATCCCTTTACCTCTTAGTATTGCTGAACAAATATCCCAGTCTAAGAAGGAATTCTAGTAACTGAAATAGCAAATACACAACAGAGGCAGCAGTTGTGGGTGTGGGTTTTTCCCTACCCGGCAGTCCACGTCTGTCCTGCAGAGTTCTGCTGATCAGGTCAGTTCTCCATCGAAAAAACTTTTTCGTTCAATACAAGCTGTCTTTGTTACATTCATTTCTTTCATTCCAGTGTTTCTGTTGGTTGGCTATCTAATCATCAGGAACGGCGGGATTGGGGGCGGGGGGGGGGGGGGGGGGGGTGAGATTATTTCTGTTACTAGTAACATCAGTAGTTTGAGGGTGGGGGGAAACGTTTTCAAATACTGTATGTTAGTATTGCACATAAAGACAACGAATCTTGATCTTCATAACTAAATCCATGTGAGTGACCCGGAACTTGTTTGTGATAACTAGTCATGTGAAGGAAAATGCTGTTGGGGCTTCTTGTTCAAGGCCTGGAGTTACAGAAAAGATAATGGAGAGCACGATAAGAAAATGCACTAGCTTCTTGTTGAGTATTTTGCTCAATCTAAACAATGTGTTGGCAATGAAAGCTGAATGCAATCATTACTTTGCATTTGTCATTCAGGTGGATTTGCCTAGTGATGGTGATACTCTCCTTATGGTCAGATTATTGTCAGTTTTCTACATGCATGTTGAGACAGATCATGTTGTGAGGTATGTTTTCGTTTGCATCTTATCTGCAGTTAAGAGTGACTAGTTGTTTGGCAGGATGTTTTCTACTGTGACTAGAGAGTAGCTAACAGTGTAGGCTTTTTAAGGATTAATCCTAGTGTTAAGGTTCCATTTAAAAGTTTGGGAAATGTAGAAATATTTGCATTCAAGAATGAATCAAATTAAATGCCTTTCTTTTGGTGTGCTTGTGCTCAGGAAACATTGTAGTTAGTCACTTTCTCACAACTGTAATCTCTCTTACTATAGTTCAGTGCGGAATTGAAAAAACCCTAGTGAGATGTGTCTGTCATGTTTAAATATTTCATACCAGCCAAAGGTTATAGGATGGTGTTAAACCTTAATAAAAAAGAATTTGGGGGCTCAGAAATCTGATGCATACTCAAAATATTTTTAACAAGTAACATTTTTTTTTTTCTAACACGCATATCTTAAATGTAAGATGGGTTTCAAGATTTTCTGCAAGATAAAGATGTTTCCCAGATATTCAGTCTTGTTGTCATACTTAAGCAGAAACATCTTCCAGTGTTACTTTGGAAGGTTTTCAGACTTGAGACTCTTGATGAACTTGTCTTTGCAAAAATTTGACTCGCATCTATCTTTTTAAACAGCTGACATGGAGGAGCTGATAGAGGATGACATCTGCATTTTGAACCATGAGAAAGCAGACAACAGTCATAAGAGAGATGGGGAGATTCCTGTTTCAGCTTACAGTGGAGATGAGTCTGTTGCATGCCACTTTGCCCTTGTCACCGCATATGAAGACATCAAGAAGCGGCTAAAGGAGACAGAGAAGGAGAACTCTGTTTTAAAGAAAAGAGTGAGAATTTTAGAGGAGAAGGTAAGAAAGAAGTTAACTTATCGACTTCACCAAGAAACACGTGGGTTGTTACCTTTTCAAAGTTGTAAATTTCAAAGTGCATGGAAAGTCAGGAAGTTTGGTAAGGCTTATGTTCTATCTGAATGCCTCTATTTGGAAGTAAAAACGTTTTTGGGGGGTGGGGGGGAAATGTAAAGGACAAAACTTTTAATAAGTAATACACATACTTTGAAGATCAGTACAAAAGCAAAGGGCAGAGATAGCAAGCCATAAAAATAAGATTTCTCGTACTTTCTTTCAAATTAATACCTAGAATAGGAGATATTCGTAGTAGCTATATTCAGTCAATGCTTTGATTTTTGTATTCTTTTTGTACAGGTCCTAATTTAAAAAAAAAAATACTTACAAATCTGTCAGGGATCTGCATTACGTACGCTGAATGCTTTCAAATGTCTCAATTCTTTTATAGCAAGTGTGAAGAATAAAAAGAACGAAAAACATAGTGTGGTACTTAGTCAAAACAAGAACTTTCTATGTGAACAGTTGTAATTTGAGGTCTGTAAGGCTTCTTGCTGTCTTACCAAATACGCTTTTACTCTGTAAGAAAGAAGGGAGCAATCTCATTGGTAGTGCTTATTCCCCCTTGCTTGTTTTTTTGCCTTAGCAGGCAATGAGACAGTGGTGACCTGGAAGTTAATAGAGGTATTTTTAAAATAATTCTGCTTTGGCTTTTCTCATAGGAATACACCAGGGGAAAAAATACAGTATTCATGTTATGAGTCACTATAAATGTTTAGTTTGCTCAGAATTTTCTGTATGTTAAGCATACAAATACGTAAACCTTTTTTTCCAAAAAGTAGAACTTGGAGTTTTTCCATCTCTAGAACTTGGAAAAAATTAAAAAATTTGTTTAAGGAATTGTTAGTGTAAGTAATCATGACTCGTGGATGTGTTTTTTTTAAATACTCATAGCAGAAGGCTAGCAAGTACTAAGTACGGTTAGAGATTCCAGAATTCATAGATGGCCTTTGTTGTACTTCTGTAAAATTTTGGTCCATATCAATGTATTTCATTAACTTTTTTCAAAACTTAAAAGAAAAAAAGAAAAGTTCTCACTATAAGATACAGAACGTGTTTCTCATGTCTTTTCTTGTCTCTAACTTGCAGCTGCTTGGCTCCCGACTGGAGGAAGAACGCAGTTCAGTTGGCCGTGAACAAGTAAATAAGGCATACCAAGCCTATCGGGAGGCCTGCATCGACCGAGATAATCTGAAAAGCAAACTGGATAAAATAGTAGGTCTTTTAAAGCAATGACTTAAACACTTTATTTAAGTACACTATAGTTAGTTTATTGTAGAATGAATTTTTAATTGCTGAGGATCTGGGGTATTTGTTTTATCACTCCTTTAGGTTTTCCAAGTACATGGTGATACTTTATGTAGGAATGACAATAGTTCTAAGTATCTTAATTTTCTTATAGGGGTAGGCTAATGGTTTAAAAAAAAATCAAAGCAGTATTTTCCTAGTATTTAGAAAAAAAATGAATTGTATTTAGAAAAAAAAAATTACTAGTAAGATGTGATAGAAGCAAATTTTCACAAGGTTTTTATTTTTTCTTCTCTCTTGGAAAACAGACAAGAGAAACTGCAGAATCCTTGAAAGCCGTGAATGAACAGCTGCAGTCTAAAGAAGTAGAGCTTTTGCAACTAAAAACTGAAGTGGAAACTCAACAAGGTATGCATTTGGTTACATCTTAATATATGCTGACTACTTTTAGTGGTTATATGATGAACTCAGGGCATTAAGAGTTTTAATTGTATGTAGCGGCTAGGTAAGAGAGGTGAGTACTGTAGTGAGGTACTTCGAGTTTGTGTTGTCTATGGTGATAGGCATGTTATATTATCAGAGGCAAGGAGCTCCATGGTAAAGATCTGAGGCAGTTGTGTTCTTCCATTGCAGTTTATTTTAATCATTTGAGAAATGTGCACAACTTGACAGTTTTAATAGGCAAGCAATATACATCTCTAGACCTCACCAGCTTTTCATCGGAGTAAGGCAGGGACCTACTAGTTCAAGTATCAAATACAACACAGTCGATACCACTTCTTCTGATACCTGTAGATTATCTGGTATAGTGCTTTGTCTTGCTGTTGGGATGTGACAGGAAAAAAAAATGGGTATGTAAAATAAAAAATGGGGAAACAAGATCTTTATTTTTGTACTTTTACAAGAAAATGCTGTCTGTATGTTTAAATCTGTGGACTGGACTTCAGATTCTGTACAAACGCAGTCATTTGAAAGGTTCGTATAAGCAATGCTATGCTTGAATTGCATTACTTTCCAAGAGAGCCTGAAGCATGTGATGTGGTACTTCCATCACACAATGTTTTTAAACCTAGAGGAGCAAACTGCATGTTATAATAGCAATTGTTGAGGACGTAATGGTTTAAGGAGATATGGAGTGCAGAGTTTATAAAGAGAGCTTTGAAAATGTGATGATTGAAGCCTTGTTGGGTAATCAGTTTTATTCCTAAGTGGGCTCTGAGTGCCTTGTTTAAGAAACATGAGTGTAACTTAAGCTTGTATAAATCAATAGATCTGGAAGTGAGTGCACCATGTCATTGAAGACTGGGGAGTTTTTTCCTGTCTCGTTCTTTTTCTTGTCCTCTAACTAGCCTCCTACAACTGATGAGTTAGGTTGCTTCTTAATAGTGATCACATGATCTAGACTTTTTCATTAGACAGAAAAAAGAAAAAATATGTTACCGAAGTCTTTTTCTTTTGTTTTTCTGCTTGGAACTTCTTGATATACAAACTTGGGGAAAAAGAAAGTTCAACTGTGCAATGATACAAACCTGAGGGGAAATGGCTCATGTTTTCAAAGTGTGTATGAAGTGTGCAAGTCAGTAATATGCTATGGGTTTTTGCCATTAACTGATTTTTGTATTTCCAGTGGTTTTTTTTATGTTACTTCCTCTTTTTGTTACTTAAAATCTCCAGTGCAGTTCTGGAAAGGAGGACTCTACTTTAAACTCAGAAAAATGGATTATTCCTCTGCCTACAACTTTACCACTGTTACTGTTTCTGTTACCATGGGCCGCAGTTTATTCAGAAAGTACAGAATAAAGTTTCTGTAGAGCATAGACTGCTTGAGGTAAAACTGTATGTATTATAGGAGTTATATTTTTTTGAACGGGGACTGACATCTGATTGTCTTGTCTTTTTTACAGTTATGAGAAATCTGAATTGTAATCAGTCCAGCTGGGAAATAGAGAAGCTGAACAGTGACCTGAAAGTGCATAGTCTGGAACAGGATCTAGAAAACCTCAAGCAAGAGTGCAGTAGTCTCAGAAAGGAATTGCAAAAATCTAAGCAGAAGGTACCTTCATTTTTAAGGATTTTTTTGTATTAATAGATTTGACTTTGTTAGAACATTATTTTAAATCCCTTGTCCAAGCAAAATAAAGGGTGAAGAAACGGATACAAAAAGTAATTGGTTGCAAGATGAAAAAAAGATGAAAAAAAAAAGGTGAATGTTTACCACTTTACATCTTACCTTAGATAGAAGGGTACAGTGGCAATCTCTAGGACTCTGCAGTTATATTGAAGTTACACAAAACATTGAAAACATTTAAATGTGATAGTTTCAAGAGGTAGACTATGTTAGGTTCTCCGGTCATTAATAATTTTGATTATGAAAGTTTGATTCATGTAGTATTTAAGTCAATATTCAGAGTGTATAAAACTCTGAAATATAATTCTTGCATGGCCATCATCCTGCCTACAGACAGGATTTGTTTTAATTTGGGAATGTTTCTTTGGCTCTTTTTGTTATGGGCACATTTACGTTGCTACAGAAATGTACTTTTGAAGCAAATCTAATCATCACTGCCTACTGTGCCTTGTATTATGGAGCAGTCTGAAGTATGGGAATTGGGTTCCTTTTGGATGAAACTAAGATGCACCCCAACCTCTTCTGGGCATTCAGAGACCAGACCAGAGCTAGCCTCAAGTAATGTCCTACTCTCCTGCCTCCCTCAAAGCACACACAGTTGGAGCATTCGGTTCTTAGCCCTGAATGGGTCCCTACAGAGTTGCTGCAGCCACTCTCCTAGCTTATGTGGATGTGCTTACATGTCAACCGTCTTGTGTCACGTTTATTCTGCGTTTGTTCCACTAGGTGGGGATAAAGCACATCACCTGAAAGGCAGGCAAGGTGTTTTGTTAACTTTCATTACTGTTGGTTGTTGTTTTCTCTTAAATCTGGAATTATTGTAGATATTTTCAATAGCTTGTAAATTCTGAAGGCGTACTTTAACTTTTATGCAGTTTTGATGTCTTTACGTGGTTTTATAGAAATAATTGAAGATTGCAGACTTCAGTGTGAGAATGAATGTTGCTAGAAAAAACAGACTAAAATAGTGTTTCTAAGAGATACCAAACACGACACTATTTAATGTTTATGCCAGCAGCTTTTGTTGTAAAGAACAAATAGAAGGAACGATGGACTTTTTTTTTAATGTAATTTCTCCTTGATACTGGTAACTGCTTAACATAGGAAGTAAAAAAGTAGGAGTTTTCAAATGTAGAGTAATATACTGCAACTGAGTTTTTTGAACAATGAAATTGAATCTCTGGGTGGCGGTAAGAAAGTCTTCAGAGAGGAAATTCTCAGGTGAGATACAGAGAAATATGATTAATGGGTAATTAATCTAACAGGTCAATATTGTTTCAAAACCAGATGCTGCTTCCCTGATTATTTTCTAAATTCATAAACATTTTCAGATGTTTTATATCTTAGGCAGGTATGTATATATTTTTTCCTATATGGGTAATCTTACTCAGGTTTTGCATTGTAGTTGATGCTATACGTACCTTATACTGACAAGTTGCTTGACATTTCAGTAGGCCTTCATGAAGCCACAGTAACTGGTATCAAATTCATTATAACTTTGTCTAGAGGAAGGTAGTAGGAAGTGAACGTGAAAAGAAGGAATATGAATGAGAACTCATTGCAGTATTTTCAGATCGGTTTGGACTCATCTCTTCTTTTTCTTTCTTCCCCTCACTCTGTTACGCAGGACCAGGCTCAAGATGAAAACCCATTAAATGGAGACCACCTCCAAAGACAAGACATTCAGAGGTATGAAAATCAAGTGGCTTTCATGTTTTATACTTACTTTACTGAGAGACAGTTATTTGAGGGTGTAGATATTCTTGCAGCCTGCTCAAGTGTGTTATTTCAAACTACATAATCTACTTTTAAATCTGGGCACTCATTTAGCAAAGTCATCGTCTCTTTCCCTTTGTCTATGAAGACAGAACGATGCCTGAAGCCCAGAATGATAAGAAAGTATTTACATTTTCAGATTGTAAAGAAAATGAAATTATCTTGGACTTAAAAATCAACTATTTAATAATACGTTGACTTGAGGAGGTGGTAGGTGAACTTCCAAGTCTCATCTCAGCTATAGGAATTTCTTTGTTTTGCATATGAGGAGGTTTCTGTGTTTGGCTGGTGGCTTCTAATCTCTTGCTTAGTGTTAGAATGTACATTTACTTAGTGCAGTATAATAATATTTCTATTAGAAGACATTAAAGGATTTTTTTTTTTTAAGTATCAAGGCATGGATACATGACCTATGCAAAAAGAAATTATTTTCTGTAAAAGTTTTAGTGGAACAGAAAGCATTGTTCATTATTTTACAGCCATTCAAATAATGAGTAATCGTGCTTTTGGTAGCGTCCTATATTATCCCGTGTTCAGTATGTGTACCATATTAGATAGCAGATATATCCCTTAAGTCTTTCATGCATTCATGAATTGTTCTTTTGCATAAAGTTCCCAAATGTTTTGTCTTGCAGAAATGAAATACCTGCATCTCTTATGCATGGTTATGCCAATTCATGCACTTCCACAATTTTCCACAAGAGGGTAGAGTGCTCCTTCATAATGACAGGTTGTTGAGAGCAGTATCTTTTTGCTTACTTGGCTGTTGAAGAGATGGGAAAGGAAATCAGTCACTGAAAGAACCCTACAGACATTTCTTTCATATGTTCTCTGATATAATGATGATAACATTGTAGACACTATAAACAAATTATACTTTCACCTTTCATCTTGACTGGATAGCTAGCTCACACTTTTCTTGTGGTTTCTGCTGGAGCTTCGTAGTCAGTCTTACACGCCTGAAAAAAGGTGTTATCTCAAGGTAAAACAGCTCTGTTTGATCTTCCAGAGCAAATTTATTTCAAGAAGTCGTGTTCAGGCGGCAGCCATCAGAATTAACATATGTACAGTGTAGTGTTTAGTGTAACATGATACACATAATGAGCGTGTGATGCATTTGGAATACGTCAGTCCATCCAAAAATCTGTGTGTGGGGATGAGGGGAACGCTTGAAAACTCCTATGTGAAACATTCATTGTAGCAAGCAATCCTGCTATTTATGAAAGCCAAGGGCATTTGCAATTAGTTAAGTTTTTGGAAAGGAATTATTTAACATTTGTCAGCAGCCTGCAAATCTGACTTAAATTGTTTTGTTTTGCAAATCTACTTTGCTGCAGATTAAGCTGTAGTGATTCTAAAATCTTCTCACGTAATGTTTTTTTTTTTTGTAAGGTGATTATATTCTGATTGTGCTTTTCAGGATGGGGACTGGTGGCAAAATAAAATATTGTAAATGTTTCAGACAGATGTACAAATCATATGTTCTGCTTGTGTTCTTACTGTAGTAATTAGAATAGTAAAAAAAAAAACTGATCAATTGATTAAATATAGTTCTGTATTAGAAGAAAAAATATGAGGTGTATTTGTGGCTAAAAATGCTTTGTTTTTCCATACAGAATGTGAACTGTGTAGAACACAGAAATATAAGGGGGAAAAATAAGTTCTTATATTCAATGTTTATGTTACATGTTAAAGGGCAATATAGGGTAAGCATCCAACTACATGAAATCCTTGGTTTTTCGTTGAAACTTCCTTGAAAATTGGGCTTTGCAGTGGGATTCTAGACTAGTATCCACAAAAACAATTAAAATATGTTGTGTGATTTAAGTGGAATTTTGGTAGCTGCATGCCTTTGCAAGATCCTTTTAATGGAGCTAAACTCATGTTACAAAATCCTTTCTGAATCACAGAATTGTGGAATGGTTTGGGTTGGAAGGGACCTTAAAGATGACCTCGTTCCAACCCCCTGCCATGGGAAGGGCGCCTCCCACCAGACCTCCCAAAGTCCCGTCCAGCCTGACCTTGAACACCTCCCGGGATGGGGCATCCACAGCTTCTCTGGGCTGCCTGTTCCTGTTCCTCACCACCCTCATAGTAAAGAATTTATTCCAAATATCTAACCTAAATCTACCCTCTTGCCAATATACCCCCTTGTCCAATCGCTACGCTCCCTGATAAAGAGTCTCTCTCTATCTTTCTTAAAAGCCCCCTTTAGGTACTGGAAGGCTGCTATAAGGTCTCCATGGAGCCTTCTTTTCTCCAGGCTGAACAACTCCAGCTCTCCCAGCCTTTGTAGGAGATCAATGGTAGACAGATGGGGACAGACACTGAGCTGTTCCTATATTCACGATTTCTGTGTGTAAATATTGGACAGTTCTGTTTTAATGTAGCCAAAGTTTGTTTAATCTTATTCTTGAGACTTTTTAAAAAATGAATAAAGGATGGTTGCAACATCGACTTAAGTAGATGAAAATTTTACGATTAAAAGTTCTGAGTCAAGTGAATTTTACAGGTAAAGATGACAGAAGCAGAACTTCTTCAAATACAAAGCTGCTAACTTTTCTGATTTTTGTTCTTCATTTTCTCACTAGCTAATTATCTGAAACTTCAACATTGGCACAGTGCTGTTGTTGCTAAATACGTTTCTCAAATTATGCTGTCTTATCAGAGAATGAATTGGGTCTTCTAATTTTAACCCTTTCTGATGAGGCAGTATATTAATTTAAATTAGATGACTCGAATATGAAACACTGTGCTGAATTATTTTGCCCTGTGTGCGTATGTGTGCTCTGTTTGGACTTCTAGAATCTAGTCTGAATTCACTGTAGCAGAATGAATGGTGTAAAGACCCAAATATTGATTTTTGAGTATTTAAGATTGTGATCAATTAATGTGACTAGGATCATAACATATGATGGTGTGTGGGGTCATTTATCAAAAGCCATTCAATGATAATAGTCTACCTTGCTTGCAATTTAGTGTTCATTTAATGTCTTTTAAGAAAAGTCTCCCTTGAGACTACTAGTTTTATGGGAAGATAAATAATGATATTGGAGAGTAAGCTTCATATTTCTTTCCATTTGGGCAACTTGAAATTATTAGTATTATCTAGTATGTTAATATAAGACTTTCATATTTTAATGTATATGTATATGTATAATGTATATGTATATGTAACTTAAAAGATTATAATATAGAAAAGCTGTTCAGTTTAAGGTAGTTATTAGTACTGCTCAGCTCATTTTGAATTATGGTACTCTAGTAAAATTGTCAGCGTATGTCAGGTAAAAACAATTTATTAACAGTTAATGCTTGTTAAGCCTTGGAAATGTTAGTAGGCATGGGAGTGCTTTAGAGGTGGCAAGTATTTAACTTGGATTTTTTTTTTTTAAAGTGTGCAACAAGCATATTGGGATCTGAAGAGAGAAATGTCTAATTTGCAGCTAGTGACTGAAGTGCAAGCTGAGGTTCTACGAAAACTGAAAACGAACTCAACACCGACCAAGAAAGGCAAGTCAGTGTTTGCAGTAACAGACCTTACAAACACAAATCGTAGATCCAAGCTGCACCATTTTAAAAAGAAACTAGCTATCATATCTTATCAGAATCTCATCAATTGAAGTTGATAAGCTAGGTTATATTATGGTTCCAGCCTACCCATTTTCTGCTTCTGTCTTATACTGGTCAACTTCACACATAAAGGTGTTGCTGATGTGTTTTTTCTTCAGTACTGTATTCTGTTCCCCTTGTGGCTTTTTTCTCAGTCAAGTGTTGCTTATGTGCACAAGGCTGAGGTGTTAAGTTTACTCGCATTTGACCTTTTACCACAACTACTTCATATTAAAAAAAAAAAAATCTTTTCAAATGCAAGTCCTATTTTCCCTGTATAGAATATATAAAGTATTCATTTTTCAGCATTTTAAAAATAACTTTAATTCCCTTATGGCTGTATATTTTACATCAGCATTCAGAAAAATTGCATTTTCTAGCATAGTGCTATGCAAGATGACATTTCCTGACTGATGTTGCAAAGCTGCTTTATTTCTGCTGCTACCTCGCAAACAATTTAGGGGAGAATATTCTCTGTTAGCAGTTCATCAGATGTTTTTCTCTATTTTATTTGTATGCTTCTCTTGATCCAACTGCTTTACAAGAAGGTTCTTATTATGGTGGGACCAGACCTAATCAGTCTGTTTATCTTGGTGTTTATTTCCTTTGTTTTCTGCTCACTTGAGCTGTGGTATTTACTGTGTTCAGACTACAGGAGGTGGTGGTCAAAGAAACTGAACTTGGTGTAGGAGTGACAGTCTTGGATGTCCCTATCTACTACAAGATCAAGATATTTTGTTTCTAAACAGCTTTGATGGGCTCAGTGACCTAATGATAGGATTTATCTCCAGGTCAATGACTGGCTTTGTCTGTGGCCAGCAGTGATTAATGATCATTCTCTGGTACTTGGCTGATAAATTATTAACACTCATTCTAGACTTGATCGTGTTGTTACCAGGTAAGCTTGTGTTCCTTCAGTTCTAAGACACATTTGTCAGATAACTTCAGTGGAGAAATGAAGAACTGAATGAGTTTTTAACCCTCAAGTCTATCAGGGTTTGATGTAATTGTGTAGTATCTTTCTGGTTTTATTTTTAACCCGGAGTTACCTGTCTTGCCACTACACAAGTACTGATCTTTCTCTTCTACCTGGTGAACAAACGGAATTTCTGCAGTTGCTAAGGCATGTGTACATCCACAACAATAAAAGGCAATCTCGATTGATTGGAAAAACAAGGTATTTTTCCTTTTGCTCTGTAGGTTCCTCAATAAATTTTCAGAAGTATGTGAGTGGAGAGCTTTGGTAGAAATTAGAATTTTTTATTTCCTTGTTTACCTTGCTTGTTAGCCACATTGAATGCAATGCAGACATATCTGTGTTAGTATTGGTAGAAAAATACTGGCTTATATAAAATGGGAGTAGAATTGACTTAAATCTTCCTCTTCCTGTTTTTTTAGTACTAGTTGTTTTCCTTCACTCTTTATAGCAGCAACTAGTTTGTATATGGTATCAGGGATGGAGGGGGCTTTTCTTTAACTACTATTCATCATCTTTCAAGGTGTGCGAAGTCTGTGGAACATGGTATTTCTTGCTGAGTGTTTGATGTTTACAGTATCAGTTAACACACAGATTCTGCTTAGCTGTCACTTATGTAAGGAGGCAACTTCTACACGTGTTTCCACTCATGAGTTTTTGTTATATTTTCAAAGGCCTTTTCAATAGATCACGTGAAGCCCAGCCTTCTCTTTTTGCCCAATGTCTTGGAGAGTACCTTTTAGCAGGTAGAACATGAACGGATTTAAGATTGAAAACCAAATTTCTGCTTTGCTGACTAGTATTAGTTGTCTTATAATAAATACGTTAAATAAACTACTTCAGGTATCTCAACAATTGACACTGTAGAGAGATCTTCTTACCTGAATTTACTTCCAGATAGCCAGCAAAACAGGTCAAGGATTGCTCTCGTACTCTTTGCATTGCTGCTATAGTTGAACAAACCTTGACCATGGCAAACTTACCTGGCTTCTTCTGTTTAGCTCTGGACGAACTGTTTTGCCACTGAAAAAAAAAAAAAAGCCTTATTTCTTGAAGAGTAGCTGTGGCTACTCTTCAATATGAATACTGCAGACATTGGAGTTTGACTAGTTCTAACCTAAGGGATCATTGAAAATAAATTATAACACCTTTTCTCTTATGGGGCTGTAATGCCACACAATTCTGAATATAGGTGTGCTGCTTCAAACTGCCAAGGTGTTAGGTAACTCAGTGTAAACGTTCCAGAGTGTAAAACCTGTTTATTTGTGTACAGGTTATTAATAATTACTACAGTTCTCCTAACTCTGATGCTAAGGTAGTAGTATTTCAAGTATGTTACAGTGGATTACATTTTCTTTAAACTTCTAAGGGTCTGTAGACCTTGAATGGCTTTTTATGCTTGTCAGGATGAGGAGGCCAAATCCAATTTTGGGTCTTTCAGGCATGGTGTCTCTGCTGCTGGAAAGTGCTTTTGGCTGATATTTGCAAATTGGGTAGCATTCTTTAATTTTTAGTGAGAAATTGCAGTTGCAGTCTTTGTCTGAGATACTGGCTCTTCTTTTTGTCCCTAGAACCGAAGTTACAAATTATGCTTCCTACGTGAGCTTCATAACTATTCTAGAAAACTACTTAAGAGTTTATTTAACTATAGGAATCACTTATCTACTCCATTAAAGTAACACTACAAAAACATTACGTGAATATATTTGTCTGTCTCTTCAGGTGTCTATTGAAGTTGCAGCTCTTTCACGTCAGGTAGATACCATCCTGTTTCAAAATCCTTCCCTTCCTAATATGGTTTAAAACTCACCTGGAATTTCAGATGGCTGAACAGTGCAATCTGTGGCTGTACTTTCAAAAGTCAGACAATACAGGAGCACAGGGACCCTGTAATATGCATTTCCTCCTGCTTCATGGACTGTAAGAGTTTTCAGGTTCTTGGCAGCCTGAGAGCACGCCTTGTTAAAAGAATCAGTAAAGTAGGAAGAAGTGTGTTCTTACTTAAGCAATATTCTGAATCTGGTCGATTTTTCCAAGCATATGGAAATCCTTTGTTTCAGTATTCATTCCTGTCTTGTCAAAAAAAAAATATTCAGATTATTCAAATTATTCTACCTGTGTTGAAGTGGGGACTGGGAGGTTTCCTTGGAGTTGGGTATATTTCAGACATGATAATTTGAGGATCTCTGGTTCATCTTGCAAAATCCGAGGAAGTTAGTATTTTCAGTTTGCAGCGTTAAGCAGTTACTAAAGTAAAAGACTGTTTGCAAACCTGTAGCTTGAAAACATTGGATTTAACATACCTGCCATACCATAGTACATTTAGGAGTATATGGAAGGTGCACCAAATAACCTATTGTTATTTAAAAATTGTTTTATTGTCTTTTTCCAGCTGCCTCTTCTGCACCAGTACAATGTGTTGACTTGAAGAATGTTTCAAAGTTGAACTTGACGTCTGGGGTAGTCTATAAAAAACTCTCACAAAATGATCAAGTACTGTGCAATGTTGTACCTCCCCCTCTGCTGAGAGATGGGAAAATCCCATCTGAAAGAGTGACTCTGCAAGCATGGACAGATGAGAGACCCATTCCAGTTGATGGTAAAACGTTCCAGGAACACCATTCTTATGGAAAGAGTTCTCTGGAAGATAATTCCTGGGTATTCCCAAGTCCTCCAAAACCTAACGAGAATGTGTTTTGGGAAATGAAAAATAAAACAACTTTGTTAAACTGTCCAGCAGATTACCTGGATCAGTGTAATCAGAACTGTCTGCACAAGAACTAAGCAATTTTGAGAGTGAACTGAGGCGTTTTAGAATGATTCTGAATAGGCACCTTACTGCTTGAACTCTTAAAGAGGTAAACAAATGGGTTGAAATGTGTTTGGTTTTGGTTTTGTTTTTAATTCTATTTCCAAAACAGAAAGCCTAGTCTTCCTCTGCTGTACATCAGGAGAAGTTAAAGCTGCGATGGCGTACTGTGAATGAATCTAGCACGGGGCCTAGATAATCTTGTCTTGCAAATGGCATACATTTCCAAAAGATTACAGTGAGAAGTTAGTTCTTGGAATAAAACAAAATAATCCAGTTCTGTATTTGTTTGCTATTTGTATGTTATCAAGCACTTGGTGTCACGTTAAAACTTGTTACAGCTCTGAGCTTATTTTTGACAGCGTTTTTTCTCAGATTAAGGCATAAAATGAAGCTCAGATTCTCTCTTCCGTTCTCCTTACAATTAACTTTGATTCCTCTGGTTTAGAAATGCATTTTTATATGATTTTTTATAAGAAAGGTGAGATTTTTGTCAAAATTTTGATTTATATTAGATAATGGCAAGGGAGAAATCACTCCTATGCTATCCTGTTTAGATTGCACCATTTTGGGCCTTACTGTGGATTTAAAAGGATCATAAGTAATGCTGCTGAACACAGTGAATCGTAGATGTTCAGCCTGTTTCCCTCAGTTTATGCTGTAGGAAACGGACTTCATTCTACGCACAGCGGTGTCTGCCGCAGGATCATCCTTTTCACAGTGCAGTTATCCTTATTGTGCCTCCTTTGCACATCACCAGAACCTTGACTTTTTATTTGTGTGGTTGTTCAGGCTACTAACTTCTTTTATCAAAGAAACAAAGCCTTAATTTAATTGGACTGGGTGTTGATACACAGAAGAATTTTTGTGGTATCTTTAGTGCTGCATTGAGAGCTGAAGTTACTCAAATTGTGACTGCCTGCTTTGTAGATTATGGGTGTCCGAGTACTACTTTACCTTTTTTTCTCCTCTTAAGGCCAAGAACTGTTTTTAGACAAATACAGTTATGCCTAGTTTTTTTAAGAAAACTGCTCTGCTTCTTATCTGGCTTAATACAACAGGGTTAAGTGAAATGCCTTGACTGCTCAATTCTTGGAAGGAAAATGCTTTGTATTTTAGATCCATGATACTTGTAATGGGTGGGAAGATATATAATACTAAAAATGTTATGTACAGATGTGTGTGGGGGTAAAGTATTCAACTTCGCAGGTCCTGCTTGAGATCAGTGTAATAAAAAATTAATTTCACAGCTGTTTAGTAGCAAATTATCTTAAAATTGCTTGCAAATACACGGGGAGGCTATGACTGTAGGATAACCCTTCTAATGATGGGTGTTACTTAGCCAAGGCACTACATGATCTGTGTGGTTCCAGGCACTTTTTTCCCGTGGAATAAGTGCTTCATGTGATGCCCATCTTCTCCTGTTTGTTTGTCTAGCAAAGTTGAAAGAATCCCTCTCGGATACCTTCTATTGTATTAGTGAACAGCATACATAAATAATGTTTCCCATTCACCAGATAGTGTTTTTTATCTTTCTATTATCTTGCTCACGTATAGTGGCTTGTCTGTGATTAATGGAAATGGTGTCAGATGCTGGAATTTATTCTGACCAATGAACACAGCTGACTCAGGGGAGTACAATCTCTTGGAAAGTAATAGAACAAAACCCAATATGCATAAAACAAATCCAAGTCACTAGGCTTTAGCTGATAGAACCAACTACCTGTGTAATAACAAAGCAGCAGGAAGCATTTCTCATGTGGCTGCATAAACTACATGGTATCTAGTTCTAAAGTAGCTTACTTCTTGGGGCTCCCCACCCCATCCTTACAGAGATTTTTTTTTTTAAGTATATTATTCAGCAGCCATCCGCATGATTAATACTTTGATTTGTGCAATGAAGGAATTCCACTGTGTAAGATTTTAAATAAATTATTTTTGTTTGAAATTGGTTTAACTTATAAATCTCCTTTTAGTATTAGGCACAGAAACTTTTACTTGGATTTAATTTCTTGATTATGTATAAAGGTCACTCCAAATACAAAGGGTTTAGTTTGAGGTTCATTCTTCTCTGTTCAGGATGAAAATAAACGACTGCTTCTGTGTATTCTGGGAGAAGCGTTCTCTTGGATTTTGGAACTGAAGGACCTGGTTACCTTAAGTTCCTGTGTGTTACTGGGGTTTCACTGCTGAGTCAAAAGCCAGCATGGCAGCCTGTCCTGTGTGATGGGGAAGCTTCATTTTTAAGCTTTTCTGAGCAGTGACTAAGAATTTCCAGGCTTTGCTTCCAGCCCTTGATTTACCTGTGCTGCTTACTGTGCTGGAGAAGGGGCCATGGAAGGAAAGCAATGTTTGCTGAGAGGGACTTCAGAAGTGCTGACACCTGAGATAGGAGGGCAGCATCACGGAGAGCTTGCTGTAGGCAGCATTTCCAATCCAGTCACTCATTGCCGTGGCCAAACTGTAACATTTGAAAAGGAAGTCCCCAGATCTGCAGCCACTTGGGAGCTGGCTGGCTTGTGAAACATCTGTTGGTCTGAAGCATACAATCAAATTTTGACTCAAGATGGAAAAGTCATTTAAATCCATGCCACTAGTGGCTTAAGGTACTTCTTCCATTTTCATCGTAGTGACAGCAAATTAAATGCAGAAGTAGCTGTAGTAAAGGGGCTGTGGTGCTTTGTGTGCGTTTATTACATTAAGCAGTGAAACTGCACAAGGTAAGACCCAAAACCTTCAATAAGTATGTAAAGTGACAAAAAAAATCACTTGAATGTGAGCTTTGAACATTTTAAAACTTCACCTACCCCATAGTTTTGATAATTCTTAATTTAAGAAAGCACTAATTTCATTCAACAGCAATGAATGACAGCTTTTGGGCAGGACGAGGTTGTTGCTTTGCACATTTAAGTGAGCATATGGCAAGCTGATGAATATGTATCTGGATGTTTGGAGACTTGGACTAACCTAGCAGCACAATGTAAACTTCCACTGTAACTTGATTAATTTTGAACAATTTTAAAATCTTGAAAGTCTCCCTGCCAGTTTTGTGGGTGTTCAGCTGATTAGTTTTCCTCCAATGTGAAATATCCATAGGGAAGAAAAGTGAACTCCCAAATTAGCTGTAATGTGCTGTCAAATTTTTACAGCTGGAAGATGATGAGAGCTGTACCAGACATATGGTGGAGGTACAGGAAAACAGTAGCCATGGCAAATAATTTAACACGGGCCCATATAAGCATGCGAACTATACTAGAGATGTAAAACAGATTTAATCAGATTTCATTTCAAAAACTCTTTGCAGTAGACTTGGAGGATCCTATGCTCAGCCACCTGTCTTTTTAATGATGTTGTGGTCTAGTAAGGGAAGAGTGAAAAGCTTCAGTAGCCGAACAACTTGCATGCAGTTTTTTCTGCTCTTCGGACAGGTTCTGTGAACAGAAGTGGTGGAAAAAAGGTAAGGTGTTTCCTTGTTGCTTTTTGTAGCACAACTACAGAAAGAAGTATTTTGTTTAATGGGTCAGACTTTTGCTCCTCTTTGTAGGGGAAAGAGTATGCCAGTTGTATGAACGTGGCACAATGGACAAAAGTTATTTCTTTATTATTATTATCAGTACTAAAGGTAAGCCTTCACTTTGATTTTGTTGCATATTCTCAAGTCTTGTAAGCAGTTCATTTTTGTAAAATTCTCGTCTGTAAGTGTTGTGACATGAGCTGAAATTGGCGTCCCTCGGTCTGTACCCTTTAGCAGAGCAGAATTCATTGCGTTGTACTTTGAGATGAAAGACGAAGTGTTCTGAGCAGCAGGGCGGTACAAGATGCAGTAACTGTGGCGCTGAGGGTGTTTTTGAGCAGGGAGTTTGATCTAGGGAAGAGGCATGGCAAATAACCAGATGCTTACTGTTACTCTAACTAGATGGAGCACTTGTTTCAAATGTACTCCAACATTTTTGTGGCCCTGTAAACAGAACACAATCCTGCAGGCCCTGCTTGAGGAGGAGTATGAGGAAGAATGCACTTCACTACATTACTGCTTTATCAGTACTACTGATGCTTTATTACCTTGATTAGAATCTAGGGCTGCTTCCTGTAACCAGAGTAGGAAGGAGAAGCTGCAGCTGCGATGAAAGCAAAACCCAAAGCATTTACTAGCATGAGTTTGTCACTTCATAGTTCTCATTCTTTCATTCTGAATTTAAATAAAAGATGTAAATGCAATTAAAATACAAGATACTGCACAAGACATGAAGCATACAAAGGGTGTGAAATCAAGAATTCAAAGCTAGGAAACATCAAATTAAGGCCAGGGGTGCGTTACAGAGGAAGCTGATGCCAGAGCTAAGGGCAGAGCCCAGCTCTAAATGCCACAGCAAACGAAGAGGTGTGAGAACCCGGTTCTTACACGTGCAACTATGTAGGTAAAGAAAAGTGAATGGGTTATGGCATGATGTGGTAGGTGCAATTTCAGGCTTGACAGTAGAGTTTGCTTGGCAAGCAAGCAAGGTGGTTGCAGTCTTGCATGTGAAGCATGTGTAAAATGGTAGGGGAGTAATACTTACAGGTTAAACAGGACTTTGTTCTGTTACCGGTGTAAATTCTACCAGCTGTACCAGTCACTGCACTGGGGTTCCTCCTCACCTACTTCCTGCTAGGCCAGAAAAGGAGGAACACCCATGCTGCTGCTGTTCCTGTCTGCATTGACCAGCGGTGGTACAAGCCTGAGTGAGAGCCAGGAGAGGACGGTGCTGGCACCTGCGTTCCCCTGGCAGCACAGGGCGCTGCCTCTACAAGAATGCTTACCCCAGCCCAAAGCATTTCTGTCCAGGTTTTTGACAAAAATAATGAATACAAACCTCTGGACGGAGAGCCTGTAAGTGTAGCAGGTCTTCCTTCACACTGGAGTAACAGAACAGTTGCTGTCTTTGAGGTATGTAAATAAATAAGGATCAGCATCTATCTTAAGATTCCTCTGATGGGGGAAAAAGATTAATTACAACTAATTGATCTGAAATACACTTTTTGTTTTCCAAGATGCTTGAACTAAGATGCCAAGAGCAAGTACATGTATAAGAAACTCGTCCACAGAACCCACTGTAGTTCATAGCCCCCATTCTGTGTTGGCTAGTTGTGGAGCTGGGTGCCACTTAAGCTTGCCTGACAAGCCAGAATGCTGTACATCGTCTAGTCTTTGTTTCTCAAGCATTCCCTAATCCTCCAGACAATCCGCTATCTAACAGCGGAAGCAATATTATTATTCCAAAAAAGGGCAAGGACTAAACTGCACTGTTAACGTAAGTACTTTACATACATACATCTCAGAGTTTGGTTTTAATTTCCCACTTGAATAGCTTTGGAGTAATACTAGTTTTGTGGCAAAACAGTATGCAAAATAAGTCAAAAAAAATGGCCATTATTATTACTTTTTCAGGCTAATTATTGTTTTAAAATCAAGCCATGGAAGTTACTGTGTAACTTTCAGCATCATAGCCTTTCCTTACTTGTAAAGAAATGTCTTATTTTGGGGTATCTTTTGAAATGGTAATATGAAGAGTTTTACGGACTTTACTCACTGTACCCTTTTTAGTCACTGTACCCTTTAGTGAAGCCATTTATGGATTTGGGGATTCTACAATTCAGCAGCTTCAAGTATCTGTATACAAAAGATCCTTTGTATACCTCTCTTTATACAGGGATTTCGTTACACCTAATTTTTGCACCACCATGAATGGATGTTTAAGAACTGACCAGCATCTTACGTGCATAGTTTATGTACTCATCCATAACAATTTTGCAAGTGTGGTCACTTACCACTCTTGAAGTATGGAAGCGTGTATAATCATCTCCGTGCTGAAAAGTGAAAGTGGGGGAAGATACTGCTCTCAATGATTTTTAATGTATTTTCTACCCTCAGTGTGCCTTCTCCTATAATTAAGGAAAATCTAGATTGGACAACTCTTCCCCGCGGGAGCTGAAGCAGTGAGTTGTGCCATGCTCAGTCACGGGGCAGCCCTCTCTTCTGACAATGCAGACTCAAACTGTGAGTCATAGCACACGTGGAAGTACTATCAGGCTCTCACATGACTCAACATTTTCATGAAAATGGTGAAGCAAATTGGTCCAAGGAGCTTTTCTCTTCTGCATTTGCTGCCCTTCTTGCAAGAACATCAGGAATATTTTCCTATACCCTCAACTCAGATGAGAAAATACACCAATTTCAGTATAGACCCCATTTAAAACCACTTTATATAGCTTAAATTATTCACCCTGAAGTTTTTATGTAGCCTGTCACATACAACTAGATAAAATAACAAACAGCCTTTCAGAAATTAAAGCTTGTAACAACGTCTCAGGTCTGGAGGGGACCTTTGTAATTTCTCTTGCAAACCATGAGAGCATGCTTGATAGCCTTTATTCCAGAAAATAAAAGATGTAGACCTTGCAAGTTCAGAGATTTTATTTACATCTTATGTAGGGAATTTCAGCTAAATTCCACACAGGAGTACTTATGATTTATAAGAAATGTTTAAATCAAGTTAAGTTGGATATAAAATTTGAAAAGTTCATTTTAAATTTTAATTATATATTTGAAGTAATCTTCTGTTTCTTTTTCTTAATTCCAGTTGCTCTGTATTCTTCTCTTTGCTTCAAATATTCTGTTTTGCATTCTTCATAGAATGATGGATCAGAATAGCTACAAGACAAACAAAATACTGTTTTACATCTTGGAATATGGAACAGATACTAAATGAATAGCACTCCAAACTGATCTTCCTTTCACACGCACAGAAATTTGTCTGCTTTCAATAATGTGTGTTTTGTTGTGTTTTTTTTTGTTTGTTTTAGAAAGCACAGAAGCAGTGAAACTCATCTTCCTGAAGCCTAAATACTGAGTTGGTCTGCATTCTCTTCTAACAGTGCTCTCTCTCGAGGCATAGTCCTTTTCAGGCTTATGCACTGAAACCATACAGAAAGTAGATAAAGGGAAATACTTCTAATGTTTGAATAAAGCCATATTATTCCTCATTATTTGCAGTTAGGCCTCCTCAGTATGAGAAGCTACTGGATAACATGGGTATTTTTATACCTGAACAACTACTCCGGATTTCATAGGAACAGGTTTAAGTTTATAGCTTCAATAGTAAACATGTAGGGCCTTGGATCATTATATTTAATTCATTTTACTTCTAACTTTAAATAGAATTATTCAAGCACTAAATATTTTTCCACTGTGCCTGTTTGTTTTTTGTGCTGGTTTGTTTTTTAAAAAGGCAGAATTTACCACATGGATGTATAGACCCATAAAACTGAGAAACTCCAGGAAGTTCTTGCTGCAGTTTGGTTTGAACACTTGCCTAGCTGCAGAGGTTTTTCCACCAACTCCCAACTATCTGAGACCAACTGCCACTACTTTAAAGCAGAGGTTCATGTTAAATGCCTTTAACAGGGCAGGACACGCATTCCACCCAAAAACAAACCACCTACACCCACATCAAGCTCAAAAAACAGTAACCCTCACACTAAGAAATTCAAGAATCACTTCAGGCCGGTGGCAGTGGGGGTAAACTGGGACCTCAAGACGAGACATTTCAAGCCACTGTGGGTGGCATTAGGTGTGAGTGGCATTAGGTCAGCCCCTCTAATACCTTAACTTCTCCTAGTGCTGTTCACAGCAGCAGCAGGATACTTTCAGAGCAGAGACGAAATAGCGAAAGACAGTTCAAGAAGGAAAATCAAAATGAACTTATTCTGTCTCAACAAAGGAATATGAACAGAATACAAAGGTGTTTCTACTGCTTCCTCCCTATCCCCGCATATGCAATTCAGCAGGGTGCATACAGGGCAATGTCTCACCTGAGCTGAAACCCTGGCTCCATTACCATTGAAATGATAAAGTCTTTCTAGCCATGGAACAGCTTTATGAGTGAAATAAAGCCTTCTCAAGTAAAGCCCAGACCACCCCATCTTCTTATACAGCAAAGATCCAATTTTCAGGAACTTACCACCCAGCTCACAAGCAAAACCCTTCTGAGAAGATTTAGTACTTAATTTTACATTAGTACAGCCAAAAACATGTAGCAAAACAAGCTCACAAGGGACTTACTAGCCAACCAGGCAATCCTTCAGTGCTGTGTTCTCTTTCCGACACTTTACCACCATAAGAAAACCCGTTTCTTTACAGCATTTAGTAAATGCTATGGAAAAAAAAATTAGAGGAAATGAAAATTGGTAGGAAAATATAAAAATATATTTTTTACATTATTTCAATTTTTATAATTGTTTTATTTAGATATAATATCTATAAATATAAAAAATATTTATAAACTCTTTGTATGTGTATACTATTCTACAGGGCTGGAGGGACTCACAAACCAGACCTGCTTTATTTTTAATACAAGCATCGTTGGCCTGGAGTCTCATGCTGTTTGTGAGGGGTCTTTTTCACTTGTTTAGCAACAGATTTCAATTAGGATTCTCTCCCCTCATATAACACGTTCACACACAAAACTGCTGTTGCTAATACCAACAAGTTTCTGAAGCTATTCTTGCAGCAAATCCATAATTCTTACGCCGACCTTTCATCATGAGACATCAGGGCTATCACAGCAAAGCAAACAGAAGAATGACCAGCTAGGTAAAGCCAGGGTTGTTAGCATTTCCTCTACAATGAAAGCTTTTGAAATTGTTGAAGCACATTGGTATCTACAAATTAAGAGTGCAGCAATGTTGACAGCAACTAATATCGCAAAGGAATGCCACTGGCAGTCACCTCCTTGGGATAAGAAGTAAGACAGATCCTGATTCTCTCCTGGAGGTTCCAAAAAACCTCTTCTCCCAGGAGCGCAAGGGAAAAGCCAGCAGTTTATCAGCCCACAGTGCCAGGCTGTCCTCTACGGCACCCCAGTGCTGCAAGGAGGGCTGCTGGCTTCTGTGTGGTGTGGGGCCTTCAGGTGTTCTGCACCCCAGAGATTCTTCAAAGTCCAAAGAGACACGCAAGGAGCGTTGTCTGTGAAAATACTGACGATCTTCAACGTTCCTGGGATCACGGTCTGTGGCATTTCAGAACAAAAGAATATAAAAGGGAGGAGAGACAATCATCTGCCTCCTCCCAAGAGAAACACTCCGGCATCCTTGTGCTCAGTGAAGTGGAAGTACACAGTCTGAGGGCCTCGAGACTTCCAGAACAAGTCAGTGAGACGCTGAAACACACATAGTTTGGGGGGCTGGGAGGGGGAAGGAAAGTCATGGTTATGGCTGTGTTTTGCATCTGGGAGTAACTCAAATTATGCCTCATTGTTACCAGCACCCTGTACAGATGTTTCACTAAATAATAAACTAGGTAAGAGTGAGCTGTTATTCCTACCAGAAGATTTCAGACTGTTTTGTTCAAAGGAGTCTACGTTAGTAAGCATCAGGTGGAAAAAGAAAAGCAGAGAGAGAAAGCCAGTTGTCCAAGATCAACCAGTCACCGAGCCAAGAACAAAGTCAGATCTACCAGGTCCCTTTCCAGAGTTACATCTACTTCTTCTCTTCCAAGCTCTTCCTGGTAGTTATCTACTATGCAACAAGTTCAGGACAGACAAAAATTGCTACGTTCTTACATATCCTTAGTAAAACTTACAGCTAATCCAGTAACACCAAAACTTCACGATGATACGGAGGGAAAACAGCATCTGCACTCGCTGTGTACATCCATTATGTTTACACACGGTGCAAGCAAACACGGAGTATGCTCAGCAGTAGGGGGAAAGGAGAAAAGGGGGACGTTGGGAGTTATGGTGTTTATCTGGTTATTATGGTGTTATTGCCCCTGTACTCGGCTCTGGTGAGGCCGCACCTCGAGTACTGTGTTCAGTTTTGGGCCCCTCGCTACAGGAAGGACATGGACGTGCTCGAGCGAGTCCAGAGAAGGGCGACCAAGCTGGTGAGGGGTCTGGAGAACAAGTCTTACGAGGAGCGGCTGAGGGAGCTGGGCTTGTTCAGCCTGGAGAAGAGGAGGCTCAGGGGAGACCTCATCGCTCTCTACAGTTACCTGAAAGGAGGCTGTAGAGAGGTGGGGGTTGGTCTATTCTCCCACGTGCCTGGTGACAGGACGAGGGGGAATGGGCTAAAGTTGCGACAGGGGAGTTTTAGGTTGGATGTTAGGAAGTACTTCTTTACCGAAAGGGTTATTAAGCATTGGAACGGGCTGCCCAGGGAGGTGGTGGAGTCACCATCCCTGGAGGTCTTTAAAAGACGTTTAGATGTAGAGCTTAGGGATATGGTTTAGTGGAGTACTTAGTGTTAGGTCGGAGGTTGGACTCGATGATCTTGAGGTCTCTTCCAACCTAGAGAAATCTGTGTGTGAATCTGTGTGAATCTTCCCGAGAAACTGTTACATGCATGATGAGCCCTGATCTCCTGGGAGTGGCTGAACACCTGCCTGCCCATGCGAAGTTGGGAACCCATTCCTTGTTTTGCTTTGTTTGCGGCTCCCGGCTCAACCTGGGCTCCCCCCAAGCATGTCTGCGAGGCCTGGAGGTGGAGCAGGATTTGGCCTTGTCACCTCCACCCTCTGCCTTCCCCCCCCCATGTCTTAATCTCAACCCATGATTTTTATTGCCGGCAGATGGCTGTATTAGGCTTTTAATAAATAACACCAAAAAACCCTTAACCTTTTTGTGTCTGCTCAAAGTCTCAATGACCGTGTTGTGTCCTTACCCTGCCAAACTTAGATCTTGGCAAAACTCTCCAAAGACCTGACGTCTTACCACCTATTTTGAACACGTTACCACTGAGCACTTCAACACACACAGCACCTAGCGTTACACACTGGTCGCACCGCAACGCTCCACTTTAAAATGTACCAGATCAAAGTATGCCAAAAAAAAAAAAAAAGCATTAACTGGTTAATTACTAGTTGGAAAGACACAGTAACCTGTGCTCAAAGGTACCTATTAACAACCGTGCTCAATTTCTCAGACCTCCTTTGGTGCATGTTTTGGTTTTAGACCCCAAATCACCCCAATATACATGTACAATTTTGAGGACACCTCTAAACAGCTGAAGCTTATGAAGCAATGTAAGCTCAGAACAATACGGGGAGCATGCTATTATGTTATCAAAACGTTTATTCAACTTTTAAAGGTGACTAACATTTTTTTCTGTTGTTTCCTGGAGTGTTTAACATTGAATGTCCCTACATCAGCACGTCAGAAAATCATACCTATTATCACGTTTCTAAAAATGCCCTTTGTTTCTCTGCAAAAAACATCAGAAGTCTTTGAAAGATCATGGTTCAGCTAGTGACCAGCTTGATTTCTGCTCTCTACAGGCACTTCCTTAAGTGCTGTGCTGTTTTTCTGTAGTAATCATTCCTTCTGGAAGCTGTGAAGTAAAAAACCACCGAAGACAACAGGAGGTCCCTCTCACTTGTTAGCTCAGCAGCCTTGATTGGCTCAAGGCGTGATGTCCCCGTGAACAAAACCTGAGCTGCAGCTGCAAGCATTCCCCCGCTCCAGAAGGCCCCGCTTGCGGTGCACGGTCAGGCACGTAAAAAGCACTGCTACGAAGTGATAAAACTGCTTCCAGCTATCCAGCTTCAGCAGCGCTGATGCTTAACGGTGGAGGAAAAAAAGGAGCAGGATGAAAGGTATCAGGCATCCCCTTACGAGCACACAAAACTTAAATCATACTTCTCTCATTTCCAGCACTTTAAAATCCCTTTGACAGCCATGTAAGGACTGAGGTGCAAGACAGGTTTAGTTGTGTTTATCAGAAACCTTACAGGAGCCTGGAGAACGTTGTTTTAATTTTAATCATGCTCGGTCTTGCTCACAACTCTTTCATGAAACAAAGCATCTCGCTGTTGATCAGCACAAAGTATCACAACTACTGGCCTGGAGAATAATCTCACAAATAGCACACAATAGCTCCAGATATCATCTCAAACCAAGAATTCATCTCCATCTCCGTAATCTGACCATCACCACACATTCCTCACTCGGGCAATGCCTGCATTGTAGACCAAAACTTCAGGGCGCAGAGCGACACACCACAAAAGGAGCGGGTACGCAGGATCTGATTACAAACCCATTGTAGTTGGGCATTTTAACAGCTACGAGCAGAAATCAGGGCTCTGGGGACCCCAGCCTCGAGCTCCAAACGAGCCCGTTTCCTGATACCGCCTGCGATACAAAGAACAATTGCTCTCAGAGCAGAATTGGTCTTTGAATAATCGCGCGCACAATCCCACCTTTACAACTTTAGCAAGTAGCTTTCCATGACTCTACAAGCTCGTGTGGCGAAATACCATTTTCTTTCTCCTTGCCACAACAGAACCTCAGGTAGCGGCGAACCTAGATGTGAATTTGGGTCAGCCTGCAAATTCAGTGCAGGCTGCAACAAGACAAAGAAATGGAGTATGTTTCAAACAAACAATAAAAGTTTAATAAAATTATCTCAAAATTGACAGTGTTTGATTTAATCAAGAGAGAACAATTAAAATACTCATCATTCTACACTGCTGGGAGTTATTTTGTGCTTGACTAGTCCAGACAAACAGTGCATTATTATTTGCATAGCTCACCTTTCAAACAGCCAGGCATCTCCAGCCAGCATGCTGCAAGTACTCCCTCCTCTCAACATGCTTTAAGAGAGGCATGATGGTATTAACTTCCTAAATACTCGCCCTACCACTGAAAGCTGCTGAGCGTGGAAACTCAAACGCAGCTTGGCCTCTATTCACAGCTGACATAGCTGATAGGCAGCACTAGCTGAGGAGCAGAACAAGAGGCAACACAAGCTAAAAAAAATGAGGGATGGAGTGAAAATGCCTTGCTGGAAGGAAAACATAAGCTTGAGCCCCTCAGAGTGAACTCTGATAAAGCTCTGCTCTGGTAGCTGTGTACGTCCATCACTAATCAGTCTATGCGCAGATAAGGACAGAT
Source organism: Anser brachyrhynchus (assembly GCF_964034855.1). Classification (NCBI taxonomy): domain Eukaryota; kingdom Metazoa; phylum Chordata; class Aves; order Anseriformes; family Anatidae; genus Anser; species Anser brachyrhynchus. Next base: position 42,650,794 of record NC_137695.1, on the reverse strand, counting down.
CCCGCAGGTGCCTGGCACTTACAGTGGAAACTGGCTGTGGACCCCTCTTTAGCTTAGACCGACTCCAGGTCTCCAAATGCCGAGGATCGAAGGGCAGTGTTATCCCAACTACAGCTCCTTCAAAAATCAGGGCACAGAAAACACAGGGAAGAACAGCTGCTCTGTAGGTCCTGGCACACGTAAGGTCACAGGAAAACAGAATTAGTTTTTAAAACCCTTCTAAAACTATTGCTCAAGGTGTCTCAGCTAACTTTGGTTTTGTTTATTAAAATTTATTCTGTTTGTAAATTCTATAGAAATAATGTTGGAGGCACGAAGAATTACTCTTGAATGTCTGGCTCTTATTTAGTATGTTTGATGGTTGATTAAGAACTGCATTAGGTTACAGACCTCTCTTTTTATTAAGGTTTCTTTGAAAGCTAGAAGATTGACACAGTGAAGACATTTGTATACAAAAATCTTTACAGTCCTTATAAATCTTTGCTAAAAAATAGTCAGGATTTTAAAAGAATGTTTTTTCCTTAGTAATTTTGAATAGCTTTCCCCCCTCTAATTATTTTTTATAGCTAGACTACAAGATATTATGAGAAACAGATGGAAACTGAAGTGAAATTGGGTAATAGTTCACTTATCTCAGGGTAAAGGCTGGATAAATTATATCCCTATCCCTCCAAGCAGGCAGAGAGGCACATGCAATATTCAACACATTAGAAGAGATGATTTTCAAACTTTGAAAGGTCAAATGCATTACCAGAAAGTTAGTTACAACAAGGTTGGTGGAGGTTCACCACCACATACAATTCTAAATTTAAAGAAAAAAGAAATAAAAGGGAGGGTACTGCCCATTTTTCTGTTAGAACATATTTATAGGCTCAAAAAGTATTTGCTTCTGTATGATGAGAATAAAAATTTGCAGGATTTTGACCTGAAGGGCGAAGCCAGCATCTGATATAACTTGTCACAATTCTGCGATATAAAGATAATGATTTTCTTCAACCCCATTAAACCAGACGTGGTTAAATTCAACATCTCAGTGTCTGCAGACATATAAATGGGGGACAAGCAAAATGCAACACCGTATTTAAGACGCAAGGGTTCGTTACGTAGCCTACCACCACCCCCTCCAACCCTCACGTATATATAGGTAGGCTGCTGGTCTCTTCCCTGTGCTGAATGCAAAATGAAATGGCAGCATCTGCATGTCGGACTGCTGCAGAAATTTCGGTTACAAACACATAAAGAAAAGATGACTTAATAGAAAAAAAAGTGTAACGCTCCATCTCAAACATTAAAAATAATCAAAGTTTTGATTTTCTGTGATTTAATAAAGGAGAGCAACCAGCAAACAGACTGTATTTGCACGGAGTTTTTACATAGCATTTATTTTTTAAACTTTAATTTTTATTTTTTTTTAATCAGGTATTTATGGCTTTAGGCAAACATGAAAGCCTTCCACATGCAAAGCAAGAGAAGAACAAAAAGCATTTGTGAGTTATCACCAGACAACCAGCAGCATGGAAACTGGTGATAAAACAATGCTAAGGGATTATTTTTTTTTTTAACTGTATAAACTACAATACAAAAGCCATTTTTGAAGGTGTTGTTTTTTTTTTGCAGACTCATAACAATACGCAGCACTTTGCTATTCACTCATCTTGCAAAACGTTGTACAATTAATACAATATTGAACTGCCACTTATCAATCATCATTGTGTATCTTTTTTGCACATGTTCTTGTACATAAAATAAATGAAATATTCCCCATTATCAAGATAAATTGATCCTCTCGGGTCTGGCTCTAGTTTATTTAAAGACTTTACAATTTTACTACTTAAGAGAAAGTCCTACAGAGGTGTTATCTCACCATTTATATTTTCTCAACACTTATGATACTGCTATCACACTCTTAAAATAAAAAAAATAAAAAAAAAAAAGCTTGTATCATGATCCAGACCAGCCTTATGTTCTACTCCTGGGGTATTTTTTTTTTCCCTTACAAAAAAAAAGGAAATAGTTTTATCCAAGGTTTGGATCAGTCCTTGAGCTCTACCACTGGGTGGAGAAAAGATTTCCAAGCACAGTAGGGATTTGGGGGTCGATGGTAGGAAGAGGAAGAAACAGTTCTATTAAAACGTAAACGAGGACAAGATTTTACAACCTATGTTTATAAAGTTTGTACAAAATCATTAAAGTGACACAAAACTTTATCAGCGACGTTTTATGGTGAAGTTATTGTGCTTTTAATTTTGTATTAAATTGTGATTTCTTAGCTTGTTACTTGGAAGATTATTCAGTATGCAGAGGATAGATTACTGGTGCATTTAATGAGCCAGAGGAAGTAGTAGGATGAACACGAGAAGATTGTTTTACTTAGTAGAGTACAAGCTGTTTGGTATTTCTAACACAGTACAAAAGAAAGCTTCTCTGTAGATTGATCATGGTTCAGTTAACATCACTGAATATCTAATACCTCCAACTCAATTAATTCTCACCTGATTAAGATCAGTCTGATATTCAAACTAAATCATCTCTCCAGTCAAGTAGAAATCAATATTTCTGATTTTACTTTTAAATTACAATAACAAATAAAATACGTGCATCGTCAGTATGCCAGGAGAAGCTTTCCTATGCAAGCCATAGTAGACCAGAATAACACAGCTGATTAAAGAATTATTCTAATTTGAGCAACAATATATATAAGACTCAGATTAATTTGAATTGAGGGAGATAGCATGAAATAATTAAATGCATCTTATATAGGGCAAAGAGAAAATTGACATAAAATAACCTTGATTCTTTCAAGTGAACCCGTTACCAGATCAAATACTTTGTCTCCACAAATATTCATCTGATACAACATATAGTCATATACTTTCCATTTTCCTGCCCATCACCACCTCCCAAAAAAGCTGCTCCATTTCAGCTTTTCCAGCTCCAGCATGCTGCCAGCTCTGTACTGGGGCAGATAATCCATGGGTAGTAGTACACGCTGCAGGACTAGAAAGGGGAGACAGTTCCAGGAACCCAGGGATCTTAGAGAAGGGACATTCACCACATTAAAGGTATCTCCTCCTGACCAGTCTTCTCCAGATCACCATGGAAAACCAGCTTTGTCTTAAAATATACAGTGCAGACAGGATCCTCCAATACATCACCGCGTACCTTGAGCTCTGCTACAAAATGGTGAAAAGTCACTAATCTTTAAGAGGTAAACAGACAGCAAAAGAGAGCTGTCAAGAAGGCAGACAGCAGAACTGTGACATGCAGAGGAAGAGTAGTTTCCCCCAAATTAGAAACTGTTTCTCTAAACACACTGCCTTGGGGTAGAAAATGTGTTACCAATATCCTAGAAACAAATCTGAAGACTCTGCTTCAGGGGACACTTACAATTAGAGATGAGAAAATGACATACTGGATCAGACAGAGGGCCCAGTCGTCCTGCATACTGTCTTTCTCAGAAGTCAGTAATAGCTGCTTCGAAAAAAAGGTGCCAAAAAGTCTACATTATGGCATAGCATTTTCTCAAGTGAAGTTTCTTCCTAACCCCTATCAACTGTAAGCTTGGCTTGTACCTTGAAGCACAAACTCCTCACATGCCTTTCAAAACACTTACAACCACTTGCACAGTAGGTCTACATTGACAAGCCTCTGAAAGAAGAGGAGGAAGAAAGACCAAAAAAACCAGCCCAATACCAAAAAGCCATATGTTAGCTTGTATTCCTTCAACATAGGCCTGTCTCCAGCTTGCCTCGGTCCAAGTCTCAACTGCTTAAGTCACAACTGCTGCAGTCGTGGTTGTGTCATACCACAGATTCCCTTTTCATTAGCAAGTTTTCAAAATCCTGCTGCAAAAAATTAATTGGCCTCAAAGTATCCCTCGGCTGGATGTGGAAGAGCCGCCTGTATTGCCGCTCCTTCCCTGACAATTCTTTGGCGTAGCTGCAGTAGGCCAAAGCAGGATGCAGGAGAGGCACGAGGCGCTCCATGTAGATTAAACGTGCTTGGTTTTGTCCCTCCCTCCCCAAACGACCCGGTTACTTGCTCTGAGAAGCCTCAGGGCAGCAGATAAGCAGTAGTGGCAGCACCAGGAGATTATCTGTGGAGTCAGCTGAAGTTTTCCAGAACAATAATCCAGGCTGGCTCCGTAGCTATGAAAACAGTGCTGTGTGAACAAGCGACGTGTACCCAAACGGCAAGCCCAAAAGCCTCCCAGACAGCTGTACCAATAGCCCTTCACTTGGTAGCAACAGTCCTCAAAGCTTTCGTCTCCTAAATACATCATAACGTAAGTGTCCCCTGGAGCAGTCTCTTCTCTCTCCATAAATAGTCCCACAAAGACTCTCCAGAGTCCTCTTCTCTCCATAAATAAAATCGGTAAAGCAGTGCATGACAAAGACAGTCCCATTCCCACGTGATGCACGGGTTCGTACTGGGGAAACCTCTCTCCCTGGACTCACTGCCCATGTTGTGACATCTGAACTTTGTTCGCATTTGGACTGAGAATGCGGATGTTTGCCAGAGGTACAGCCAGAAACCCTAAAGTAAGGCACTGCCCCAAACAACAGCAGGGAAGAACTTCTGTCTGTCCCAGACATCTAACGCTAGTTCACAGAAGATTGTTGGGGCCTTTTCTTCCAAATTTCACAATGAGCGCTAAGAGACTGAATGAAACTGAAAAGCAGCAAGTGTAAAAAAGATGCAAATTGTTTCACTTTAAACAAAAAGACCAAGGAAGACACAGCCAGGTACAGTAATTCAAGCCAGCACAATTAGTACAACTGAAAAATAGACAACTACTTAAACTGATAACAAAACCACACCATGTTGCACTAATTAGAGTTAAAATCAGAGTTGTGAAATACATATATATACACACATCTATATATGTACACATGCGATCTCATGGCATTTTCAGCAGTTATTAGTCCCGCTGCTCTCCTCATTCTACCTTTCTGTATTACTACTGCATGCATGAGGTCTGATCAAAACAACTTTGTGGGATGAGGGGTGGAAAAGTTGAAGTTAGTTTTCTGTTTAATAGGAACTCCAAATGTACAAATGAAACTTGACCAGTGAAAATGTTTTCTTAAGTAACCAGAAAGCCAAAGATTTTTTTTAAAAAAAAGTACACCTTCAAATGTAAGACAGTACTTTCTGACCACTGAATGTTGATGAAATGCTGTGACAGACATGATTTTTTTTTTTAATAACATGCCTTTATTCTCTAGAACTTCAACAGAACATGGACTTAAACAGCAAACAGAGCTTTGGCAAAGATGATGACTTAAAAATACCTACTTGTTAGTTTGGAGTTGTAGGCACAAGCTTGACCTGAGCCTGATCTCTCGTCCTGGATTTCCAGATTTGTCAGCTTTTTTTGTTGTTGTTTTTGTGTGTATACACACTTATCTGTAAGTGTATATGCATACAAATGCATACATATATTCGTGTTGTGCCCCAAACAGAGGGCTACAGCACCGCAGCACCAGTAGGAAGTTCCAGCAAGCCAGCTCTTGAAGAGCTAAGAGGCAAAGCCCTCCCACCCCTGGCTAAGCAAGACACCCAGAGCACAGCATTACAGAGAAGAGGGTTGTGTCCTCGGAAAGATGAAGATGGGAGAAATTGCAAGGGCACAGCTATTATGTGTGAGGCTTTACAGTGACTGTGCTTTCTCAGGCAAGGGAGATTTAAGTGCTCAGAGACAACAAACTGCCGGGCAGATTCAGGCAGATTTTTCAAGGCAAGCAGACCTCTTTTTTTTCCTCCTATTGAAATTTAAAAAAAAAAAAAAATCCTTTTAAGCAAAGTAAATACATTGCTGTGAAACAGTTTACTTGGGTAAATGATGATCTGCCTACTGAAGATACTTGCTTTAGGAATGTTCTTGTCAAGCGCAAGCACTGCCTTGTATACACACACAGTTCCGGGTAACCCATGCCCAGCAAGCACAGCCACCCAGTTAAACAACACTGGTTTTCAACAACTGCTTTCTTTAAGGTGGCCTTGATCTAATTTTCCTCCCAGCCTGCCGTAAGTATCCCTGACATCAAGCGTTACCATACCAGGCGCTGGAAGAGGCAGAACTGGAACAAATGCAAGTTCCCCCATGGCTACTGTCTGTCACTGCCTGCTCCTATCTAAACGAGTGCATCCAACTTGAGCAGCGCGCAGCAGCCTCGCCGCTGCTCATCCTCCCTTCTCCTGCAGGAGCTGCTGAGCCACGCAGGGACAGCTGAGAAGTTAGCATAACAGATGATTAAAAGCAACAACATCCCCCTCCCTCTGTCCCACAGTGACTGACTCCTTAGCTGAACTCTGCATTTAAATAAAAAGATCTATTTATAAAGATGACAGACTCACTGCCAGGCAGAAGTAGCAGTAGTGTCCTTCGACCACACGGTGGAGATAGAGCAGGTCATTTATGTAACTGGCAGGGAGGCAATTACACAGCTGTTCCACCACGGCACCAGCTCCAGCTTACAGCACGTTGTTTCCCAGATGCATTTCGGAGATGCCCCCCCGCAGTTCAGTTCGCTACATTTCCAGCCATACGATTTTAACTCAAAGTTCAAATACCGATTTTACTATTATTACTTCCTCCTCTGAATGAAACAAAATATCCTTTAAGGAAAAGTGAAACTGGAAAGTGAAAGCTGGAGGGTGAGGGCATACAGAATGGGGCCAAAATTGCAGCATGCTGCCTAATCCAACAAGGATGCAATATCAGAGATTAGTACACTTGTGCTCCTTACGAGGAGCAAGTGACCTTCCCTAACAGATAACAGTTCTTCCTATGATCTGTCCCAACCATCATTCTAACACCTCCAAAATAGACTACCATGTACTTAAGAAAAAAAAAAAGAGACTAAATATATACTGCAAAATAAGTTTTTTTTTTTTAATTAGTAGCCTTCAGTGTATGCTGGTGTGGAGGTGTGGGAAGCATTTGTGTTGGATGAGGTACTTACTATTCAGTGTTTTAAGGATAACAGAACCAGAAGCACATTTTTTTTTTGCAAAAAAACTTTTCTGGTGTTTCTGTATTCTGAAGTTTATACTGAAGACCTTCTGCAATGGTGGCCACATTTCAAAAGAACGTGCATCGCTGACTAGGTAGGAAGTCACGCTTCCCTATTCATTTCAGGCTTTTGAAGAGATGAGTTTTAACGTGACAAGAAAGCATACTATCAAAGTTTAGCAAGATCCGGTATTACTTAATACATTAGCTTTATAAATTTGGAACTGTTCAACACACATCTTTCATATTCTGTACATCAGTACTCATTTTAAGTAAGCTGTCTGGGATAACCAGCTTATTAAAATTGCACAGCAAATAATCCAGCCACCATACTCTCCCTGCACCTTTGAAACTGCTGCACAAAGGATGTTTGAAGTGAGAAAGCATTACAGCTCCATATTTTGCTGGGGTCCCGGAAAACTCTCCATGAGCTGTGAGCACTGCTCTGAGCCTGGCGGCTTTTCCACGCTTCCACACCTTCACAGACTTGCTCACAGACTTTCCTGCAACAGTGACCAAAGCTCTCACGCTAAGGAAACTCCATCACTGGTCGGCCTGGTTAGTGCATTGCTCTATATGCCACATATGGGCCCTGCTACAGGCTAAGACATCAAATGTTTGGGGGTAAAAGGTGCTCACGAAGCTACTTTTGATCTCAGGTAGCAAAGCAAGTTAGCCAGCTGCTGCACAAGGAGTTTGCCACTTGCCCTGCAGGAAAAGGGTGATCATGGTTCTCCACTTTATCAGGAATTGTCCCACGCCACACACTCTGCCACAGCTAGTAACGCATGCTTTCTTCAAGCTTTTCAGCAACTTTAAAGTGAACAGATGAGGCCAATGCTATTCAGAATAAATGCAAGACAGGCAGCTTATTACAACCAACTTACAGAGCCGTTACCATTCTGGAGCAAAAGCTTGTGAGAAGACAGCAAGCAGCTCAGGTGTTTACTCAAAGAGGGAAACTGATCACAGGAAGAGAGGAAAACGACCCCAAAACCAACCACCACCACCCACAACATAACATGTCTTGTGGTCCGATGCACGGCTTCCAAAAAGCATTTACTGCACAGGCAGACTGGGCATGGGCCAGAGAGAAGGATGAAAACGCAGAGCTGATGACATAAAGCTCTGCTCGTGGGTTCACTTGTTTTGACGAGGAAGCAGCAGACGGAAGCCGTGATGCCAGGCCCAAACAGGCAGCAGGCTCGGCCAAGAAACTGCTTCTGTGCCGCTACTGGCTGTCACAGCCAAGGGGTACCAGGGCAAAGAATTCACGTGTACATGGGGCTTAAACCCGATTGTACGCAGACATCAAGAGATACGGCCATGTCTCTATAGCCACAGCTATAATTTCAAAGACAGTAAAATGAAATACTTGTAGAGAGAGGATTTACAAACAAGCTTTTGGCAACACTGCAAAGCAAAATAAAACACATCGGGAATTATTTGTCAGCTATGGAAGTCCCCCCCCCGAAAGAGGAACTGTTCTTCAATGTAATGCTTAACAGGCAAACTGCATAAAAATCAGTGTAATACCATAGACTGTACTGGAACTAATCCAGACTTCGGTGTAATGAAGCCTTGTGGACTGTACTCCAGCTTCTGACAGCCGGCTGCCCCGTGTTCCTCCAGCTGCGTGCACGCATACTCAAGCTTGGACGCAGTTGCTTGTTTAACTCCACCAATTCTGCCTGCTCCAGTTATCTTGTTTCTGATGCAACAAGATTTGAGTAAGACAGTCTCACTACTGTTACAAAAGAAACAACAAAAATAATCACAGAAGTGTGGTTTTCCTAATCAGAAATGCAACTGCACTTAAAAGTATTTATTTAGCAATCTTATTCTTTGAAGAAGTACTAACAAGGCATCTGCTACAAAACCATATATCATATGCTACCCCAATGAACAATAAATACTCAGGTTTTGTTAGCTGCTTGCTTAGCAACATGACAAGGTCAGTAACAGCAACAGAAAAGGAAGACAGAAGCTCTACCAGTTTCAGTCACTGGGTCCACAAACATGGTTCCAGCTCCTCTACGGCCAGACGTGGCAGAAGACTCTGTGCACTAGTCAGGGGAGACTGAGGACACCAAGAACTCGAACAGCATCAGCACTCAATGGCTAGGATGCAAGCAGGAGCTGAGGGTCACCCTGACCTCAGCAGCACCACTACAGCCCTGGGCAACTTTTTGTCTCCCATCTCTGCTTAGGGCTGAAAAGATCTTTGGGGCAAATCCTGTCTTCTCTGTAAGGACTGTGAAAATGACCATGCATACCTCCCCCGCTGATCGGAAATTTTAAGATCAGAATCTGGCCAAAAATCTTTTCTCCATTCTCTGGGTTCTGAACTAAACGAGCTTTACTTGCTGAATGCAGATGTACACATGCCTCCACCACCACCACAGATTTGTCAGCATGTAGGTTTTCCAAAGATTTCTCCCACCTTTATTCTGAAAGAAAAAAACACCCAAAAGCTAGCATATGCTGTATTAATGTAAAACCCCTAGAGGGCAACTAAGCGTCAATTTCAACCTGCATAAATATTCAGCTCCTTGACTAGTTTACAGATTATGTAAACTATTTCCTTCAACCTTGGGTTTTTCCCCTCATTTAGAAGAAATGAATCCTTTTCATTCTCAAATCACATTACTGCTGCCTATTTAGTATAAGTTAATCACAACTGCCCAACCAGAGACTGAGTTCTCAACCCAACAAAGCTCAAACGTGTGTAAAAAAGAATAAAGGAAAGAAAACACATGCAAGGGCCTCATTTAAACAAAGACAGAAAACAAGCATATGAAAGTCTGAAATCACTTTCTTTGCATTAAAGCCCTTTAACAATATATCTTGCTTATTATTCAGCCTAGTATTAATTTATTGCATGACATCTGTTTTCTTGTACAGCAGGCTGGTTGCAAGTCACAGATTTAAGAATTTAAGCTTATACTGTTGGGATTATTTGCCTGCTTTCTTCTACATACTATGATTTCAGACTTCTGTATCATACTTATTTAGGGATAAAAGAAAAAAAAGTGATGAAGCAGGAAAGAAGATGGCAAATTAGTCTAGTTCCAGATAACAGTTTCATTTGTTCTTCAGTCTTCAACCAGAGCTCAGGCCTGCTGCTAGCAGTGAAGAAAAAAAAAAAAAGTAATCTGAGCCATAAGAGTCAAAAACCTTCATTCAATCCCAACAGTTCTACCTGAATTTTGAAGTGGTAACTCCTGTGTCCAGCTGAGCCTCATATGTTATGTGGTAGAAGGCATCAACTGCCTTCCCCCTTTCTTTCCACCAAAACTTGGTGTGAGCTGAAAGGCACTTACTATCCTGCCAGTCCACATCTGCACAGAACCTGCAGACATTTATTATGTTAGAGAAGGCAGAAGCAAATCATTGGGACTCCCAAACTACATGGAAGCAATTTGAAACAGGGAGGAAAAAATAGCTCAAAGGAATGCTTCAGAGATGCTTACAGAGATCAAGGGTTTCTGCGTGGCTTTTACAGAAGACCAAATACCCTTACAAAAATCAGCAGCATAACCAGCCATGCTTTATGCACAACAATGCGATGTCAATATGTACATTGAACATGGCTGTCCTCCCTCATAAAGGAATTATAGCCACTGTTACAATTTACCCTTGATGTGAAACGCATCTCCCCCTCCTCACTAGCTAGGGTGGCTGAGTTAGTTTTCAGGCAAGCCAGGCCATTGCAACTCCAATGTCAGGAAACGGAGATGAGCAACAGCACGTCTGCAATGGACAGCTCTGCACTGCAACCGCTGCTTGTGCCTTGGAGTGAAAACACGTTTGTTAACTACAAGCCTTGATTAAGACCACGAGATCAGAACTTGATTGCACTAATAGAATCGCCTATGAGCCGTTGCATCCATTTCCCAATCTTAACTTGATATCATTTAGAAAAGAATAAATTTCATTCTGTCATGGCAATCCAGCAGTTTTCATCACAGAGACAATACATTTTAATTTTTATTTTTTTTTACTTAAAACCTTCCACTGTGAACTCCTTTCACTAACCATAGCAGTAAGGAGATACTAATGAAACTCAGGGACATAAACGCATGTTGGAATATGTAAGTAGTTATCCACAAGAAATGGCACTAGTATATTTAACTTAAGGAAAATAAAGTTTTATCACATGCCAAATTTTCCTGAATTGATTCCTAAACAGACAGGATCGGAAGAGAGAAAGATGAGACCAGAACTATTAACCTGATTTCCTATTCTGTTGGGAGAATCCAGCTAAAGCAAATATTATCAACTCTGTTAAATCTCTTCCTTCTACAGAATTGCAAAAAAATATTTTTGGGGATTGTATTTTACATGACTATTCTCTGTCCAGCAATGAACGTCTCAAAAGTTTACGCACAGTCAGTAACTAGCATTTACATAAACTTGGAGGCAAAGTGAACACGATAGATTCCCCAAAACAACAACAAAAAATCTGACAGTCATTTTCTGTTTTAAAACTGCTAAAGTTTCACAGTTACTGAACAGAAGCAACTTTTACAGAACAGCCTTTGCTGAAAGCAGGAGGATTCGTTCATCCTCACTCCCCAACAAAGGGCTTAAACGTTCTCAACTCGTTTTAATTGTATAAAATAAAAAAATCCATCACATATACACATAGATGCTTTTTATTTTCAAACTAGTGACAGCAGGAATAGTTTTCAAAAGTATAAGACGTGGATGCTTCTATTACAAAAAGCCCTCCAGAGAGCAGAAGACCCATTCAACTCATTGCTGTTATTCAACAGCAATGATACACCATTAGATGTAAATAAAATATTTTAAACCTAGGATATTGGATAGAGCCATAAAGACACCCCTGAAGCTCTGAGTTTGCTTCCTACCCTGTTTAAGACATCAGTGATTAAGTCTTTGGTTATGGAACCCGAAACTGTATACATTCTCCTGTTCTATGAAAAATGGTGGTAAGTTTCTTTTCATTAACCAGATACATGCTAAAGCCTACATTAAAGTAAGAATGCAGAACAATGCCGAACAATGCCTCTAACATAACATAAGACCATTTCAAGCATTATGATCTGGCAGAATTTTATCCGGAACTTCCTAGCAGACAGAAAGGATATGCTTATTTGAACCCGTGACAGTCTATCTGCCTGCCTTGCTCTTGCTGGGTCTTGCCTTTTCTACCGTGCTGACACTTATGTTCAAAAACCTACCTTAGTGAGGTGCTCTGCAATCTGGAAAGAATATTTAAAGATATTTCATATTTAAGAGCAGAATTTCTTCAATGATGTTTAGACTACGTTTTTGTTATGCTCTTTAAACAACGAACATAAGGCACACTAAGTTGGAGAGTTAAGAATAATTATTAAAAAAACATACTGAAAACAGAGCAAAAAAAAAAGAAGGGAAAAAATCAGGACAGATGAAGAATGACAAAGATTATTTACACCAGAAAAAGTAAACGGTACTTTTCATCACTGGCCTTATGAATTATTTTGACTGGGCTGTCAGATTCACTGTAGAAAGCTACCACCCCAAAGGCAGAAAAAAGTAATAGGCAACAAAATATAGTGTCTGAAGTTGCAAATGGTGGTCATGCTCTTGTTTAGTAGGCATCATTTTCTGCAGCCTCAAAGTTCTCCCTGTAAATGCGAATGTCATTTTTAACCCAGTGATACTAACATTTTTTGGTGTTTTTTTTTTGTCCGAATTTGCTATGCTCCTGAAAAGAACTCTGGAACCTCAGGGTCCAGCACCCTCCCTAAGCAATCTCAGGAAGTCAGCAACAGAAATATTTCTCCAGGATGGTCAATGAAAAAGTCTTTCCGCCCCCTTTTTTTTCCTTTTCCCCTTTTTGCCTTTTTTTGGATAAACAGATTGCCCTATTTACTCCTTTCAAAGCGCTGCTTTTATTCAGGCCACTACCAGGAATCTGCCCAGTGTCTGAAGGTCTTCACGAGGACATCAGCATTTCAACAGCAGGCTGTGTTCTTTATTGTTTTGGAATGTTTTATTTTCTTTGCTTTTTTGCTGTTGTTTTGGTTTTTATATATATACATATATATTAAGAAACAGTACATTTTTACAGCATATAAAAACATTCTTCAACTCTTTTCACAAACACATCAGAGAAGTAAAAACCCTGCTCTTTCAAGTGCAAGGTATACACTGGCATTGTGAATTCCCGTACATCAGGAAGCTGCAACATTAATCAGATTACAGGACAAATACAGGTATACTAGACATGGCCACCTTAAAGCGTCTTAAAGTCCAATTCAGCCCTGTATTCCTCTCTCTCGATAAATGTGTCCATATGAAACCAAGTGTCAAGCCACCGGTAGAAGTACATCTTACAACACGCCTCTGCACTGCTTTTTCAACAACTTTATGAGCATCCAATTATAGCAAAATGTATAGGATATTTCTGTCACCAAGAAACAAAGCAAGACTTGGATCAAACCTGGTTTTGAAGTATAATGATGAACTTATACACATATTCAGCCCGTGTTATTTAGGGTTTTGAAAAGGACTGTTCACATAGTCTTAAAACACGTTGATCTGGAGGCTTCAAGGGCAGCTCGCTTACAAATTAATTTAGTTTATATTAAAGAAGGGAAAAAAAGAATGACTAAATACTTCCACAAAATTCTGGATCAGATAGGAAGAAAGAAGGCTATAAAGTGCAAGACATTATCTATAACAACGTACATACAAGGAAATCCTGAACTTGGCTATTAGAATTGCAAAAATACTTTTCAGGCTTCAAGAAACCTTTATGTAAACTCTTTTTAGGAAAAAGGTAAGAAGGCAGATCCCTTAATACCATAACTAGTCTCCAAAACTGCCTACTATTTCAATTCCTTCCCGGTACTGTGGATATCCAGAGAACTTGTTTACCCCACCCTAAGGGTGCTCTTCTACACTATCATCTCTAAAATTCCTAATTTAAGTTCCTGTCCCACTCATTATCCTATAAGAAGAATTACCTTCCATCCCTTGATACCTTTCAAATCATTTGCAGTACCCACTCACATATATCTAGCACACAGCAGCTCAGTTGTTTTTCTTGCTCCCTGATCAGAAATTTAAAGCCTCATCCACACCTCTGACGCTCTGTACAGCTCTAGTATTCCTTGTCCATCCCCTTTCATATCCTCTCTCACCAGCTCTGCAGCTCTTGATTCCTCACGCAAAATACTTCTCACCTTCTGTCATACAATTACATTTCATGTAAAGGCATCTATCCTGATCTTAGGCAGCACACATTCCAAGTGCTCTTTTCTGCAAGATTCCTTTCTTCTTGTTTTTGAGAGCGTTAAACTGTTAAAAATAAAATTCAGAAGATTACAATAGAGCACAAGTGTCTCATGACCCTTTGTTACTGTAGCCTTTATTCCTCTCTCAAGCAGACCTGTAAATAGAACACTCTTCAGCACACATTTCCCCTACTCTTTTTCTATGCAGCACCACACAGACGATTATTGGAAAACAATTACAACAGCAACAAAACTCAATTTGGGAGCAGGAAAGAGGGGTATTATTTTTGTTGCCATTATTGAAAAGACTAGAACAGTAACATAAAAATGCGTTTTTACTCATCAACATGCAACACGGTTTCTACTTAAAACAAAGTTACGCCTTGTCAATGATGTTACCACAGGATCCATTAACTACTATATCAAAGAATAAGTGCCTGACGGACAACTCACTTCGTTTAAATTGAGCTATCTTTAGAACTACCATTCCACACTGAAAAAGAAGTTTAAAATGTTTTTGTCCCAAAGCAGGAAGAAAGTTAGAGATTTCATTAACCGCATTGTGATGTTTCCACAACAACAAAAAAGCATGAAGAACATTTAGACCACCACACCTTGTTAAGAGTACATTTGCTAGTTGAACTGTATTTCAACTTTAACCTGTTTTCCCCTATTGCCTGATAAGGCCAATGAGGCCAATGCTTCCTGTGCCGTTTTTTTTTTTTTTTTTTTGGCTGGCTGAGCTGACTCATAACATTCCATGCAACGATACATACAAGTATAGTTCTTCGGCCTACAGGAAATAATGGAGATCAGAACTATAATTCTCACAAGGCACCGCCTCATAACAATCAAAGTCTATTAGATGCATTTGCAACTATTATTCTGATTCCCATTTCGCTCAACTAGAATTAGTCTTTCATTTTTTCGTGATTCAGATGAGGAATTTTCTTTGGCAAATACACTTGCCAACTTCATGGGTTTTCTAATGAACAAGAATGGTGGACAGAATTCTTCCCCCTATTGCATTGCCCTGAATACCATACGCTCTTTATAAGGTCAAAACACTGCCTGTAGGCTCTCTGAAAGCTCACCATTTATTGGTTTGTAGTTCCAAATGCACAGCAACTACTTTTTGATGCAAAAGCTAAGTTCTATTTTCCACTGCTGAACCTAATGTTATCTACACAACCCATTCTGACTATTTTCTGTGCAAAAGTAACCCCAGGGTAATATTCATAATTTATATACAATTTAAATATTTATACACATGCATAAGGAATATAGCACGACCTCTTAAAGTATTAGAGTTATTTACACAAAGCGCTAACTGTGTTACTGCTGAATGAAGATTCTAAGAGGGGGTTATATTCCAAAACTGCAAAGCAACTATTTAATACATCATTGAGGACGTGCAGTTAAAGTAACAGTTAGTCAGATGTACTACCATGAACAATGGGTTGTGATGTGCAACTACGCCACAGTAATATAATACTGGAATGCTAATGCCTGAGCTATGGTATCTGCAGGCTATCACCACCACTGATAAATAGTAAAAATAAAATAAAAAATAAAAACCTACAGAATTCCAACTATGTTCTCACTTGCTGACAGTGATAATGACTGACATGGAAGAATCAAGTGCCAACTGGGAAAGAAAACTAAGAATCAGCAAACAGTGTATACCACACCTAGGATTCAAACATGGTCTTAGTAAGAGGCAGCACCCATAACCACACTGGCCTCCCTCTTTTGTTGGGAGGACTCAGAAAACAAAGAACTGGACCACGTCTTTCCTAACCACTGACCTCTGCCCTACGAACACCCAACTCAGCCAGGCAGCAAAAGTGGTTCTAAGGTGGATCTAAATACCACCAACTAGCGTATGATCAGCAGCTAGGGGAAGTTTGCATTTCTGTGTCTTCACAGCTTGCACCAAAGGAACCTCTGACACAGAACCAGCTATTCAAGCTAACAGTACAGAGTCAGCCCATAGGAGAACTGGGAATCAGAGCACACAAAAGGCCATCTTAGACTCAAATAGCTGAACACCAGACATAACCCAACGAGATCTAATTCTTCAAAAAGTCAGAAGGCGCACATTAATTCTAGTGTGCTTCGTGAAAGAAGAGTTTGAAGAAGGGATCTCAAAGAAGAGACTGACACTTCTCATGATCGGGCAAGGAATTCCCAGGTGTAAAAGCAGCAGCAATGAAGAGAGAAGCAATGATCCAGATGGGACGGGCAGTTTGTCAGGGGGTCTGATATGACTAAAGAGCGGAAACAGCTGAAGAGGAGGATTTGGGCCTTAGTTCCAACTCCAACACTTCCAACCATCCAAGAAAGGCACAAAAGAACAAAGAATTGTTTGTCTCATTTCTGCATATACAGGTGAAGTACTTCCATTCTGCACATGTTAAAACTATCAACTCAAGGTCTGAAAGAACAGTTTTCCTCCTGCAACCGTATCCCCAACTTCACGCCACAACAGAATGCCTTCATCTCCTCAGAAGAGCTGCAAAGAAGCTATCCTATTGTTCAAACTCCAGCAGTTCGCTTGGTCAGTCCTCCTCACAGGTATTATTGCCCATGTACTACAGTAATCAACATTCATGGAGGCATCCTCTATTTAAACCAGCATTTGTTAATATTCTGTAATTAATCTATGCCATGTTTATATATTTATGCCAGAAGGGGAAAACAATCAGAAATTAAGAAACCAATAAAATCTCTAACTTGAGAAAACCCAAAGAGTAGACAGATCACAGATAACGTATCAAGGTATGAGCTCTGAACTACGAACATCACTTCAATATCTATACCTAAAAATCTATAACAGGTAAGCTAATCAAAATTAAGACAGTGCTTGTAGGATGTGGCAACCTGGCTGAAATTGATATTCATTAGAGTACTCTTTGCATGAATAGGAGCATTTGGACTCTGTGGTCTTTATCAGAGCCCCAGCTGGTAATGGTTGAAGGTTAATGCCTTACCCCATTCTGTTCAATTTTCTGTCCTAATTAGTCCTCCAAATCTATAGCTGTGAGCACCAAGTGTCTGTGCTCAAAAGAAACTAATTAATGCTAGCAAATTAGATCAAGTCCAAAGATCCAACAGCCAAACTCTTAAATGCTCCTTGTTAATAGGAAGTGTAGCTGTCAATAACTGCTGTTGGTGGCTATAATGAGGCCTCTTTCTTTCATTGAAAGTGATTTCATTTCTCTTTGTCCCTGTAAAAGCTGTTCCATTCCCTAATAAAAAAATAAAAAACCCTACACAACTAAGTTGCAGTGGTAAAGCTAGCAGTCTGACCCATTTCTTGTGATCAGCTGGGTTGAAATGACATGGGGGGGCGGGGGGGAAGGAAAAAAATCAAATAGGGTAAGTTCTCTCCCCAGACATTTTCTTGGAAGTCCTAACAGTAGTTAGAATACTTACATTTCCATCACCAAGCCACACAATATGCTCTCATATTTCTTTTCTATGAAATCCCCTAAATTAGCTTTGGCTAACTAATGCTGTAAGTATCATTCATAAAAGACCACGAGATCTAGAATTGTAATTTACATATAGCTGTTCCCTCTGCTCGGTTTGTTGGAGCAAAGCTCAATATACCGTAATCCCTCTAGAGATTGTATTAATTCACATGGTTAAATGTGATGAGAGTAAATGTTCACTGGAAATACATAGACCTGAATCTTTTCCCAAAGATAAAAACTATTGGGCACAGACACAAACATCATAAAAAAATCAGCATCTTACTCTCAGGAACACTAACCAGGGAAAAACACCTAGTAATTTATTACCACTACTAAATATAGCTGTACACCATCAAAACACAACATTTAAATAACTGACAACTGCACAGCATGTACAACAGTAATCTCAATGACTTCATGCAGTCATTCACGGGGTCACACACAATATGACTATAATGTACTTTAAAAATTAATGTACTTTAATTAATAATTGCAGATAATATAGAAATAGAGGATAACATTTTTCTCCCCTTCTCTACCTGCAGTTTTGTGCCTCAGTTGAAATGATGTTCTCAAATTAGTCTAACCTTTCTCTCAGAAAAATGAAGTTGCAGGTAGTAAGGTAGCATTCTTTTTTCACTCTCCTAGATGTCTCTTCCAGTCATAAAGTTTATGATTCCTCCCATGCAGCCTCTCAGGATTTCCAAACTCTGATCAATGTGTACAGAAGCATGTGTAAGAAAGCTCTGGTGACAGCGACTCAATAAAAAAAGTTGCCCGGATTTGTCAAGTTAAGTCACTGACTTTTATCAGTTAGTTGATCTTTTTGATTCAGTCAATTAGAAGATACACTTCTAATATGTACCCATATACTATATAACATGTACTATACCCATATACTATATATTCTAAATATCCCCATATACTTCTAAAATATGTGAATTTTAAAAAGATTCTAAGGACCATATTTTCACAATGAGGCAAAGCAGGTGAGCAGAATTCAGTTATGAATGGTGTTTTTAGTTTCAATTTGCTTCACGAAAATAAGACTGTTCAACATTTTTAAAAGTGAGCTGTTATTTAATTTCCCAATACTATCGGTCTTAGCATCTGCCAGTGTTAATAACTTCAGAACCATGACTGCAGGTACCAACAGGTTAATCCTCTCCCAGCATTAGCAACGGTCTGCATCAATTAATAGATCTTGGCCTGTATTACAAAGGAAAGTGAGCAATGCCACTGAGTAACATCAAGCTGAAATTTGCTAGTTCACACACTTCATTATCTGTATTTCTTATATAGGAATACATATATATGTAACAAGACTTTTTTGGAGAAACATATCTGAAGGTGTGCTTGGACATTTAAATGTGCAGCATCAAATGTACTTCAATCAGAAATTTCTTTCTTTTTATGGGCCTTGATGTGTCAGGTGTAAGGGTCACGGTCCAGAGCAGGTGGCCCCTACGGGGACAGAGATAATGTCAGTGACAGGACTGTTGAGTAACTGCACGTTATCAAAACTCTGGTTGACACTGGTCATGCTCTACTGTAGAGAAGCCTGCAGTGGTGTTGCATCCCATCATTTTCACTAAGTATCAACATGAGCCCTGAGGAAGAGAAGGCTAATGGCAAACATGGAGAATGGGAGGAGGGTGGCTGCTTGGAAATGTCCTTTTCCAGCCACGGTTTCCAAACCCTTTTTTAAAGCATTGCCAAGTATCTTAAAGAGTATTTTCGGCAATGTAAATCCAGTTGCCCCAATTACATGCTTCCTACAGACACCAGAAACAACCTAACAGCTTGCTCCAGGGAAGGTCCCCCAACTCAGCAGAGAATCATCTCCCTTTTGTCTCTTTCCCATATATTTAAAAAAAAAAAAAAAACACAAACACTTGTCTTCTTGACCAAATTTGTTCCTTCCATGACAAACTTCAAATGAGAAATGGCCTCATTCTTATTTTATTTGCAGAGTTGTATGCGGGATCCGGTCTTCAATCACACAAACTGTTTTCTTTACTTCATTGCTTCATAATGGCAGAACCAGGCTGATCTGAACTAGCTTTTCCTGTATTCATCCTGAAAAGCATAGAGGTCATTTGCCTACACGAACCCTGGGAACTTGACGTGTAGAGTCACAATTATGTAAGAGAACTGCAAGTCACTCTCGCTGACCTTTGAATTCCCAAACACAGGCCATCAAACAATAGCAGACAAGAAAACTTAGAGGAAAAAAGTTTAGGACTAAAGCCCCTTGTCACTAGAGCAAGATTGTTTTTTGTCCAAACAGAAAGGAAAAAAAAGAGATTGTAGGGTTTGGGGAGGTGGGAGAGAATTGCCTTCTAACACAACAAATACACAAAACATTTACAGAAAATATAATACAAAATTAAGGTTTTGTGACTGATATCAAGGTCTCGTGACTGATTCAATGATCTGAATACTTTCTTTTTGCAATCTAAATTTTGTCTTAATTAAGAAATGATTTTATAAAAGCAATGGAAGATGACAGCAGATAAAACACTCCTTTTATCTACTTCAGTTTGTAAGCATGTATTTTATAAACCAAGTATACACTAATACAGGAAAGCATGTATTTAATATGGCTCTTGATACTGTCTATATAAGTACACTGAATATGTTACGTTTTGGGATTGGGTTTTTTGGTTTCTTTTGTTGTTGTTGTTGTCCTGTTTCACTTCAGGAAAATAGCTTTCTTTTTATGATACTCCAACAAGAGTCCACAATTTCACATACATACATCTCAGGGATATTAGCATATTTATGTAATGGTCATGGAAAATTGATTTGTGTTCTTCAGAAAGCATCTTCACCCTCTTAACAAAAGTACTAATATAGTAATTTTCACTGGAAAAGTGCTTGAAAACCTTAAATATAGAAATTATGCTGCAACTAAGATGTACTAAATTCTTGAGAAACATGCAGCACTCACAAGAACTATACTATGACAATCTGAAAAAAGTTCAAAATAAATTTAAATAACTAAAATGAAACATAACCAGCCTCAATTCTACATTGTTCTTACAAGTTATCTTTAAAATGGACACACTTGCATGGTTATTGCATCCCTAAGCTACTCTGTTAAACTAACACCCGAGCACAGCACCGGGTCACCCATTTAACCACGCCAGGGTAGCAGTATCACCTCTTGAGTTAACAAAACCTTTTTTTTTTTTTATCTATTCTTTTTATTTTTTAACCCTTGGGGTTTCTTCTCCCTGGATGCCTCTCGAACACGTGCTGGACAGGCTGTCACTGCTTGCTTTATTAGCTCTGATAAGCACGCAGCTCTAGGTGGTATAGCTGCAGGCTAAGGTAACGGCCTGTATACAGATGGACCCCATGCTCATGCAGAGAACTACTGAATGTATAGGGGCTCCCCATAGGGCTAGACAGGAACCTAGCATGATCAAGTCAATTGTAAAGGCCCATACTTGTAGAATAGCTTTGTTTCCTACACTTCCAATGCATTTACCACAATTTCCTAGAGACAAAAATGAAACAAAGGTATACCAGTAGGAGTTGGTCAAACAAAATTAACATACAGCAGAAAAAAAAACAAACCAAGAACGAGTTAAATGAGCACCTACAACTTAGTGTAAACAGCAATTTCATACACAAGCACTCTAGCACACCAACTGGATTTCAGGAGTTTTGATTACTTAATTACACAGCTTATGTTCATAGCTTGTAATTGTTTACAGCATAAAAACCATAGCCTATTTACTCTGATTAACACCTATCCCTGTGTACTAACAAGACAAATTTATTCCAGGAATAATTTCACAATGGATATGAGAGATGATAAATTCCCCTCTTCACAAAACCGTTTAACCTTTCACTTCCCATGGCCTGCTCTCTACCCTGCTATTAAAAGGTAGACAAAAAGATGCCTGAACCACCTTTTTCGTAGTATGGATATAAATGTAGATTTTGTTCATCTATTTGATCACAAAAATTGCATAGGAAATATTCAGTTTCCACCTCTTTCACACGATTTGATCAAAACTGGCTTCCAGCTAACAGAAGAAAGGAAGACTGATGCATCCACAAACCTCATTTTTCAGAAGATACATAACTGAACTCTATCCAGATGAAAATATATCTATAGTTTTGGCTAACATCACAAAGAAGATAATTATGACAGGAATTTGCTTTAAAATTTATGGAGGCAAAAACATGGAGAAGCAGCGAAGGTAATAGTCCACAGCCCTCAACTCAAGGATCTCCAATATGGGTGGCTGTCACAAAACTTAGAAGCTGAAACCAACATCTTAATTTTACACAAAGAAAATATATGGGGAAAAAAAAAAAGCAGCCTGTTCCCCACCCCACTCCAAAAAAATCCACAGCACCATACAGACACCGCTGTGGTCTATCCCAAAAGAAAATACATATAGTATACAAATTATTTTTAACGGAAATCCTCTTTCAAAGATCCACATTCCTCTAATTGCCTTTCTTCATTTTTCCTCCCAACAAGAACAGCATTCAAAGTAAAAAATTTTCAACAACAAAATGAGAAAGTGTATGAAGGCCTTCTGGCAGCATTGGAAGGTACATGTCATCTGATCCCACCTCCTTCTGGCAGATATTCCCAACTCTTTTCCTACCTAGCTGAATATCATTATGACACTACTCCATCACGTCTTTTGTGTACCCCCTAAAATAATCTGCTTAAAAAAATGCTGGTCCATTTTAACCGTACCCATCTCTGAAATATCTGTTACTCAAGGAACAGCCTCACAGTTTCTTCTGTGATTCCAGATAGCTTGAAACACCAATTCTCATCACAACTGTTCTTCTGCAGGAATGGTTCTCTAGTAACTCAGTTTTCTTTCTCCCTTTTGTGTGCTATGGCTGTGGATGCCTTATATGCTTGTTTTCTGAAGCTATTACCTTTCTAAGATTTTGTTTTATAACCTAGGTAACACCTCTCTGTCAGATTCAGTTCCCTGTAACTTGTTCACAAGAGCTCAGGGACATTTCCCTAACTTCCTAGGGCTCCTCCTGCAGTAGACGTTCTTTGAATCTCTCTCCAATGGCCCTTTCAGCTTTAGAATTTAGATGACAAGAGGCAAGCGTCCCACTGAAAGCATGCCACTTGTATAGAGTAATCCTGTGCTTTACATTTTTTTCCCAATCTTACATCAACACTCTCAGCTAGTCCATGTGTGTGAGTAGCTCTAACTCCAGAAAGTTGTAAATTTCTTCCATGAATATGTGAATAGTTGAGTGTTGAAATCCAACTTTACAGAGTTATTGCCCAGTACTCTTCAAAAAGAAAATGAAAACATGCAAAAGCAGACTGCATCAGCCTGTTTCAATGTCTGTCTAATAACACGTCTCCATGTGCAAGTACCATCAAAGCACTGGAGTGGGGAAAGGCTGCATTATAGTAAATAAATCTGTTATAATCAAGGAGACCCTACGTGAAGGCTCACGTGAAACAACGCCATTTATATAGGTATTATAAACAGTACAAGCAACTCCTGTGTTGCTCTGTCACCACCTAGTCTAGATCGAGATGTGGAAAGTTTTCTATCAATCAGATAACAATCAAAACCAAGTCATTTTGGAAAGCAGTCCCCATAACCAAGCAGTGCAAGCCAACCTGGCAGACTCATACACTGTCTTAGTGGTTTTGCAGCAAACAGATATGATGCAGATCATACGTATTAATTCTCTGACTACTTGTCAAGAATAAGGATCATATTCAGGGCACAAAAGTGAGTACATCTGATCTCCCAATGAATATTTGACTCTTACCTTGCACTTTATCTGAACAAAGCTCCTTGGCTCGGTCTCTCATTATTACTGGAATCAAGACATCTTTTTCTACATGTCTTAGCTTAGAATTCTCTGCAAGAGAGCCAGAAACAAAAAAAGAGGAAAAAAATTATTTTTCTATACAAAATAAAGCAAATCCACAGAAATAACATAGCATTGCTTATAGAACAGATACCAGCATACTCCACCTGTAACTAACTAGCACCAGAAAATGCTGCAGAAGGAGCACACACTGAAAAGCAAGAAAGTCCCAAGATTAAAAATTGCTTAGATACAGGTATGAGCATTATCCTGTAAGTTTCTGTTCTGTTTAATATGCCAAATGAACTAAAAATAATAGAAAAAATTCTGGCAGCACATTCAACTTTCTATCTTACTAATTAAAAGATTGGCATACAGACTGTACAAAGATTGAGAATTATGTTTAATTTGGGACACTAATATTTTTCTATCTGCATTATCTTTACAAACTACAGCTTTTTTACTCCCATAATAAAGCAGAGAAGTATAGCCCATATTAGAGCAGTGCATGGAAGTTTTATTACTACATTAGTGATGTAGTAGATTAAAGACCTAGGTTCTTTGAAAAAAACTAACCATTTGCTTACGTGCAGGGTCTGCAAGTTTTTTCACTGAGAAAACCAACTTAACAAGAGCAAACACTGAAGCCCGAATTCTACATTTAAAAGGAGAGTTGCAGTTTGTTGCAGTCTGCATTCAGCTGCCTCAAAACAGAATTCTGTACTGTGAGTACAACTAGTGATTTTGGATATACTTAAATAACACAGACTGTATGGAAATGCAGTGCTTCCCCCCCCCCCGCCCCCCCCCAAATCCACTGTCTTCAAAGCAAAGGGGTGAGAATTTATCAAGCACAGCTTTTTACTTCTTAGGTTCTGATTTAAAAGCCCTTTAAAGGATATTTGTATGGAAAATGGTGTAGTCCAACATCATTATACCAAATACCTCAATTTCCTCCCCAAACACACTATTTATTTACCCTTTGATGTTGGTATTACTCTTCAACACAGAACCAGCTGTGATGCTCACATTAAAAAAACTGTCAGATATGCTGTTATTTTGACTGAAGTTCATTTCATTTTTAAATAGCTTATTTAAAACTTAGATTAAACGAAAGAAAAAGCATGATATACTGAATTCAGGAAACATGCAGAATTTAACTTACCTACCCCTTTTCAAGCACTATTTTTCAGAGTACATGCAGTTACTTCTAGATCAAAAGGCAACAGAGATTTACATTTCTCCGGTCATTTTTAACTCACAATCTTTTAAAGTTTAGTAATGCTATACGGCTACACATTATTGAATCTGCAGTATTAACAGGGGAATCTGGTAACAAAACAAAGCATTATGATGGCCAATACACAGAATCAGAACTAAAGACTTATATTCTCAAAAATTTATTACTTGGAATTTCTACAGCAAAAGCACAAATACAGGCTGGGCAGAGAATGGATTGAGAGCAGCCCTGAGGAGAAGGACCTGAGGGTGTTGGTGGATAAGAAGCTCAACATGAGCTGGCAACACATGCCTGCAGCCCAGAAAGCCAACTGCATCCTGGGCTGCATCAAAAGAAGCATGGCCAGCAGGGCGAGGGAGGTGATTCTCCCCTCTGCTCTGCTCTCCTGAGACCCCACCTGGAGCACTGCGTTCAGCTCTGAGGTCTCCAGCACAAGAAGGACATGGAAGTATTAGAATGAGCCCAAAGGAGGCCACAAGGATGTTCAAAGGGCTGGAGCACCCCTCCTATGAAGACAGGCTGAGGGAGTTGGGGTTGTTCAGCCTGGAGAAGAGAAGGCTCCGGGGAGACTTTATAGCGGCCTTCCAGTACCTAAAAGGGGCCTATGGGAAAGCTGGGGAGGGGCTCTTTGTCAGGGGGTGTAGTGATGGGACAAGGGGTCATGGCTTTACACTAACAGAGGGTAGGTTTAGATAAGATAATAAAGAAATTCTTCACTTAGAGGGTGGTGAGGCATTAGCACAGGCTGCCCAGAGAAGCTGTGGATGCCCCACCCCTGGAGGTGTTCAAGGCCAGGCTGGATGGGGCTTTGGGCAACCTGGTCTGGTGGGAAGTGTCCCTGCCCAGTTAGAACGAGGTCGTCTTTAAGGTCCCTTCCAACCCAAACCATTCCATGATTCTATGAAAAGAATGAAAGCAAGATGTTTTACACAGCAAATTGATTTGCTTTTATGATAATTTCAATGTCTGAGAATAAAATTGCAATTAAATACCCTTCATTTGAACATTCTTCAGAATATCAGTACAACTACTGCACAGAGCACTTGCTAGGTTCTAGACAGCACAAAGCTGTCTTAAAACTTTAAAGCACATTTCTTATAAAGCAGGACAGGTCACCTGAGCCAAATGACGTGGCAGGAAACAGCATCACCAACCTACCTGCCTCAGCTCTACTTTGAACTTCAGTCAAAGCAAGCTGGCACTACTGCCCTCTCCCAATGCCTGCAATGCTTTTCCCTTTGCCAGAGATGTCTTTTGCAGCCCTGTGGACTGAAAGGGGACTGAAATTTGGTTTGAAGGTAAGTAAATTTGTCAGTTGTCAGGCAACTTCTCGGCTAGATAAATTCTCCAGTCCAGTTCACTATATAAATTCATAAACGGTCCATTAAAGAGAACTGTGTGAGAGCAGGAACAAGCAGAGGGAACGCTGCAGCTGTCATGAGCATCCCTGGCTCAAATTATAGCCTACGCATTTCTGCTTTTTCAAAGCAAGTGGGATGCCAGCTGCCTCTAAAACGGCATTTGACAGTCCCCAACTGCCCTCACCCAACCCCATCACATCAGCACCAGCACACACGTAACCACACAGTAAGCAAGCAGCCAGTTCAGCACGGAAAACTAACTCCTCAAATACAAGCAACAAAGCATTTCCCAGCTGATTTACACTTTGGAGTGACTAGATCCAATTATCAGCGTTCTACCATTACTTCATGTAACTTTTATCCATCAGTATCCACCCCAGCACATACGGAAACGCAGCAGATCACGGAGAAGCAGCCAGGGCCTGAAAAGGGCGCCTGGGTTTCCTCGCCTGGCAGAGGTCAGCAGCAGCAGCGACAGCTCCGACAGCAGCCGAGGCAGCACAGGGCTCCAGAGCAAGGATCAGCCACCCACTGCCGACAGAGGGGAGCAAAACAGAACACAGTTCAGGGCCAAAAAAGAAACCGGACAAGGGCAGCCTCCAGACAGGGAGAGGGCCTCTTGTCAGCCTCAGAGAGTCAAAGGGGATTTCTGGGTTTTAGCTGAAGTACCCAATTTTCTGTTTGATTATTCAAAAGGAAAGGGATGTAAGACATCATGATGTCAGTAGCTTCACTGGTGTTAACACCAACTCAACCAGAACCATGACACTGCTGCACTCCACGCAAACTCCTGCTTTTTAGTCCCACGTTGTCAAACCTGGAGGGGCTGAAAAGGCAGGACGGAGAGGGCACATCAGGACACAGGGCAGTGTCCAGTAAGAACCAGAAGACCGCCACAACAGTGATTCAAAGGTAATTACAGAACATTATAAAGGAAACAAGAACAAAGACCACTTATGATCTCATTTATTATTTTTTTTAAAGAAAGTTTGTTGGCAAGGATCAGTTTTTAAACCATGAGCAATTCAAGTCATCTTATAAGGTCTAGGTGGTAGCTTCATGGACCTGAGTACAACTGTATCACCAAATAGGTCTAATGCAGACGTTCAGCTTGGGCAGTACTGTATCTAGTCATGAATTTCAACTGTGATATCTAAAGCATTTTAATATTCTTCCTTGATTCTAAGCTATCCGTTGTATTACACACAGTGATTTTCATTGAAGGATCTTAAAACAATTGAAGTTGGCATCCCTAGCATTTATACAAAATGTTAAAGAAAAATAGGGTACAAATATTAACAATACCAGCTACCAGCTAGAAAAATATGTTTACACGTGGAATAACCACATTTCTGATAGCAACGTATAAGCACTTGCAAAGAAATCATCATCACTCTAACCAAATCAGCTCTGCAGTAACATTATATGGCAAGAACTTTAAAAGAAACAACACCTGAGAAGCAAGACTTCATCAAAAAACATGAGACAACCATGATGTGAAACCATCAATTCCTTTTGCTTTTTTTCAACTATATTACTATTTCTAGAATAATAAGTACTTCTTTTGATAGTTCACTATTCTGCGCAAAGATATTTCTTATTGTAATACCAGATTTGCTACAGACTAGTCCCAACAGAATCTGCATTACAACACACCTACTATGTTTTTTTACCTACTGCTTTATTTTCTGTTCAAAATACCAATAAAATTACTCCCAGACAAGCAAGAAATATGTTTTCCTAGTCTGCCCTTCTCATTTCAAAGTCAATACCCTTGGTTCCCATCTGCAACCTCCATGCACTTCACCTGGTCTCCCGTGAAGGCTGCAGCCAAACTAGGATCATCTTGAGCAAAGTGAGACAAGAACACGCTACCTCTCAGCTGCCAGCAGGCCAAAGAGATGTTAGCAGCTGCTTTTCCTCACCTCCTTCCCACCCCACCCCAGCCACCCAAAACTTGGGCATGCTCGTTAGAGCAACTTCATCGTTTAAGATTCTACCTTTCTCTTACAATCTGTTGAAATTCACTCGTACCATCAAAAGTTACACGGGAAATATGGATGAACATAAGCTGAGTCAAGGTTACAAAAATCGGGCTATGATTGACAACAAAAACAGGCATTTTGTACAAACGTACAAATATACATGGAAGTTAAGCCAGAATCGAAACCAAACGCAGGCTTGCAGGTGTTAACGCATCTAAGCCACCGGGCTTGAAAATGAGGGTGAGGCTACAGCTAAGGAATTGGTGTGGTAAAACTACTGAATGTCCTGAAGGCAGGAAGACATCAGCACACTCCAAAACGCTGCCGCTTCTCATGGGGACAAAGAATAGAAGAGAAGATAAAGAACAGGTAAAGAGTTTACGCTTGCAGCTGCCAAAATAAAGACAGAAGGGTAGAAACTACAGAAAAGTGAGCATCCCTCTGAAAGAAAAATCATTCTCCATACCGTCTCAGTATGGTGTAAAGGATTAAAAGGTAGGCAAGAAGGATTACAAAACTGGAAGATATCCATATGCAGCAAAACATTAAGAACACATTTTAGAGTTTTTTCCTTTTTCTTCTTCTTTTCACACAAATAAAATCTGTGGGTTTTAGCTAATCTCAATGCCTGACATAGCTCTCTGGTTGCATACAATAAGTATCTAGGGCACAAGAACGCAACCGTAGTAGTTTTCTGTGGTTGATTGAAACTCTTAGGTGCTAAAACTATTTATTGCCATGGAAGGTCAAGGACCACAGCCATCTGGTTCAACAATTTTCAATATTTTTGTAAAAATGGGAAAAAAAGAAATCTGGAAATACATGCATCAGTAGGAACCAGAGCATCACAACCACTAGAACAGCAGAGAATACACATCCAGTTCCTTCTGTGGGAAGCTGGGAAAACAGAAGATGACTGCAACACTCTCACTGCTTTCTAGTCTCTAGCTGCAGGTCCCAGGAAGGCCTTGAGGAAAAGAGGACAACGCTGTAGTCCTGTGCAGAAGACAGCAAGCCTGTAAAGAGGACAAGAGGAGGCTGAAACACAAAGCTGCTTTACTAAAAATAAAAGGAACTATAGCAGCTTGCCCTATAGAAGACTATAGGTAGCTTGTCATAGAAGACTATTAGAAAAAGGGGGCACAAAGAAGAAAGCTTTCACTGAATAGTGTCCCACGAAAAGTTTTATCATCTCCCCTCCCTCCCTCCACACTGCTAGACTGACCCTGCTCACCCCTTTGTCACTGCGCCTGCTGGGAGTTCACAGCTCTGCTTCCATTTCTCATATGGCCTCATGTGGCAGGGACACAGATTACTCAGAAAAACTGAGAAAAAGTTGAAAACTTGTCCAGATATCTGAAGAAGCCTTACACCTTTAGCAACCAAGAGGAAGTCAGTTAAGCGACTCCAGTAAGAGTTTTTAAAAGGTGCATTTAGTTACACAGCTTGTAATTTGGTTCTCCTTGGTTCAGATCATTGATGCACACTTTGAAAAAATGTATCTACAATAAACACTTTGAATATTTTAGAGGTTTCAGTAAGGAACACAGTTTATACGATGGGCTAGACAATGAATAACAAGTTTATAGCTAAGATACTGAAGTGCATTAAATTTGGGAATTGAGCCATTTTTCTATCACTCAACAAAAATTATTTGTGCTGTAAATACAGCGCTTAATATTTTGTCCTAAAACCCTTCCTACGAGCTAACTATAAAATGGCTTGGGAAAGTATACTTTTATTAATAAAGGAAGTAGCAGTGCAGCATTAATTGTATGCTTAGAGGCATACATTCCTTTCATCAGACTATTGGCTCTATAGACTCCAGAGGTTCAATCTTTCCAAAACCCATTTCAGATTTATTTTAGTGCACTTGTAACAGTTGTGTTTTGAATGGGCAAAGATAATTATACCTTACTACTCCTCCAGGAAAAGGATGCATTCAAAATTTTCATCTCCTTTATTTTGCCTAGCTTAGCCACTTTGTATCAAGTAACAGCCACAGATCTTACATTAATTCATGCTAATTCATCTGTGTATATGTGCATCATAAAAATAGCTATCAAAAAAGTCTGTATCATTGAATATATTATCAACTACTTGAAAACTCTGCTCTGAAGCACAGTCACACATCGTTGCAGCAAGCAAATTTAGAGATAGACCTATTAAAGTCATGGGCAGAAAAAAATAGGTATTTCTAAAAATCTTTGATTTCTTCCTCCAAGTGTAGTTTTTGTTGTTGTTGTTTTGTGTTTTGTTGTTGTTGTTTTGGTTTGGTTATTTTTTTTAAATATGTATCTAAATACTTGTTGAAGATGAAATTAATACTTTAAGTACCCAATCCTATAGCCATGGGCCGTCTCCTGTGCCCTTACTGCCAGGAAGCTCACGGGGCCAAAGTGACAAATAGTTTCAGCATACTCTTTTGTTAACTTTGGTCCCACAAAAACATTCAGGATCCTGCTAAAAGCAATGAATTTTATCAGTCAAAAACATCCAGAGCAAACCAAGACACGATGGACCAGGACTGAATATCTTTATGCATATGTGAAACGTCACTGAGCTTGGCAGCTTCATTTGCACATAGGTGTTTGCATAGGAACTAGAGTCTGAAGTACTTTGCTTTCTGCTAAGGTTTTAGAGTATAGAAGGGCAACACACAGTGATAGAAGTGTTATAATCCAAGTGAAGTAACATAAGTGATATCCTGAAACCCTGACTGAGACACAGAAGAGGCTGATCAGCGCAGTTTCTCTACAACCTTTTTTTTTTTTTTCCAACTGTATATGGATAATTTTTTTTGTATTTAAAAAGTTACAGATTTTGAGATTTTTCTATCTAATATTCACATCATTTTAAATTAAGATGGAGTACAGGGATGACAACACCAGGGAAAATTTCCAAAGCTTTAACTTCTCACTATTCTATCATCACCTCAAAGTCAATTTTCACCTTTTTCACTGGCTGAATTTGTTATCTTACATTTTGCTTTGGGGCTCATGTGTTCTTGCAATATGGCAGTACTGGATTACAAGAATACTGACAAGCCTGTTTGCTAAAAACGAACAATGGCTATATTACGGCTAGTCTGTAATATCTAGAAAGAAAAGGAAAAGCAAACCTGACCGCACTTATTTGTTAATTACACGTGGCTTCGAAATGCTCATACATCTACTGACTAAGAAGTAAAACCAAGCCTGAAGTTTCCTGTACAGTTGTTTGTTTGACACGGGGAGGTTTGTTTTTTTTACATGCCTGATCACATAGCAGAACCACTTAAAAGACAAGAAGAATTAACTACAGATCAGGGCTTAATATTTACTGTGCTGGTTCATTAACACTATCCCAAATTGTTGTACAGGTATGACAGACCTGCCAGTTAGGAAAGGTTAGGGTAGGAGCAACCTACAAGCAACCATCCTACCCCACCCCAAATCCCTTCTGGCAGCTGTAGATGAAGATTCTAGCAAACTACACAAAATACAAAATGAGTGACAACTAGGGCTGTGGACCAGCTGAGGATTAAAACAGCCCAGAGCGCCTTAGTTCTACTACTGTAAAACTTCTGAATGATTCACTTCGTAAACTGATGTAACACCCTTCTGAGCACAACTTCTTGTCACTTAAACAAGACACCATACAGCAATATTTCAGCAACAAAACACACATTTTGTATTTTCTGGGACAGCAAAAATTACCACCACCTCGGATACAACTGTATTCCTATACACAGGGTTCCACACCTTTCAAGTGAAACCCAAACATTTGAGCACCTTTTGTCTAAAGTGGTCACGAGTGTATAATCCCTACTACCTATGCCCTTTCTAACTAACAGTAGATGTTGTCTAAGAATTTATTGCTTGCTTCCACCTGAAGAAAGAAATAGAGTAAGGTCCACAAAAATCACAAATTATCTGAAGAACATAAAATGAAGTAAACAGACCACATGAGTTAAGCAGCGACCTCAAGAACGTCACAATCATTCACAACAACAAAAAAGAAATTGGTAACGAAGAACAAAGTAACCTGCACTTGGATGACGGAGATATGCGGGAAAATCTACCAACCAGTGAAACACCCCCGTCATTAATAGTAGAGATGCTAACCACACTACTCCCACTATGCTCAACAGCCACTAATTAGTGTTAGTGGCTCCTCTTTGATTTCATGCAATTCTGAAAATTAAAAATAGTTTTTTATAGAAAAAATCTGCCTAAACTCCTTAAGGAAGTGAATATTTAGTTCTTCAACCACTTTTTTCAAGACACAGTTGAACAGCTTCTCTGGGGCTTCTGCATCTTCAGATGCAGTTCACGTCTTTCATTTCAGGGAATGAACACCACGAACAAATTAAGAACAAGGCTTTTTTAATAACAGGACCAAATATCATTCTTCTGGATGTTTCTTTAATGGAAGTGAGGATCAAGAGAGAAGACAAAACAATGCCCGTCTTACTCATCTTTGATTTCTACACCTATGGATTTAATGAGCTATCAGCATGTATAAAATGAATGAAATCCTTAAAAACTAACATGACAGATCAAAACACAACAGTGATTATTCACTATTTCAGAAGTTGCAGAGCATGAGGTGTTCTGACACGAATAGAGACTGAAAGCGTTTTGGTTACAGTCACAAAATGATTGCTGATGTTATTCCGGATTTTCAACTAAAGAACCCTTTCAAACTATTCAGCATTCTAAAACTCACCGGAGTGCCCCAACACATCATCCATTTCTTAGTTCTTTTCCCTGAACAGTTCTCTAAAACGTGCTGTCAAACAGCTTTAGGAAATCGCATTTATCCTTTTCCTTCATGTTCCCAATGGAGGCCAAAGACACTAAGAACATCAAAAAGATCAAGCCAGTTTAACTCCCCTCATGATGGGGGTAACTTATGTTCTTAATCACCGGTGTTATCTAAGGACATTTAATTAAAAGGTGAGACTGTTCTTCTTTTTACATATACATTTTTCCCCTTTACTGACTGACTTTACACTGCTGTTATCTCCCATGACTTCTTCCTATCATTCGAAGTCATGATTTCACTCCTTCCAGTATACTCGTCTAGCTCTGTCTTACTGTCCATTTCATTTCAAAACAAGACCCAACCCTTCTGGAAGCCCAATTTAGTCCTTCCACTGATACACTGCCGCTGTATTTAACTACCTAGATTTCCACACGACCACAAAACAGTCAGAAACACACACTTCAAGTAGCTTACGAAAATGATTACGAAATCAGCCTTTAACCCCTGTTTTTAAGGCCCCTAAGACTAACCAGGCTAGGTGCCAAACCCTGTAATTGTGTATCTAAGCTACTGTCAATAATCTTACTTTTCTCTTTAAGCACTCATGAGTCCTCATACAGGGATCCAGACATCACTATTTGAAAATGACAACTAAAACCAAATACAAGTTGAAAAGAAAATGGGCTAATAACCCACGATTTCTACTACTGAAAGTAGCATCTTCCAATGACAATTTTAGAAGTGCTGCATACAAAAAAAAACTTCAATGCTGGGCAGCAGCACATTCATTCTTAAGAAGGATAAAACAAAATCAAGTAACACAGAATTTTCTTGGAGAACTCATCTACCTATTCATTTACTGGGTGTAAATCACCTAATAACACAGTTACAGTTCCTTCCCTATCTGTGGCTGTCCAAGAACTCCTTCCATACAAATCATGGCATAATTTACAGCTTCTATATTCTGAGCTTCAGAAGACTCCCTGATATTCGCTCCCTACTGCCTGGCAAAGCCATGAGAATATCCGTGTCTTTTATGACCTTAAAATGGAGCATCAGTCGTGGTAACAATTTACTAAACTGTGATTCTTCCTATTTTTCTCATACGTGAGCCAAGAAGCAGTTAACGATGACATTAAAAACCACCGCACCAGGGTATCTGAGTTAACACCTTACTGATACCAACAGGGCAGCTCACACCTCTTGCAGCTATTGTTCCACTTTCTCTACAACCTCTCTTAGACCTCTCTGCTTTCAGTTCACGTTCTGAGGTTTTCAGCAGAGCCGTAACAGCCAGGGACCGATGGCTGGGCTGGGGGAGGTACGTAAGAGATACCGGATAACAAGGTAGCAGATTTAGAGAGGTGTCAGTAAGCAATGCCACTGCTTAGCAGATCAATCTCAGTATTAGTGTCACTGTGCATATACCCAAGGTACACCCTCAGCAGCAGTACCGCTGCTAAAACACAACTATAGCACGGGCTGGGAGGCACACGTAATGGCATTACAGGTGTAAATAAGGAAGTAAAGCAGTGGTATATGCCAACATTTGGAGCCATCCTTTTTGGTACACAAAGAACGCACAATAGCTTAATTTAAGCTACTGTAATTACTACAAACCTCTTCCAAAGGACAACAGGGCGCAGAATTATGTTGCGGATGAACAACCGCCAGCTGAAATACAGCTGTAAGTTGCATAACATTTTCTTAATTCTGCAACACGTGAATGCTTAGATGATACTAACACCACCAGAGCTTGGCCACTATGACAGGGCCCTGTTTGCGGGGTCTGGGAAGCCAGGCCAAGCCATTTCCATGAGAAGCGGAAAACCTGGCCGGCATCCTGAGGATGAGATGGGGCTAATCAAGGAGCAGCCGCGACTCCAGCAGCTCTGGCGAAGGCCAGCTGGGCGTCGTGACCTCCTGACGGCGGGGCCTGGCTCTGCAGGAGGACAGGCCCTCGGACACCGGCGTGCCCCGCTCAGGCCGCCTGAGGGAGGGGGCGGCGGCCTGGAAGCTGAGGGGAGCCCGAGGGGCCGCCGCGCTGCGCCCCTCCCCTAGAGGCAGCCCGTGTGGACTTCCCTCAGGACCCTCGGGCGGCTGAGGTGAAGCACGGTGGGGGGGAAGAGGGAAGTTTTTTTGGGGGAAAGGGAGGTTTTCGGGGGGGTCCGCTGAGGCCCGCCCACCAGCCAACGCCTGCGGCGGCCGCCCCTACCTGCAGCGCCGGGGGGAGGCTCCATCTGCGCCCCGCGTTACGCCGGCGGCTGCGCACTTTGCGTAGCGAGACCCCTCCGCTGCGCAGGCGCGGAGCGACCCGGCCCCGCTCTCACCCCCCCCGGCGCCGGGCGGAGGGCGGCGGCGGGAGCGCGCAAAACGGCGGGAGGGAGCGGGGGCGCGCGAGGGTAGGGCTGAGGGAGCCCGGGCGCATGCGCGGTGTGTGTGTGGGGGCTGCGAGATGGCCGCCAAGGGGAGGGAGGGCAGGGCTGAGGGAGCGCAGGCGCATGCGCAGTGTGCGGAGGGGTGGCTGTTTTACAGCCCTTGTGCCCTTCATAAAAAGGGCTTCCTGGCTCCGTATGTCTCTGGGACCAAGCTCCTGGGGCTGCCCCCAGCCCATCTACACCATAGTTATTTAGGGCTTATGTTTTGTTTCCTTTTTATCTTCAGTTTGCACAGTTCAGGATAAAGGTTTTCAAATTCTACAGCGCGTCAAGGACATGCCATTTTTTTCAAGAGTTTTAAGCAAGACATAAGGCAAGGACGTAACAAGCAAGGGCGTAATGTAAAACATTGCATAATAAATGCCAGCGATCAAAAGGTCAAAAGAGGCTTTTGATACAACGTCAAGAAATTAGTATGGGGTACTACTAGTTACCTGATTTTTTCTAAAAAGACACGGGTTTTAAGGCAAAATTTGAAGAACGGCATAGTTTCTTACTAAAAATCAAGCAGATTAGGAGGTGTGTTGAAAGAATGCACTTCGTTTTTTGCATAGTGCCACCAGAAGTTTGGTACTGTTCAAACCAACTAATTGATCCGTTTGTCCTTTTGGTCTGCCTGTGTATTGAGACGTATCTGATGTACACTTTCAGGGTGGAGGAGTAATTTTGGTATCTTTTATTTATGAGTCTCCAGTATGTTTAACTGACCAGTCTTTCTTTGGTTGTACGGTTGATCACTTTGAGAAATGAAACATGGAATGAAAAGCTGTAAG
This sequence comes from Anser brachyrhynchus, assembly GCF_964034855.1. Classification (NCBI taxonomy): domain Eukaryota; kingdom Metazoa; phylum Chordata; class Aves; order Anseriformes; family Anatidae; genus Anser; species Anser brachyrhynchus. The sequence continues at coordinate 42,614,669 of NC_137695.1, read as the reverse complement.
GAAGTACCATACATTCATAAAGCTGAAAACATGACTCCCCAGAAACTAAGAGAAATTAAAACCAAGGATATATAGTAAGAGAGGAAAGTCAAGACTTGTTTTAACAAATACAATCCAAAGTTTCAAAGAGCCTCCTCTCTTTTCCTACCAACCTCTTCTGTGTTTTTGGCAGACAAGTGGTATGGAAAAACAGTTCATTTAAGCTGTTGCCTCTTATGGAAGATGGCAAAAAAAAAAAAAAAGCAAACCAAACCAAAAAAAAAAAGCATTAACATCACATTCTTAGATAAGTCAGAAGTCCAGGAGTCTCCCTCAAGCACCATTATATGTCTTGTATGCCTCTGGAAGATAAAACATAAGCAAACTAGAAATGATCACTAGGAAGAAATTTGATCACAATGGCATTTTATTTCTTCTTATACTAATTTTCTTTAAAATAAAGGTCTGACTTTCAAGTTCACAGTTTTGTGGTGGTTTTTTTTTGTTTGTTTGTTTGTTTGTTTTCCTAGATTTACATGATTTTCTCCACATGATAATTCAGTGTTTTCATTTGAATGTGGATTGTTTCAACTAGAGGCCACACTAACAGCCACGTTCTTCGTGCTGATACATTCACAGAAATTAGTAGAGCGTGATGTAGGCAAAATCTTCCACACGATTGCTTTTGGTTTTACTGATCTAGAGCATTTCTGTTATAGAGCCTTTAGTGTCTTTGTGATGTTCTGTTTTTAAAACACAAGTTTGATCTCATTTCTTAGAGTAGAATATAGGTATTATAATTGTTTTCTGTGATATTTAGCTATACCACTTTCAGTTGAAGTTTACACACTTATTTGATACGTAAGTGAACAGGGCTGTGAAAATGCAACATACCTGTTTATTTTTATTTATTTTATCAAGTTTTTTTGGTCTATGCCACTTCTGCAATGAATGTAAGAGAGTTGAAAAAACAGATGTCAGCCAATCTGCGAAGTTATGTATTTGCAATGAGAGAATACAAGAAAACATATGATGCAAAAAGGAGCTTTCAGCATGAAAACCAAAAAGGAGAGTGTACACTTAAAACAGTAAGTTGAAATAAATAAAAATGAAATAATTGAAGTTAGTCATATTTGCTGCTCTTAGTCTCTTGGCTAGTAGTATTTATATATGCCCTGCAGAATAAGAACTGTGAAGGTTTCTTTAAATTGAAGAACTTCGAAACTAAATGTCAGCTCTGTGTATTGTATTCATTTGATTGTTTTCAGAGACGGGATACTAGGCTAGATAGAACTTTGCTTTGAAGTAGTATTTCTGTTCTTTGATAAAGACAATAAATACAAAGAGAAATATCCAACAACTTTGTAACTCAGGGAACCTGCACTGCCGTGCTGCTTCTTAACGCTATTGGGCCTGGAAAGCAAAAACAATTTTCTTCTGCAAGTCTGATTTTCATGTGTGACAGGAAAGCATGAAGAATTCTAAGAATAAAAGAGGTCTTCAGGAGAGAAAAACAAATAGAAAAGGAAAAAAAAAATACAGAACAACTTTGTTTTGGAGATTTGATGGGCTGAATAGTTTTAAGTGAGGGAATGTGGAAATGGATGTCTGATGATAGTCTTACGCTCTTTGGGGCTACTGTAAAGTATTGGAAATGAGAAAGTATCAGAAAAAGTGTTAGACAAGTTATTAGAAATCATGACAAATAAGTAAATGAGACTGACATTATGTAGAGCAAAAATAGCATAAATAAGGCAGTAAGACAGAAACTGTCCAGAAGGGGCTTTAAATTAAGATAAATAGCTTGTATATGACTCAGGAGTCATTGTGGTGATAGCAAGAGATGTTACAGTGACTAACTCAAAGATACAAAAAATATTTTTTATAGCTATTTGAATGAATATAAACAGAACAATTTTCACAGCCAGAATGAAAGAGATTACAATGTTAGAGATGTGATAAGAGCCATGTCAAGAATTTTAGTAGATGGATAAAAAAGCTAAATACTTTGCAAGTGCATATTTTGCATACTTTTATATGCAGAGTAGATGTAGATAAGATCACCATTCTATAGAATTCTGTATATAGAGAAAAGATAGATTTACTGCCTTCCTTCATGTGGAAATGACAGTTACTTGAGCTCCGTCCTGTGGGAGCATCTGAGGATATAATGGGATAGTTTCATTAAAAAAAAAAAAAAAAAAAAGGAAACAAAAAAGAAAAAGAAAAAAATGCAGAAGGTGGGATTCTTATAAGCATGAGATCTATCTCGCATCTTATTGCTGGAGAGAGTTTTGAAATGACATTTGGATAATATAATTTGTGTTTAGTCAGATCTTTTAAAATATGAATCTTGCACACATTCTGCAGCCCTGTGAAGTTATGATGAAACGTGGGGCTTTTGCTGTGTAGCTCTTCTGTACAAGTTATTACCATATGCTTCATTTAATTGACATACTTATCCAGAAAACATGCTTAATTGGGACGTTTCCTGGGGCACTGATGTAAGACTATTGGTCTTACATTACTTGATACACACAACTGCTACTTAAGAGGCTCATAATGGGACAGTGGCTACTGCTTAATAGTATCTGCCCCTGGTTAGTCAGTGCTGCTTACATCTTCTCTCTGTTACAGTCTCCTGGAACTTGCCTATATAAGTAAAATTTTCCAAGCAATTAATTCCCGCAGGGTAAAATATTGTGTACTCTGGTGAAAATAGACTCATGATGGTGGTCGCAATTTTGATGATGATTACAGGGGGGAAAACCTTTTAATTTCCCTATAGTCTTGAAGGATGCTAGAGGTAATGGAGAAGTTTGGTTTTCAGCACGTCTTATGAAATTAAAAATAAAAATATAGTCATAAGTAGTGCTGGATTGCAGTTATTTCTGTGTTTCTAAGATTCATATTGTCATTTGATTAGTTAATCGCTCATTTTCAAAGGTGTGAACATATTTTCACACGTCAACCAAGACAGTGTTAACAATGAAACTATAGATAGCAATAGAGATTAATTATCTATTGCACAAGTCTCTGCACCTTGTTCTTACCAGATAAAGAGACTCTATCTGTCTGCACACAGGTGTGATTTTTTTTTTTTAACTCCAAACAATAGCCTTGGTCAAATGAGTTCAAATGAATATTTTCAAATGGCACATCTTCACCATGTTTGCTGTTAACATTTTTGATCTCATTTTATGAAATGTGACTTCCAGTAAAAGGCTGTGATTCTTTGCTATGCTTACCCGTGTGAAATACATTCAATGATAGGTGAGAGATGTGGGGGAGCTTTAAATGAGAATTAACATTTAGAATCAAAGAAGACATTTCCTCCTCCGCTTAAGGGAGGCATACTTTTACCAAAGCCACTGTGAAGTTCAAGGCCTTATCTGCAGTTGCTTTCTGAGATTTTCACTGACTGGAGACATCTATTCTAGAAGAGAGAGAGAGATGAAGGATGAGTTTGGATGAGTTTGTAGTTTTTTGTTTGTTTGTTTGTTTGTTTGTAGTGTATGTTGGAACATTTTATATTTATTCACCCACAGAAAATTAAACCCATCTGTGTGTCTGGTTTCTAAATGTTTAAAGATCAGAGGTATTTACAGCAGAATATACTATTGCATGAAGATAAACCATTAGGCATGTTGAACTATTTCTATCCCGTCTGATTAATCTATAATTTTGCTTGTTCTAAAAAATGGATACTAGTAGCTTGCAGACCTCTGAACCTGCAGGCCTGTGAAGTCACACCTGAGACTCTTGGACTATCTTCACAGTACGAGCATTAGCACTGGGTTACCTTGGCCTCTCTCTTGCTCAAAGACCTGCAGTTGGTGTGTCTCTAGGTGGCAAGCTCTCCGGTGGCACTGCCTGTTTTGAGACTCTGTGGCCTGTCTCTTATCACTTCATCAGAAATGAAACCTTTCCCTTCGTGGGGTAGTCCTTTCCACTCATGTGTTGGGGAAGTTGGAAGCATCCAGTCAGGGTGACTATTTACCACCATTTCTGTTTGTTGTCCTAGCAAGAAGTCACTGAAGGAGTATCTAGGGAGCTGGCCATCTGCTCAACTAGAAAAATGGCATCAAATAATAATTATGTTTGCCAGTCACTAGTAGATCTAATTGCCAGAGTGAAAAACAGTTTGATTCCCTTTCTTTTGCAAAGTCTGCTCACAGCAGCACAATCTTTCATTGGCTTTTGTTTCCTTAAAACGTCCTCTTTTATCTCAACAGATTCAGATATACCCCAAAGCTAAAAACCATATACCAGGTAGAGATGACTGGACCGGCATCAAGATTTTCAAATAATAGTAGTTCAGTAGTGTTAAAGGAAGGGGAAGGTCCACCACTAAAACAAGCCAGTCTCTATCTCTTTCATCATGTGATTTACCCTCTTTGCAAGAACAATTACTTTTCAGGCTATGGTCAGATTGTTTTCTTGTCTAAATACATTCATGGAAATTATAGGTCAACTCTTGTATTGGAGGTTTTATTTAGAAACTAATTTGTTACCACATTTTGGATTTTTGTCTTCTTCCTTCCTGTGCTGCATGCAGTCATAAGTTTTCTTTCTGTTTGTTATTTTCTTTAAAAAGCTACTTAGCAATTCTCTTGCTTTATACTTTCTCTCTTTTTTCTTTTTCTTTTTTTTTTCAATTAACATAAAGACGGGCTAATTCCTGATCTTAAATGTTTCAAAGACCAGGCTAAATGTGTCTTCTAGGCTACAATAACCACTGCCTGATGTAGTCCCCTGTTTGTGAGCTCAAAGTAGAGCCATCTAACTGTCTTTTTATTGGTACTAACCGGACCATTTCCTGAACACTCCATGGACTGGTTTTGGTTTGTTTCTTCTTTTTGTGTGGCCGTGGAGAACATCTTTATGGAAACAAGCTCTAAAGTTCAAAGCTACTCTCCAATCTGTTCATCAGCGTACACATTTTGACTACATCCTTAGTCTCAGGGGTTGTTACCAATATATAGAAGGAAACAGAGACTACTAATAGCTGGAACATGCTATGTAGTCAGTCTTGTTTGAGCATTAGCCTTGTTTGTACGAGTTCTTTTTATATAGTAAACCCTTGCTCAGAAATGCAAATCCTCTTTATTTCTGGATGATTCTCTTAAGAATTATTATCTATTTCTTCAGTTCTGGGAATGTTTGCTTCTTATGGGACATGCCAATGTAGAATGACCATTGTGCCGTGAAGTTCAAGTGTAATAGTTGCTTGGTTTGTCTTTAAGCCTCAAAAAGCTTTATAGATAGGGAAACAACAGTACAAAGAGTTTAAGCAGTTTGCCCCACATTGTGGAGGAACGTGAGTGGTAGGGTGAAGATGTGAAGATAAAGCTCCTCAATTTATAGGCCACTAAAATTGTGTGAGATCAAGCACTATTCATAGTTCAGGAAAATTAGGGCTAAATACAATCCAAGGTTCTGCATTTGGTTTAGTGTCATTGGAAATGTTAAGATCTGAGTCATCAGGGGCAGAAAACAAAGGTGGTGAAACAAAAACTTATCTACTAAACTACATAGAGAGGGATGCAGAAATAAACGAGAAAAAATGCCATAGCTGACTGTGATTCTGATAGTTTTTAAAAATCTGTCAGCACGTCTTTTTTTCAATGGATCAAACTCTGCATATTTATCTTATAGTAAATTTATAACCTTATCCGTACCCAAATTTGCAGTAGGATAGTTTTATGTAGTTATCTAGGATGTTGCATACACATACCTCCTTGCATTACTTTGTTGAGAAGCCTGTGGTTTTTTGTCTCTTTCTCAATAAAATATCAAAATCAATCTGAGATACTGTGATTTATGTTCCTTAAAACTTGTAATAATGAAATGTATTCGCTACACTTGTTACAAATTCAAACTTGACACTTAAAGACTGATAAACAGGATGTGAGTAGAGGAAGATGCTTTTCCTACCATGACCGATATGATCAAAGCATGTTGCTTTTATAAAAGCTTTTCCCCTCCCTTTAGTTTTTAGGTGTTTAAGGGTGATGCAACAATAATAATGCTGAACACTTAGCGTCTTCATATTCACCAATCTGGAAAATTCAATCTGACTTGAACTTTAGCAACAGAACCTCAACTGCTACAGAACCTCAACTGACCAACACTGCTTCTGTGATTTATACTTGCTGAGATTCGGATGTTATTGCGAGGTAGTATTGGCACCATAACCTGAAGTTCAGTAAAGGGAAGAAAACTCTTATGTCCCTCTTTGTGTTCATCCATTGTTTTGGAAATCAACTCCTTAGTTGATAGCATCTTACCTATGCTGGGCAGTTAAACACATGCCTGTTTGTAAATACATGTGTCTTATTGTTGAAGGCAATTAAGTTATTCTTGTCACACATTTTTGAGCTGAGAAATAAATTTTCATTGCAGCAGCAAGCAAACGCAATTTCTATCCCCGTCTCCCTTTGTAATGCTCTTCATGTAACCAAGTATGGTTTTATAGCTGCTGTACTTTTATCTAATGACATTCATCTCAGTGTTAAGAGAGCACTGAATGCAGAGGGAGGAGATCTGATCTGAAAACTCAGCTCTCGACTTACATTTCCCCACAGTATGATTCTGGTATGTTTTTAATTATCTACCTTACAGGGATACATACATTCTGAAGAAATAGAGGTTTCATGCAACTCCAGTTCTGATGGGTTACTGGTGGGGTGGCAGCAAGGGATAATTGCAGTTAATATGGCAGACTATAGTATCATCTGTAGAATTGTGAGATATATTGCTGATTGATTAATGTGACGTTGTAATACATAGAATCCAACTGAAAGCTCAAAAGGTATATCCTAGTGATTCCAGTTGGTTTTAGAAGGGCGTAAGAGCCTGACAACTTCGACATTCCAAATCATTTGCTACAAAGCATTTGATTAACCTGCTTTACAATAAACTTTCAATTTTTGTTCACCACTGAAAGATGTATAAGGATATATAATATAATGAAGCTGGATATAAAAATGGGTACTCACGGGAAAACCTTGGCACAGCTAGTAAAACTAAATTTATGAGATCTTGGAAGTGCTGGACAGTTCTGAAATTCCAGTGACGATGGTAACGATTTTAACTTTTGGCAAACTGAAACTGGCAGTTGAGTGCAAATGCTATGATTCAGGATTTTGTAGTCTATCTCTTTGTTCAATTAAATAAATGTTTAAGGTATGACCCGTATTTCTTGACTTTTCCTAACAAGCTGCAATTTAGGATTATAGATTTTGCATAAGTAGCTCTATTATTTACCTATAATTCTGCATTAGTATGATCGTTGTGCATTACTAATGTATTTATTTGTTAGCATCAGGAATTGGGATCTGTTCCTTCAGGCATTATCTTCATATCTATTCCAAAAGTCTCATAGTATAAACAACTGGAAAGACATAACAAGCAGAATTAAGTAAGTGGCAAAGAGAGCAAGAAAATATTACAAATGCCATATCTGGTATGAACAAATCTACTGCATATCTGTTAACATTATACATATGTAATAAGCGTGGAATGCAGTGTATGTATTCTATATATAGGAATGTAATTCTATTTTCTACCTATCCCATAGAATTAGGAAAGAAACATAGCAGCAAAGAAGACATGATTGAACAGTGATGTGTCAATGAAAGTGTAACTAAGGTTTAGCTTTCTGTCATGTTTTTACATAACCAGGGCTAAGTGTTAATCAGCTCAGAAGAACTGGGATTTTTGGTTGGACTATTCCAAACTGATTGTTTCTTGGCAGTTTTTTTACCCCACTTTTTATAACACCCTTTATTAAATTTCAGTGACTAATTCACATTTTAGATAAAAGAATACTTAGTGCTCTAACCTTTCAATAAGGCTCAGAAAGCTAATCGTAACATCTCTGAGATTTCCCAGAAGTTCTACAACAAAATATGGGAGAGCAAATTTCCTATTTCTAGTAAATTAAAAGCTTGAAACAAACAGAAAACGATTCCTTTAAAAATTAAAAATTATGTAAAATAACATAGAGAAATAGAAAAGCATTTAAAAAAAATTAAAACACCCATCCTCGCAATCCTTCTGTTTTACTTTGAGTGGGAATTTGGAACTGTGACTAAATCCCCTTCAGAGGATAAATCAATTTCTTCCCAAGCATTGTGTTCTATGACACAAACATGTAAATCTCCCTCAGTATCATAATTTGTATTCAGTTAAGTACAAGAAGTTGATTGCAGAGTGTGATGAATCAATTCCCATGCTGGGATAAGCTGTAGAAAGAGGAAGCTAAAGTTTGAATTTCATCATTGTCTGATATGGAACAGCAGATTAGGAATAACAGCAAGATTTTAACCCCCGTGTTCTAAAAAAAAATATTGTAATTTCAGAATAACTTTTTTTCACTTGGCTATGCTGCATATTTTTGGTAGCAATTATAGAAATAAAGGTTTTGCTTGTTTTGAGGGTTCTCACCCCCTGTTTAGAAAAGATGTTAAGACTTGGAAATTTGCATAGCTTGGTATTTGTTTCCTCAGCTAGAAATTATAGCAAAATGGAGACAGCCAAGTTATCTGGAGAAATCATAGCACTTTTGGAAAATCACATTTAAAAAAAAAATTATCTTTTTAACGAGGTTCTCATACATCTTTTCTACCACTGCTATTTCATGGATAAAAATAATTCTTTTCTATTGCATCTGTGACAGCTTGGCCCTTTGTAATGTGTAAGGATCACTTTTTGCCAATTTTAGCAGGAGAAGAAGCAGTATGCTGTAAAACTTGATCTAACACCTCTTGCAAATGGTATTCTTGTTATGGTTCCAGTTTCAAACCCATTGGTATGCCAGTTATGCTGTTGACCAGTATCCACTAGTTCCGAAATATCATTCACTTTCTACCACGGTTCATCTTCATTTTGTCATATTAGTTGTCTTTCATGCCACCCTTTGTTGTCCATGAAAGTTTTTGTTTACATTTTTAAACGTGCAGATTTGGTTGGTGAATGGCACCTCATCTGTACTGAAAAATGTATGAATGCACATCAGGTGTGTGGGTGAACTGGAGTTTGTGCAAATGCACTTTTACAGTCCCTTCATGTTCATCTGCCTTCTTGCTTAGCCATTTACACGTTAACTTGCTTTTTATCATAAAAAGCAATCCCCAACCTAGAATGTCAAAAGTCATTAAAAAGACTGCATATGCATGGGAGCTACCATTTGAAAGTCTTTATAATGCATTTGCATCTTTATGTCAGTGATGCTGGTTACTAATATTGTAATGGAAAGTAAATAAGTAATTTTGTCATTCAGTTCTTGTACTCCTTGAATTGACTAGAAATAAGATGGGATCATCAAAAAATTCAGAGAAAATTTGGATTTACTTTTTTTATTTATTTTTACCTTGTACTATGGTTTACACAAGCAGGAATACATGTTAATTAAAAAAAAATAAGTATTTTGCTTTACCTTTAAGCTTCTAGAATAGCATGATGCTCAAGAATGTCTCACTGATCTCGGCTGTAGATTTCATTGTGGAAGACAAAGCTGCTGGGACCATCCTACATAAGTGCAAGCAAAGGACCTCCAGGAAGGTGTAACCAATTGTGATAGCAGTTTAAGCCATGTTCTTACCATGTCTTCAACAAAAATAGAAATATTAAGGATTGTTCGAAAGATATTGTTACTTACTTAGCTTTTTATAATTAAACATATATATTTTGAATAGTTTAGCATTAAACCTTAAATGACTGTTCAGGTAATGATTAAGATGTCCATCTACTGAACATAATTTGTGCTGAATTCTGTATTATGTAGGTGAAGTTCTGCCTCAGCTAAAGCCCAGCTAGGACAAGACAATTGTACAGATAGAGTTCTTTTGCTATCAGTGGAGCATACACTACCCAGTTTATTGATTTTCTATTCAGCAGACCAAGTTCTTCTTTGAGCCTAAAGAATTCAAAATGTCCACTTAAGCACAGTTTTTCCTCATAATTTTATTCCATCAGTATAACAAAAAGCCACAGTGTATGACCATCTGCAAAATCTGAGTGCCAACCAAGTGAGGCGCCTGCAGGCTTCCAGCTGTGGAGCTCGGGTTGCTTGACAGAGGTGACGTTGGGTCTCCAGGGTCGAGGCCACAGAAGGCACCTTAGGGAGACCTCGTGCGGGTGATGCACCAGCCCAAGGAAGCTGAGAAGCAGCTGCAGCGAGTGCTGCTCGCCAGCCTACCTGCTGGAGGTACGGGGCCATGGCAGCTCAGCGCCAGGGTGGAGGAAAGCGGCAGAATCTCAGCAGCGCAGCTCTTGCCAGGTTAGGGAATGTGTAACAGAGCAGCTGTTGGATGTGCAGTGACAGTTACCACGACCACCATGGCTTTGCTGGCTGACAGCATGTCTCCCAAAGGGGGGTAAAGCTTGGGCTACTCTAATCAGATGTTCATTCGGAGAAAAATGAACTTTCTGTCATTCAAGTCCTTGTGGGTACTGCAAAGAGAACAAAAGAATACAGTCATTAAGAAAAAGTCACTGGCTACTGACCTGCCTGTCAATATGCATTAAAAAATGTGATGCTACTGCTGAGAAACTATCAAATTTGCTTTGAAGAGCAATGCTAATGTCACATATGAAGTCAGAATTGGTGTTGATTTGTAACAATCACATTGGAAACCAAGAGAGGCTTTTGTTTTCTACTGTGAAGGAGAAATCCTCCACAACAGATACTTGCTGTTAACAAGAGAGAGAATCTGCTGCTGAAACAGGGAGAAAACAGAGGGGGAAAAAGGCTGATGTTCATTCTAGGCATAGTCTGCCTGTAGTATATTCCTTACTATGCGCAAGAGCAATTAGGCTCTGGAAATTGGCCATAAACCCTGAGAAAGGATGAACACAATGTCACAGTAGTTGCTTCAAAGAGGTGCGTTTAGCCTGGCTCAGGAAGGAGCTGGAGTCTGCAGTGAAGAGAAAGTGGCAAACAGTAGCATATCTTAGGGCTTTGATTTACAGCATCTCATTCGTCTTAGAAGCAGTACTACTGTAAATCAACCTTTTTTTTTTTTTTTTTTTCCTAGGGAGCATCTGCAAGGCCCTCTTCAGAAGACATGCACACCCCAGTTACGTTTCTGCAGAATTAAATTGATATCCTGTTTCAGAAAAGAAGATGAGCTTTGTGGTCTCGCTTCAGCTTTTACTGTGTTTGATGTATCAGAAATACCCTTTCTTCTCCCAGCTTCTCACACATGATCAGTCAGACGACTACAGTAATTCTATAAGCGTTGTGCTGTTCTGGCAAGGTGGTTTTGCCATAAACTTCTTACTGCTTTTTCATTCTGTTTCTCTCTCCTCCAGCATTTACTTCAGACCACTTATGACTTCCTCAGTAAAAACTTGTTTATGTAGACATGAACAATAGTTGCTAAAAGCAAGGTTTTTTGTTGTGGTTTAGATTTTTAGCTCTTTTCCTTACATAGTTGTGTATGCTATGCAGCTTCTACATTTTTCTCATATTTTGATGGTTAGTCGGAAGGCCATATAGACATCGGGGCCTTTGGGAGAGATTCTTCCTGTTTTTCACGTGAAAGCAGGTCACTGCTCTTATTGATTTCTGGACTACCAGATGTAGTATGTGTCAATGTCAAGTTTTAGGTCTCCTCTTGCGTTGGTATTGCTGATATACAACCCAGTATTTGGGTTGTATGGGGACAGGCCTAGGTGATTTTACTGTTAGAAGTATCAGAAAACCAGAAGTGCTCTTCTGTTTCTAACTAACCAATCTTAACATTGTTCAAATGTATTTAGAAAGTTCATTTGTATAATCTTGGTTGTTGATTTTTTTCCCTTCTGGTATTTCCAACAAAATCCAACAAAGGACTTCCTTTTTTACTATTAGGATTAGGCTCATTTCTGGAATGTTAGGATTAGTGTTACCCATCCTAGAAAAAAAAAAATCAAAAGGGGGAGGATTATTCTCTTGCAAAACTGATGATTAATGATGACAAAAATAGCCATGGGGAAATATGTAAAATTATTAAGGTGTGTAGTAACTAAATGGTGTTTCCTTTAAGATTTGTATAATCTGTGAGAAATACAGAAAACTTTTTAAAATGTTGCAAAACTTTTAGCTAAAAATATATGAATTTCTGTCCAGATCTTATTGTAAATATTTGTCATATGAATGAAACCTCAAATTAATTTCCTTGGAGTTAAACTGCTTTTCCTAGCAGAACAGGCTGGCACTATGGATGCTTTTCTGCTATAAGATTTGCTGGTAAAAAAGCGTTCCATCGGTAATCGCATGGCTTTCAAGCTCAGACCTTTCTGATCTCAGCTCGTTCCCAGTAGGCCCAAGTCACTGGCACTTCAAGCACCTCTCAGTTTCCCAGCTGTTTTTTGGAAATACTTCTCCTCTTGTTAGTGTTCCACAATGAGACATTTGAATGAAGCCACTTAAAGGTGCTGGGCATGATGTCTAATTTCATGTTATAATCTGCTTTAGGAAAGAAGTTCTGGAAAATCACAGCGTATGGGAAGGAGGGACAGTGCAAACTCAGGTGTGTCACTGTTCCAGGAATAAATCTGTGCTGAACTGCACTACAGGAGTTGGGTAGGAAAGAATTGCTGCAGTCCTGTGACTCCTGTGGGGAGAAAAAAAAAAAAAAAAAGAAAACAACCAGGAAGGCCGGATGCCCACTAACACCCACCACGTTATGCAGCACTGAATGCTGTTCTGGCTGGGGAAGCTATCTTCTCCCCATTGAATAGCACTGGATATTTTGCAGCACGCAGAAGTGCAGAGCAACAGAAGTATCTTTGAGGAGAGGATCTCAGAAGAATCCTATCCTTTAAAACTACTCAAACCTTCCCAAGAAATTTAAGAATACAACCCACAGAATGAAGTGGGTATGTTTATTAATGACATTCTTTATTTTCTTCTCTTCACTTTCACTCTCTGGAGACTGCAGCAGAAAGCATGTGACCAGATAATTGCCTCTCAGATAAATTCTTAAATTAACAGTCTGTCCTTGAGAACGTAAGCAAAACTAAGAGTACCTTAAGCAACCCCAGACATTTCCAAATGTGTGTTTGGTGGGACAGGCAGGTAGTATTTCTTCTAAGCATAAATTACTGTATTGCAAAAAGAAGAGGTATGTTAAACCCAATACTTTTATGTATAAAATAGTAATAATAATAATAATAATAATAATAATAATAAAATCATTGGAAACTGATCTAGGAACTCATCATTCATCTTACAAGGCTTTTGTCTGAAGTCAGCATACAAGATGCAATGCATTGAATGTCTAGTCTAAAGTTCAGGTACAAGAGAAACTAGTTCAACAATTCTCCAGGTATGGAGAGAGAAAGGGACACTTCCGTACAGATTTATTGAGCGTGGCTCTGAAATGACGATCTTTTGGGGCTATAGGAACAAACTTTCTCTACTTGTGCCACATCACGTGTGGCACATTACATTACCTTCACCCAGAGATCACTTTTTCCAGTACAAATGGGATAAAGTTGCCAATCAGGTACTCTGTAAGCCATCTTTATGTGGATGAATCGATTATTTTGTCGTGGTGAGACCCTTTTCTGGACTGCTTGGGAAGAAGCTCTGACAACATCATTGCTTTAGAGTCTGATAGCAGGGTAAACTCTGCCTACCTTTAGCAGCTGTCCTCTTTGGACTGTTTTGCTTACGCTGAAGCAGGGTCAGTCTTTACTGCATTCCTGTGACCTACAGTACTCAGTGGTCTGTGCTTCACAGACAGACTTTGAAAAGTGTCCCTAAATACTCACTGTGCTTGATCTGAGGCAAGATATGATTATTTCAGAGTTTTCTCAAAATCTGAATTGGAACACTCCAGGCAGTTTTTTAGCATAGCTTGCTGTTATGCTGTTATCTTTAACGATAACTGCCCTTTATGTATTTCATCTTTCTGATGAACCTTTTCCATATTTGCAAAAAGGATTGTTGTTCTACAGCAAGACATAAAAGTGGCCATGTGAAGATTGGTTCTGTAATTTTGAAACTGTGAGTCTAGAGGACAAGAAATTGAGGAGGCAAACTCTGCAAAGAAAGAAGACAGTATATGACTTGTACCAGGACATGACACAGCTCTAGAGATAACTTAAAGGATTACCACCAATCACTTTGAAGCATGTGAAACCCCTACCGCAGTAGTAATTGCAGTGGCCAGACAGCTCTGTTTTTTAGTGGGGGAGCACAGATTTTCTATCCATCTCACTGCAGCAAGGCAGTCTATTAGGCCTTCTACTCAGCTGGAGGGGAGTACAAAGACAATTGCTGTCCTGATCCAAGCATTTGTGTTCAGTTGTTTTCATAGGCTGTTAAGTATCTCCTGGGAGTAGTACTGTTGGTTGCCAAAGTGTCTTATTTTGTGAAAGCAGTAATATGTCCAGTCCATGCAAACTGCAATTGCTCAGGCAATAGTGAGCTTTCATTTCTGCTGCTCAGGTACTTGTGTAGCTTCATGAGCTGGGTTACTGAAGAGTGAGCTGGGAGTCACTGGAGAACTATCATCTTTGAAACTTTACTAGTGCACATAAACAGGCCTGAGGAACAGCTTTTGAAAAAGTCCTTTCTGATGCTAACACTAGTCAACACTAGTTGCTTTCTAGGCAACTCAATGCCAACGTCAGAGAAGTGCGCCTATTCTTCTCCTGCTCTCAAATAGCCATGGTGAGTACACATTTCTCTTTGTGTTTTGAAGCCAAGTGCAGTAAGCCTGAATTGAAATACATGCCCTGGTTATTGCCGTACAACTCAGCTAGCTTTTGCCTCAAAACTACCTGCTCGTTACTGCTGATTGCTCAAAGATGCAGCACTGATTTAATGACCCTGCATACCTGGGTGATGACTCCTCCAGCACTGATTGCTCACTGACTGAAGGCAGTCAAGGGTGACAGGCATCCATAGGATGACTGCCATTCTACAGCTACAAAAATGACTGATCTGGAGAGCAGGGGTTAGATTGAGGATCTCTGAACTGCAGAGAAATGGCCATTCATCTCTGGAATGGTGGCTGCTGATTATTTTTCTGTATTTGTTTCACAGTCCAGTACCACTGCTGAATGCTTCCTTCATAGATTAGGAATGTCCCCCTACTGCATGGATCTGGTTGTTGTATCCCTATAGCCTTGTATGCATCATTCACTTCTCTTGCTTTCTCATTTTCACTGTTTGTTTCCAATATCTAAGGATTCTCAAATTCAGAAGAGTTGAATGGACTGTCTTTAAGCCTGGAAAAGAGAATTCTACCAGGCAAGTCAAGAGAATAGTGGAGAGGATCTGGGGATTTAACAAAATGGATGGTATTTTTTAAATGCAATATGAAGTTACAGAATGGAGAAAAGCTATTTTAGGACTTCCTCCTTCCCTGGGTCAAGGGCTAGTAACCTGCACTGCTTTGAGAAAACATTCCAGCTGACAGGGGACTGGCCTGAGGAATCAGGGACACTCGAGATAAATACAAGCTTCTTTCTCTCAAACCTCTTAATGTAATTGGTAAGGAGAGTGAACATTTCATGCGTTCTAGTGAGTTTAGAATGTCCATGGCTGTCTGCCAGCATAAAAGCACTGATATTTTTTTCTCGTTTAATCCTATTGTGGTGTTACTTTCAGTTTAACTCGTAATTACTCACTGAAAGACTTAGTGATGGAAACATTCAGAGTTGTGAGAGAGGTTATGTAACCTTATCAGTCATTTTCTGTTTGCAGCAGATACCGTAACTTTAATTTTTAGTAATTTGAATTATTTATAGACAACTGGCCAAAGTATGTAGGCTTCCTATCAAAGTTTAACTACATTTTTTTTTACAAAAATGACTAAGTTATATGAAGCTGATTAGCAAAACCTGTGGAAAAATACTTTTGGCAAGAGGCTAGCTTAGGACATATTTTATGGGCTTGTCCAGAGATAGCATGTTTTTGGAAAAAGATAATTAGGGTAGTTAGAAAAATTATAAGTAATTCAGGCTATTTATGTTGAGTGGCAGCATGGGAATAAACAGTGTCTGATGAAAGATGGCACAATTTTTCTTCTTACTTTAATTGTATGAAACATTTTGTCTTTGTGTTGGTTCAAGATAAAAATATAGGAGGCTAACATTTTTATTTGGTACAAGGGGAGAGAGGTAGAGAAAGAGGAAGAAAAGAATAGCAGAGAGATACCATAAACACATTGGCAGAAAATAATATAATATTTGACGTCATAAAATCAAGTAATATAGGAACCTCCTAGTTTGAATAAGCACACAATATTTTTATAAGTTTACTATTTCAAATGTTTGCATTTGGATGAGGCTATTTTTTTATATTTATTTGGTTCTGCCTTTTCCTATTTTTTTACACAATATTTGTATTAAGCATATTATCTGAACATTGGAAAATGTACATGAAGTGAAGTGACAACGGTCGTTCTGAGGCTTGCTGAAATTACCTAAATTCGTTGTCCTTTGGATAAGATCATTTCTTGTCTCATTTTTTGAGTATTTGCTTGTTTTCCTAAAGTGCTGAATAGCAATTCTGATCTTCAGTGCAACAAGAACACCCTGCTTTTTGACCACTGATTAGTCATACAGTAGGGAGCAAAATGTGTTTCTGTATGTTTGCTCTTCTGTTGCTGTTCCTTCATATTTTCCATGATTTGTTTGACAGCATGTTATATAGAAGTCTTATCTAGTGGTTCTTAAAACAAAAAGCAGACAAACAAACAAAAAAATACCACCACCACCAACATACCTGTGCTTGGTGAGGAAATTACTCCTTCTAATTTGAAGATCCTAACCACCCCAAGTCGAGTCCCCAGAAGTTGGTTGTATTATACACAAATGCCCAGTAGAAAAAGAATCTGTACTACAGATAGTTACCACCTCAGAAACCATTCTAAACTGCAAGAAAAAGAAAATGGAAAATAACTGAAGCTCCAGACAAATTGGCAGGCTGGATTGTGTAAATAAAATGGCCAGCTAATTGTATTCCCTGGTGAATCCAGTCCAAATGGACCAGACGGGTTGAGTGCATAATAGAACACATGCACCACGGTTTGAAAATCTCTGGGAATACTGAGCTGTCTTGTGCCACCCCTGATGGAGCTGAAATTGTAGTGAACAGAATGCTGGAACCATGTTGTATTATCAGAGGACATGGAACCACTTATTTGAACTAAACACTTAGTGCTGTCATGCTGGTGTGACAGAAAATGGCACTAAAGCACAGCTGAGTGGCTATTTTTGTCTGGATAAATACTCCTGTTTGTCAAGCTCTGTCTTTAGATCTGCTAAAGCACACAGGTAGAGTTCAAAATTAGACATTAACAACTTTACTTTATGCTAGCTCAGGAAGAAGTATCACCTCTTTTTTTTTCTTTCTTTTTTTCTTCTTCTTTTTTTGGCTATGTGCAATTCCAAATGTCTAATAAATTAAAGTATCTGTGTTCAAGTTATTCAAAGATGATAGCTAAGCCTATGTTTCATATTGTATTCCATAAAAGCAAATCCTGTATAAATTTACTTTTAGTTTTATTTAGTTAGTCAGTTTTTGGCATTTCTGTTAGTGGATGTAGTCTCCAATTTAAAAGTAAGAGAAGGTATTAGCTAGGTAGGTACGAGCATTGTTGCCACCAGTAAAATTATCCATATGGTGCTTGAGCACTTTGAGTTTTTGCTTTTGTGTCCCAGAACTAACTACAAAATATAAACTATAAAAAAGGTGGGAGTTACAGATACTAAGGCTAGAGTCTTACTGGCTGAGCAGCCAGGCTTAGGATAAAAGTGGGAGTTCAAGGTTTCCATTCCTGAACTAAGTCTGAATTTAATATTTGCTTAATACTTCTTTGGTGGCTTTTTGTCATTAAACATGGCTAATGTTGGCGGTCATGTCAGTTAGGGGAAAAACGTAAATTTAGGGTTCCTGATTTCTCTGAAACATTTTCGGCAAGTGTGTGAGGATGGACCTTTATCCTGTGACATGTTCATGGCTCCTTGCACCCGAGGAATGCTCTGTGGTGAGCTGAAGAGGATCAGTGGGAAGCTGTTGCCAGTGTTGGGTGAGAGATCCAAGAAAGAGTAGATCGATGGTAGAGAAATGCTTTGGGCAAATCTCAAAGCACCACAGGGGCACAGCTGTCGGTATACAAGAGTGAGTCTCAGTGTATGGCCTACCTGCGGCCTACCGGCACAGAAGGCCTGTCCTTCCCTGCAGGACAGCTCCTGGCTTTCCAGCAGGACTGTTCCAGCAGAATTTTTTTGTTTCCAAGTTGATCAGTAATCAAAACTATAATTTTAAAAAGGGATTTACCACATAGAACTGGGAGAAGGGGCTAAATAATACTCCCTTGAGTATGGTTAATGGGCATCTCTGCCTGGCTTGGGATTGAATCCTGCCGATGTTGCCTTGAAGCCAGGAGTGCTATGGCCTGGGAGAACAATGGGAAAAGATTAAAACAACGTTTTCCCTCTCTGGTCCCCTAAAGAGAGTGCTCGTGGATTTTCATTGCACTCTTCCTGCAAAAGAAGAGAAAATAGCTTGGTCAGTGAAAAGTAGTTCTCTCTTCCCCATAGTTTTCTTTCTTTTCAGTTGAACACTTCTTTGCTTGACACTGATATGTGTAGTGTAAATAGTGATATCCAAGACGTCAAACTTACAAGTTGAGTACTGCTATAAAAACATGGCTTATTCGAAACCTCTTACACTCACAATTTTAAGAGTTTCTATAACCCGTTTTTAAACTCTTCATGATACTTACACTGATTCACAAGTGTTACTTCTGAATGTTTAGGTCAAAACATAGGAAGAGGCAGAATATCTTCTAAAAAGTGTTGTTTCTGAATGAGGCATGCATTTTACAGCCAAATTGTGTGTGAGTATATGTAGGGAAATTTTGACCACTGGTCAGACTTGAGCTGACTTCTTGGAAATCTCTTGCTCATTGTCTGGTAAAAGTATTGCCAGTCAGAAATTAAATAAAATAAAACCTATTCATTGAAATGAATAGATTTAATACAGTAACATCTTGGCAGAGATCCAGGACAAAAGGATTTTTCTGCGTTGTATTTCCCTGGTTTCGTTTAAAATCAGATTAATAGCTAAGGCCAAGATCTACCAAGTATTTCTGAGTGCATTTGGTTAAATCCTCTAGTCCCAGTTATTAAATTTAAAATATACTGGATGGATATCAATTATAATTCTTGAATACAACTATTCAGTGCAAAACTTTGCCTTCCTAGTAGCTGGAAAACATACATAGAAAAATACTGAGTTATTACGGATGTGGACTTATTTTTGTTGATGTCATTGCTCATGGTGTTGGTGAAAAACAAACAGGAAGACAAGCTGAAGATAGGAAGGCAGCAAAGAGGAAGTGTGATGGAGAATCAGGATAATTTGTGTCCATTTTGCTAGTTAGTATTTTTATGTTTAGAATTGGAGAGGATTTTTAAACATCATAAGCATATTTGAAGTTAACAATGACTGTTTTATAGTAATAGTTGTAAACGCCTTGATAAATTTAGCTTATCAGAAAAAGACTAGGGGGATCAGAGAAAATATAAAGTGATTCATGCTATCTGTACCCACTAAAGAAATACATTACAAGATTCAGGAACTAAAAAACAAAGCAAGTCAAAAGAAAATGAGCAGTATGCTCCAATTTTTAACAAGCTCAGTAATGGGTTCAACATCAATCAGTTTTCCAGTCTAAATATTTATTTCCTTGCTTCATATTCTATAGCTCAAACAGAAATTGTAGTCTTTTTTTTGCGTAGCAAGTCAGCCACAGTAGACAGAAGAATTCCTTCAAAATACCATAGAATCATATAATCATTAAGGTTGGGAAAGACCTAAGTATATAAATACGTGAAACTAATAAAAGGTATGGACAATCTGTAATAGATTACTTACCTATCTAAATCATGAGACCTAACAACACTGGTGGAAGTAGAGGTGGATCTGCTAAGAATGCTTAACTCTTGAGAAAATTTAATTGCAATCCCATCTCAAATATGTAATTTTTCATGTTTCTACATTTTATTTAGGCATAATATTCTCTCTTTAGTCTTTAATATTTTTCTGGGTTAATACAAATGTCATTTATATTACAGTTACAGCAAAAGTTCTGTTGTGCTGTGTACACTATTCTTGTCACTGTGTAGATATGCTTACAGTTAGGGTGGCCTGACAGGCCTTTTGCTTTGAGATATAGGAAGCCATGCAGTTTGAAATTCTTCCTCGTTGAAGTCTTCTTTGAAGCTTGCTTTTTAAAAAAAGTTGTAAAACAAACAAAATCCATCTTTTTTGTGGAAGTAGTGTAGGGAAAAATATGTGTTTTTTCACCGTGTTTATTTGGCTGTTTGCTTAATTGCTGCTTTGGTGAGAAATCTACTGCCTTGATGTTTGTTAACATTACTGTGCAATTTTCAAAAAATTTATTATGTACAAATCTGTTGAAGTTTGGTGTAATTTCAGTAAGTGCATGCCTCTAGGGAATGTATACTTTAAACAGATATGTCTTACCATTTCAATTTCTTTCTTGCATGTTCTGTTTCCAAGATCCAGACTGGTACTGAAATAAACTGGAATCTTTCTGCCTCTTGGGTGTGTTCATCCCTGGTAGGCACACAGCTCCAATTGGTGCGTGTCAGAAAACACTAGGCAATACTCTGAGCAAATCAAAATACAAGACTGCCATGAATTTAACGTCATTGATTCTTATGATCAGGACAAATGGGCTTGGTCTGAGAATATAGCATATTGACACGTAAATTGAAGAGCACAAGAGCAGGATTTTTTATCCTGTTTGAATATCTACATATTGACTCTTTGTTTTTTCCTTTATTCAGATGATGCATTTACTTATTTATTTTTAAGGAGAAGCAAATGCTAATATTTTGAGCCAGTTGACTTGTAAATCTGTTTAATAGACTCCTCTGCTGCTAGGCTGCATCTTGTAACTAGTAACACTGACAGATACCATGTCAGAATTGCTGTATGTTCCTCAGGACAAACCCAAAGCAAGTGTAAACTTCATTATGTATTGTGCTTTGTACACAGTTTTACAGAGCTTTTCCACAGGCTACACAGACATTTCCAAATGTATTTCCTGAGATGGCTCACTCTTGAATTACATGATGCCAACCTAGAGAATTGACAGGAAGTAATTATTCAGATTCTTCTAAATTTTTAATTTTTAAAGCACATTGTTATGTATTTCCCTACTAGGTAGGGGTAGGGTAAAGCATCTTCTTGGCAATACTGGAATGCCCTGAGGATCCCCAAAAGCCTTTTAGAGAATATTTTATTTACTGTGAGGAGGACTTGAGATAACCCTTTTAGGTGTCTGCAAGATTTGTAAAGTATGGTGAGGACAGATTGGCAGTGGATGCCTTCATCTCAGACTTTACTGCATAAGGTTTACTGTGTATGGTTTCAGGCTAATGGCAATACTGTGAGCATTAAGAGTGTCTTTGTAACATTAATGTTGATGATGTGGGAGCTAAGATGGAGGGCTGAGACTGAGTCCTAAAGATGGCAATCCATGCAAAACTCAAAAGTAAGCTTCTTTCTTTCCTGCTGCTCTGTGGTACCTAACAATCTTGTTTTACATATTAAATCCCAAGAAAGAGGTGCTAGGCAAAGGCTTAGTGTGGTGCTACTGGTCTGAAGTGGTGCCAAGGTTAGGGCTGAATACAGTACTATTTCAGAAGTTCAATGTTTTCCCTCTTTTCCAAAGCATAAATAAGCAGTGAAACATTAAAGAAAAACAAACAAACAAACAAACAAACAAAAACCACCTTTGTATTTCACAGATTTAATCAATGTGACATACTACTACATAAATTTAATTGTGCAATATGAATGAATAGATTTTGAAAAAAAAAAAGTGTATCCAATTATGCTTCATTTCTCAGGATATAGTTAAAAAAATAACTTTGTTCATGCCATGTTCTTCTGAGCACATTAGATCGACACTATTAAAGAAGGAGGAAGCTATATATCTCTTCAGTAGATCTGTTCACCTGACCCTAGCATGGGCAAGAATCAGTTTCCAGTTTTCTCACAGAAAATTTCTGTGACAGACCACCTGGAGGGGAAGCTTCACAGGTACATACACATTTACAGATTTGGGTAAGTCTTTGGTCATTGCCTGCCCTTCCTGTGCATATCTAGGGCTACAGCTGGACTGAACTAAATGCACAGGTGATTGACTGAACATTTCAAGGTATAATTGAAAATATAAATGGGAGGATAATAAATATGAAATAAAAGGTAGAAGTACACTTCGTTTTACAAAAAAGAAAACATCGTCCTTGGTATAATATAGTGCAGCCAAGTGTCTTAAGCATGCAGTATGGTAAGTTACTAACAGAAACAGACCTAATTCTTTAAACAGTGCAAGCCGCAAACTCTTATAAATCTGATAGCTCCATCATGGGCATGGATTACATAATATGTTTGAATTAGCAGGGACAAACAATTTTGTAAATAAGCAGAGGCCACAGGAAAATATCTGACTAGATACAGAGATAAAATTGTGTGGGATTTAACTACTTTAGGCTTGTAGTACGTAGCAGTATGCAAACTGATGCGAGAAAATACACAACCTGATGTGTAGAACATCAGTAGCTTGACTGGCTTCATGATACGCAAAATGAGGAAGAGTGATCCTATTTAGATAACAAATGCCTGGGCTCTTTGTCCAAAATTCAAACCGAACTTAAATAATTTTAAGGTTCGAAAGCATGTAGTGGTCATTCTCAAACGGTACATACCATTCTATTTTCGCTGGATTTCTAGCTAGAACTAAACAGAGTAAATGCCAAAAAAGGTTGTTCTTCTGAATTAAGCAGCAGAAGAAATGACCTGTAATCTTGCTGGAATGTCTCATTGTGCTCAGTTTTGCATATCTAAAAGGGTCGGGTAGTATGAGTGAAATTCACAGAAATATCCTAATTCTGTAAGTGTTTAACTGAGCTGTGTACCCATCGAATTTAGTTTGATTGGGATAGTTCAAAAATGATTAGAAGTTAGACATAAAAACAAAAACATAATAATCAAGGTTTTCATAGAATCATAGAATATCCCGAGTTGGGAGAGGCCCATGATGAGGCCCAATGATCCTCATTGAGGATCACTGAGTCCAAATCATACGCATTTTGCATGCACGTTTAGGTTTCTTTTATAGTAAATATTATATAAGCTTAGGACACCTGTGGAAATTACTACCAGCTTTAGCTGAATTTGTTTTAAGGTGAATATAAAATCATGACAGTCAACACAAGATACAAACTTATTCATCTTCTGGCATATAACAATATTCAAAAGCCATCTGGATGTGGCTTTGGGCAACCTGCTCTAGGTGGTGCTGCTTGACCAGGGGGGTTGGACCAGATGACCTCCAGAGGTCCCTTCCTACATCAACCATAATATACTAATATCTGTTATCTAATATACTTCTTGGTGGCAGTCAAACTAAATTTCATGTACGTAGTCAGAGTCGTATTAGTAACAATAATAATAAAAAACATACTTCACAAATAATAATAATAATGAAAAAAAGTTTGAAAAAAAAAAGTTAAAATACAAATCCATTCACTTTCTTCATAAGTAAAGGCAAACAGCTGATTTTCTGTGTTTGTAGTTCTTCTGAGTCATTCACAAATGAATTTCAGAACCACTTCAAATTCAGATTTATTTATTTCCACATACATAAATGTGTTTTCTATGCTGAAATAATTTCTAGAGCTTAACATTCATTAGGACTGCCAGCGTATGTTCGGTATTTGTTACAATTTGAAAAAGAATACCAAATTCTTCTCCCTGATCCTTTAAATAAATACTGACACCAGAGGTAGCTATGATACAAGTAGTTCTAGACTGCTACAGTAATGAATATTCAAGTTCCATCCTAGTTCAGATGTGTTAATTCACTGCTTATTTTTCAAATATGCATATACATACACTTGTGCGTTAACATAATCAGAGAATTGATAAATATATTCTTTCTTATTTACACACTTGTGCATTAATACTGTCAATATATTCCTTTGTAGCAGGTGATAACAAACATATCTTTTCCAAATTACTGTATCCAAAAGATTTCTAGAATTATAACTTTTAAGTAAGCTCATGGTAATTACAGTAACCAGCCGAATAAAACATTCCTCTTCTTTAGCTCTGAAATTTTCTCTCAGCTGGCTTACATGTACCATCTGAGTCAGGCTTAAAATAAAAAATAAAAAAAATAAGATGTGCAAGTTCTTTGACTCAAGCTATACAGTCTATCATTGAAGTAAAGAACATCATCTCCTTTGTTCACCAGGTTTTTTTATTATTATTATTTCTTTCTGGTCTACTTTTCTGCTCCTCCAATAAGGCTAATTACAAAGGAAAAAAGTTGAAACTGGTGGAGAGAGATCCTTTAAAGCCATTCCTTTTGCAGAATGGAACAAAAGAAAGTACCAAGGGCATGGATAGGCCTTGAAAAAAAGAAAAGAGAAAAACCACCTAATGAGGATGTTGAGATAAGTGCTTGTGAAGAAAACTGGCAAAAAAGGGCTTTTAGTCTAAAATCCATAAATAAGTGGGCATTAGATGGGTACTAGAACATTTTTAACAAGAGAGGCCACCAAACTGTATCATCCTATGCAAGAGCTACAACCCTAAAAACTCTTCTTCTTAACAAGGTAAGGGTTTTTCTCTTTGAAATATTAATTTGAAAAAGAAATACTTGAAAATTAAGGAGTATTATTCATGTCTGTGAATCCATTATAGTGGAAGACACCATCAAAGCTTCTTTAGATATAATTATGAATGCTGTAGACTTTCTAAAGGTCAAAGATCCTAAACAGTATGAAGAAATTGTTCGCAGTATATGATGGTTCAGGCAGGATTTGACCTCCAATCTCTCATTGGGTCTTCTAGGCTGTGCTAAAGAAGCAGCATGTACAGCGTCAACTAGAGAAGAGTTTAAGAATCAAATAATTTGCCCATCCTCCAAACCTATTTCTTAATACTCCTGGGTAATTGGGCACTCAGACGTGCTTGATATCCATGGATGTGCAGGTCAGGTGTTTGAGACTCAGTCTAATTACCAGAGAATGACTGCCAGCTAAGCATTGTCCATTTCAGCTCTCAGTACTGCTCTTGTAACACATAAAGGAGAAAAACAAATCTGAAAGGGAGAGAAGATAAAAGGAGAGAGAAAAATAAACTATAGGACCTGATCCAAAGACTGTAGAAGTTAATGGAAAGTCCCATTAGCTTCGGAGAAGTTTAGATTAATCCCCATTTTTAACAAGCCTGGCAATTCTTTATCTCATCATGCGTTAGCTCTCCTTTCACCCATGTGTTCCAGGAAGTTTGCATGTACCGCTGATCTGACTTTTGAGCACCCTCTGTCAGATCTGATATTTATGAATCAGGCAAGGAGTGATTCACTTTAGCTTTTTTTTTTTTTTCTTTTCAGAAGTTTCTCATAATGTGAAATGTTAAAGACTTTGAGAAAAGATTACAGTACAATGGTGGTCTCAAAAATAATACCCCTTCAGCTTTTAAATCCCCTTAGCCATAACTGGAAATCTGATGTTTTCACTGTCTGTGGTATGTTTTGATCATAAATAAGGAAAGTATTAAAATTCTTAGTGAAGATCTATGAACAAAGTGTTTTCTAAACACAAGATGTGCTTTTAATGCTGTTCCTTTCTTATTCACCTTTAGTGAAACTTCTGGCACACGTTCTGTGCTGCAGATGGACCAGCAAAATACACATGTATGTAGTGATCAGGTGTTTGAAGTTGATTGCCAGCTTGCAGCGTTTGGTGCGAGAGAGGATTCACCCACAGGTGTCCTACACGCAGGAGAGTAATCTTTTGGCACTAACTTTTCCCAGCAGGCTACCTGTGTGGCTGACAGCTATTGGCCCTTTTCTGGGACTTGCTGCAGCATTTCCCAAATTCTGGATCAATGATGAGCAAATAGAGTAGCGTAATGCCAAATGCTGTGTTATTTCCTGCAAGTAATTTAGGTTTATTTATTACAGTTGACAGTCTGATTTACTGAATAGTGAAGCTGAACGAACATGAATCTTGGATGATTTTCTTTCTATCAGTGATTTTCCTCATATCACGGGTTCTCCTGAAACATCGCCCATCAAACTGGTGTTTTATGAGTTTTTGAGGGCACAGATACTGTGATAGACAAAATCTTCTGCATACTGATTAATAAATCTGCAACATAAGAAACAGTAAGGGTATTTTTGCGCTAGATCCAAGCCAGAGAAATCTAATAATATTCCTTACTTGTGAGACAGTCTTTTATTTTGCATTATATGGTACAATCAGTATCAGTGGAGCATCAGAAGTAATTCCATAATTAAACCCTGTTCATACTTGCTTTTAAAGCAAAATTATAATCCTTCTGATTCACACATTAAAGATTGAGTTCAGTCTCTGAACAACAAAGTAACCCAGCAGAGAACACTTGATTTTCTTTATCACATTTAAAAAAAATATTTACTGACTGTGGCAGAGGAAGTGCATATAAATGCTCTCTTATTGACATTTTGCACATTTTTCTCACATATGTTTGAGTTCAATTAACTAAATAACCACAGTTGCCACAAGCTGCAAACTTCATAGACTGAAGTAATGTCTTAAACACATTTGAAAACTGTATATTCAGAGCCTTCTCTTATTATTCGCTGCAACCTACGTGAGTTTGGTCAAAGCTAGTCAGTGGACCTGCTGAGGCTCAACAGTTCTCTCTTTTCCATGGGGAAAGAAATGTAATTTGAAACAACAACAACAACAAGACCTTTCTTGCTTTTTTTTTTTTTCATCAAGATGTTATAGAATTTACGTAATGAGATTGAATTCCACCTCAACAATCTGTATGCATGTTGTGCTGTACATAACAGAAGTCTTAGATGAATGCAAGTTGTCTGAGACAAAAGAAAAAATGTGGATCAAATGGATGGTGCTGATTTATGTTGAGGAATAATTTTAAAAAGGAGAATGATAAGTCTTGTTCTTCTATTAAATATAATTGCATAAAGAACAGGACAAAAAGGCATATTGATAATAACCTAAGTAATTTAGTTGCTTATTTCCTATTCTTTTGTAATTTGTTTGGGTCCAAACTGTTTTTTGTGCTAATTGTGCTAAATTCATTTTTGCTTGAAATGCCGTGTTTGTGCTCCTTGCCATATTTCTTGACACAAGGGAATACAGAAGGCTGGACTGAGACCAGTTATTATTTTGGACCTTTTCTCCCTTCGGTAATGGAACAAACAAGGATTTTTTATTCCTAACCTTCTGCCAATATATTTTGTTTTTTCTTCAGTAACGACAATAAGGTTCTTTTAGTATATTAGCATTGTGACTTTTCTGTAGGATGGAAACAGTGTCGTGAGTTGTGTAATAAAGACATTCTGAAATGCATATGTAGTCAATTACCTGAGCATTTCTCAAATGCTCTTTTTCATAAATTCATCTGCTGATTAAAAACAGGTATGTATTTTGATATATCCACTGTGGCATCTGTTGTCTTGTTTATATGTATTGTGTCATACCACGTTTCATTCACTTCCATCATCACTGCGAGCAAATTATTTGTACCTGGTATAAATCAGGACAACAACACATGTCAAATAAATAAAAGGAGACTGCATTTTTGCTTAGATGGTTGCTGTCATTAAAGGAGAGGCAGCAACTGCTCTTGTATTATCTATATCATATTCAAAATTATTCCGTTTATATGAAGATACTCAACTTACTTTCTGATGGCTTCCAATGCAAGTTAAGAAAGAACAAATAATTTATCTTTTTTTCATTTTATTCTCCTTGCCATAATCAATTGATTATCTTAAAATAGACAGAAATTACTAGTTTTTGCAGCAATAGTAGTTCTCTTGATTTTGGCTTTATATAGACTTCGAATGGAATTATTGCACATAATGAATTACTAATCTCTCATTTTTCAGTGGAGGTTTTCCTCATATTTACGTTTACTTACTTACAAGTGCCAGACATAGTTGTAGCCATCTTTAGTTATCTAAGCAAAACCCTTCCCAAATTCATCATAAGAGACTGAACTCTCACCAGCCCTCAGTTACCTGCCTACATCAGTAAAGCAGCGCCATCCATGTTTTGAATTATTACAGTTCAATAGCTGTATTTTTTGAAAGCGCTTCTCCCTTGGGTTTCCATTCTGTGCTCATTTGTCTTTTCACAAAAATAAGGAAAAAAAGGACATTTTGGATCATCATTTCTGTTTTTCTATGTAGAAGAGAAAGTAGGAGCAGGTGGGATTGCATTTCTTATGCCTTTGTCTATTAGTCTTAGGGAGTTTGATAATGCTGTCTTATTTTGGCCTCATGAAATAGTTCTATTTAGGAACTGTTGGTGTGATTTTGTGCACAGTGATATCGAATCCAGAACAGCTTCATTAGGTTTCATCTTTTCTTGAGTCTATTTTAGAACGCTAAACTTTTACCTTGATATTCTGGGCAGCTGATGTTTCCCTGTCTCAGTCTTCTGTTGTCTTGTGTTGTTTTCATTATATTTCAAATCACTGGCACTCTGAGCAATTTTCTTCACCTTCACCTGCACAGTTTACCTTTTTTTTTTTTTTTTTTTGCTCAGGCAAAACAGTCTTTCAGTCTCTACTTGAGGAAAAATACTGCCAAATCATCTAGGACTCTAAAGACTCTAAATTGTAGGAGTGATTTCAGCAGTAATACAAGTTTAAGCACAATTGACTACTTTTTCCTGGATAGAGGCTCAGCTCAGTAAAATATATCACTTAATTGGAAAATGTATGTGGCAGACATTTACACAGTGAATGCACTGGATATTATTATTTATCAAGCTGAAGGGTCCATTGGGATATATGAGAGAAAAAAAGACTTTGACAAATGACATTCAATAAATGACATCCAAATATTAAATGAATTATTCTTATCTCTGAACGTATCATGAGCAAAAAGATCTGCTTGTGTTTACAGTTTAACTGGGAAAATCTTAAAGATAGTGTGATCCTACCTGTGGCATATGACTTTTGGAAAACAGATTTGGGCTTTGTAGTGTGCCAGAGACCCATTATTTTGCCACAATATGCACTTTGCCTTATCTGACTTCCTGCTGAAGAGAAACACTTCCTGTTGGTTGGAGCTTTGTGCTATTCTTGTTTTCCTACCATTTTATACCAAAAAGATGAAGACCAGAAAAACTAATAAAAAAATTGTATTGTCTTTAAAGAAGTGTTTAGCTAAGTGCAATAGTACACATGGAACATGGTGGCAACAATCAGTTTATCTGAATGCTTGCCACACAGAAAATTGAAACTTGTGATAAAGACCTTGGTTCTCTGCTATAGCTAAAAGTCAGTCAGAGTTAGTGTAGAACAGCAGTACCTACCTTTTAAATGATTTATGAATTACTATTAAGCATCAACATGAAGTATTTTAACAAAGCAGTCATCTGGAGAATACAGTATTTATATAAGAAAATGAATGCCAGGATGTGGTGAGTCTAATATTACCTAATATTGTGAATTTGTGTTACTTGAATTTACATATTCTCCTGAAGTATACGTTTGGTGACAGGTAAAATCCATTAAGACTCTTAGTTGCTCCCTTGGATTGCTCCTTCTCCCCCTGCCCCTCACCCTGGTTAACCGCTGGCTGTGTCTTGGATTTAACAAGTCATATATTAATTGCAGTAAAATTGGATGGATTGTAATGCATTTTCAGTTGTGGTTCTTGTTGTCAAAAATGTGCAGGATGTGTGGTATTAAAATGCCTGCCAAAATCGTTGTCTAAACCAGAATGCCTAGCTATTTCTTGAATGTGTTTGGAGCAAGAATGATGATATACAGTTGAATGGAGGAGAGACAGAAGTGGCCTTGGTGGAAGCTTGGTTAGGTTCTTGACTATAAATGGATGGTTAAGGGAACCTGGTCATGGAAAGAAACAGGAATTCTCTGAGAGTACGAACTAGTTAGTGCCACACCCTGTGCTGTCACGATGGCTCACATTGCAAGCTCCTGTATTTGATGGCAAACCCTAGAAGTACCCGCTGCTGGCTCACATTCAGCCTTTTCGTTGGTGCAGAACAACTGGCTCCTAGACAAGAAAGCTTAGACTGGAAATGCAGAGCATGTGTGATAGATGCCCATACTTTTGTGGTTCACTTAAAACTCAAAGATGCTGCTCTGTCATCAGCCCTCTCATGCTTATCGTGCAAGTCTCAGGAGATGTCCCTTGTTCTGACTACAACACAGTGGCCTCCCCAGTTGGTGGGCAGACAATTCATAAGGTCAATCTGCTCTGAATCCCGTCTGGTAGTGAACTTTACTTTTTTTTTTTTTTACTAGTGAACTTTTGAGATGTAGATATGGCCTGGCATTTTCAGAATGTCATTGTGAACATCTTGTAAACCTCACGTATGATGGAGTGAGGCAAGGAGGCTGTGCAGTGTCCGGCTGTCACAGTGGCACTTGCATGTGACAGCAGATTTAGAGGTCAGGTACCCCTTTCCCAAACTCTTCTGAGGGGACTTCTACTTTCTTAGTTCCTATTAAAATGGAATATTTTTCTTCTGCCAAATGCAGAGCTTCTGCAAACAAGTAGTATAGTGAATCTTACAGTGAAGTATATAGAGGTCTCGGCAATCCTAAGCCTTTTGCTCAGTGACTAGTGACTGGGCTCCCCATGTTAGTGTAAATTTTTGGCCCTGTTGAGGAAGGCGATATGGTGCAAGCATAGTACAGGTGTTACCTGGCTACTTATCAGATAGCTCAGGCTTGAAATGGATAGCAGAACACTTGTTAGCCTTCTATCCCATGCAACAGATATCTATTGTTTCCCCCCCCTTTCTTGTTATCATTACTCAGTGTTTGGTAACGCCTCCATGTAACTTCTTAAAGAAGCATGTCGCTATACAGAACCTCAGGTTTCTGCCTCCCACCAAGCCCGTGCTTATTTAATAGCAACTGTTCTACCAACTACATCCAGAGCTTCCCTCTCACAACATTTTCAGGACACCCACTGCAGTTTTTTCTATGGCAAAGGCCGTGTATACTGACACTAAAGAGCAGGTGTTTAGGCACCTGAACAGATCTTTGCCAAATCCTAATTAGTTATGTCATTGTGTTTATCTTTCACAGGGTCCTGATATGTGTGTCATCACATATCTAGGCATGTGTGAGAATGATGTGATCTCGC
The DNA here is from genome assembly GCF_964034855.1 of Anser brachyrhynchus. NCBI lineage: Eukaryota > Metazoa > Chordata > Aves > Anseriformes > Anatidae > Anser > Anser brachyrhynchus. The sequence continues at coordinate 42,583,479 of NC_137695.1, read as the reverse complement.
TAGCACACACTGGTTTTCCTCCTAAAGCAAGTTTATGCAGGTGCTTTAAAAAGCCACTGCTAATGCAGTCCGTCTAGGTCTGGATGAATGTGGAAGAACTCTTCTTGCTGGGACTTTAGCTAGACCTGGCAAGATTAGAGTAAGGAGCAAAGAAATTCTGGGTCCTGTAGTTCCAGGGATGTTGGCTTCAAGGCAGAGGAGCCAAATGGCCCTGAAGCTTCTTACTCATGTCATAGATTTCATCAAGCTGTGTCATGCAGTACGTTTGTGTGGGCAGTTCAGTCCTGAGTGAGTCATTGTAGAGCTGAGGTGCCCGTCAGTCTGGAGCTGAGATTCTCAGAGTGTGCTGAGAGATCACACAGCTCTACACAAGAATTTCTCCATGTTAAATCTGGAAAGGCCTCTAGTTTCTGAGTGCAAAAGCAGATGAGATAACTCCTGGGCCCAACAAGCCTTGTAAGGGACATTGAATGCAACAAGCGTCAGCCGTGAATGAATGTGGGATGGCAGTGTGGGCACAATTGGCTTTAGCCATTTGGCACTGTAAGCTTGATCCTGACAACCAAGAGCTCATAGACATACCCATAAAATGCAGCAGGAAGAAGTGAGATCACTAGACACTTTTTTCTTGATGATACAACAGCTTTACAGTGGTACACTGGAACAGATTTGTGTCCAGCAATAAAGAAAATCAAGGTATATTGTGAGTTACATTTATAAAATTACATTAAAAGATGAGTCAGCTTCAATCCATTTTTAGTTGCTAAAATGATCTAAATTGTATAGCACATATAATATCATTAGCATGTATCTTGTAAGACACATGCAGGTTTAATCACCTTAGCAGAATTTTTAGACCTAAGATTCACATTTTAGTTGGTGCTGAAGGACAGCAATAAGTGCTGCTTTACCAGCATGCAGATTGAAAAATAACATAGAAACTGGAAAAAAAAATAAAGGAACAAAAATGAAGCTAAAACCAGGGGTGGCAAGGCCAACCAAAAAGGAAAACTATGCAGCTCTCTTCCTACCAGTACCACAAGGCTTTAGCCATCATTGTGGTTGAGTCTTTGCTTCTGAAAAAAAGTTGGATGGGATGAGGTATTCAGAGCTAGGACTGCTTTACTTCTTTTAACTGACTATGCTGCTAACTCTGCAAATAATTGTGTGAGTAAACATCATTTTTGAAAACAAACTGTGCCCGTATACACAATGCTGCTGGATCTAAGGTATATAATGGATAGGATTTCTAGCAAGTGAAACAGGAACAAGGATAATGGAGACTGTTTTCTGATTGGCATTTGGCTGAAATCTTCAGGAGACATAGAAGTTATGTATAGCATTAAATAATTATAGGGTATCTTTCCAGTATATAGTGCTGTATTTGTCTACAGATATTAAAATATTTACAAAAATATAGGATAGATTTAAAAAAAAATGTATATAGAGAGTTATATACTATGTAAGTTGCACTTGCAGTCAGTAAATTACCATGTAAATTACACCAATAAATGTAGATGAACTTTTATGCCTGTGCTTATACAACCAAAGAACCAAAGGTCTGAGAATACAGTCATCTAGGTGAAGGAGATTTTCAGTGATCATCCAAATACGGCTACTTTGAAAACAGAATGATTCACATCTGCATTACACAACACCACAGGACGGAAAGTCAAAGAAATGCCCCGTTCAATGGGTCTGAAGAACTTCCTCTTTTAAAATTTACCGTGTATTAATTATGTATGACATTTCAGGGAGTGAGAGTTGTTTGTAGCCTATGGCAATGAGCTAGTGAAACAAGACATTACTGAGATAGAGAACAAAAATGTGTCAGCATATAAAATTACACAGATATTGGTAGCCTAGATAGATTTTCTAGTTTTGAAAGCAATGTTTGATATTGTAAAATGAAATTTTTGCATGCTGGTTTTAGGTAGCAGTACCACATTTCTTTAAAAATAGCAATACTGAAGTGGTTGGATGAAAAGAAGTTGAATTCTCATTTTGTAGCATCACTGCAAAGAGAAACTATAAATAAAATATCTTCTCTTAACCTATACTGCAGCTAATAATGACAGCTACTGAAATGCATTTAAAAAGCCAAAAAGTATAGAAACTCCTTCTTATTCAACAAAATAAGGAAAAAATCTTATTTGGGATTTATATGCTGCGTGTAAATATTTTCTTTGTTTTTCCCCTCATTTGGAAGAGTATTTTTCTCTAGGGTATTTCACTAAGCTACAAAATTCAGAAATAATTCCTTCCTTCACTTAGAGGAAGGGTCTCAAACTTTCTGGCAGTCAATTATTAGCTGCATTTTTACAGTATGGTGGTTGTTCTTTTTATATCTTTTGATCCCATGGAAAGAGAAGCTGTCTCTCTTACAGCCAAAGACAAGCTGTTGAAATGGCTGCCAGCAGAACTGTGGTGTTAAAAAAACCACCCTGCAAACTGGAAGCGGTCGAGTCAGTGGGAAGTCTTTAACATGCCTCCTACCCTACCCACTTGGATGCCTGTCTCCCTCCTGAAGTGTGAGCTTTGTGAGTATTAAAACAGCCACTTTAACAATAATATCTGAAGAAGAGTTCCTTCTAGCACCTCTGCTATTTTAAGCACTTAATGTTTCACTCTTTTATGTTCCTGTGATTTCCATTGTCTCTTACGAGAATTAGATGGGAATTCCTCAAAGTCTTAGGACTCACTGCTGCACTGTGCAAGATGACCCATCTTAAGGATGTGCAAACCTCCTCTGAAGTGCTCCAACCTTTTCCTCATCTATGTTGTTAAGGATTTTTGCAGTCGTACAGCCCGTCTCAAAGTTAAATCAATTAGGTACACATAATGTTCAATGGAATTAACATTGCAGTTTATCAAAATGTAAAACAAAAAAAAAACAAAAACAGCCCTTGTCTTAGCAAACAAAATGAACAAAATATAAGGTGGAAATAGCTGTTCCTACAATACCTGCAAACCGTGGTTATCAGCCAGAACATCAATGTCCGTCTGCATGCCTTACAGCATTTTGTTTTCACTGCTGCCCCTGTTTGGAGTGCTGTGATTTGTGCTGCTCTTATTCAGGACTGCCAGAGCTTCCATATTCTCTATTCTTATGAAGGGCTTTGAAATTTGTGGGGAAACACCACTAAATTTCATCCTTACTGACTTTTTTTTTTTGACTTTGTAGGATTTTCCAGCTCATAGGTCTCATATGTTTTTAAATGTAAATGTAAAAAAACAAACAACAACAACAACAACAAAAACTATCCAGTGTTTGCTGCAGATTTTAATTAATTTTACAGTTTCCAAAGTACTTCACATCTGTCTTCCAAAAGTAGTGTGTATTATACTGTTTATAATGATCCAGTACTGAGATCACATGCTTTACAGGAACTATGAGTGCTTTTAATTTCAGAGACTGATTGTACTTTACACTCCAATGACCTTTACAGAGGTTTTTCTGTCCTTACCTTCTACAATGCAAATGCACTTACAGTCAATTATATTCATACTGATGTATTCTGTTCTCTTCTTCAAAGCTTTTGCCATTGTGTCCATGCGCCTTCCATCAGAGTGTTAAGCAGCGTGTAGATGACTGATGTCTGTTGTGTTTGTTCTTGGATTCCAGAGAGGCAGCAGTGTGTTCAGCAAAGTAAAAAAATGAAACGTTCGTTTTGAAAGGGTTGTATTAGAGGAAGAAGCTCAAAAGTATATACTCTAACTTGAATATGCAGGCATGAGGTTTCTGATGATCTTTAGTTCCTCAAGAAGTGAAGAAATGAGCAACCACTCCAAAATCTGCATCTTGCTTGCAGACAGGATTTTCCTGATTGCTGAAAGCTCCACTGAGCCAAGCAGAAAATTGTTGTCAAACCTCATCGTCGTTGGTGTGCATTAGGCTGCCTTTCAGGTTGATATTCTTCGTGTCTGCAACTGAATGCAGTATTCGGTATTTTGGTATTTGGGGGCAAACGAGAACAAAGGGTGGTGGAGGATAGGTTGATGCACTTGATACACAGTTGCTGAGAAGACACACTGCAGTGTTTTGTATTGGTTCTGCCATGCATATTTTATAATATTGCAATAGCAGTCTGACAACAACATGACAAATGCAGTTTTGGAGAACAGGTCGTGGTTTAGCAGGATGGAGAAGTCACTTAGCCAATTGAAGATACTGTTCAAAGAGATGATATGGAAAAATTTAGTGTTAGCTTGCTGAACTACGTACCAAGCTTGTTATTGTATAATACAAATCCTCAACTGTTTGATTCTACAGACAGTGGTTTCTTTTATAGAGTAAATGTTATAAAATGTTTCACTCTTTAAAAATGGATTAACTGCAGGAGAATTCCACCTTGTTAACTGAATACCCCAAAAGAACGAGAGGAATTGTAGTAATGGAGGAAGTAATGGTAAGAGCAGGCAACTGTGAAGAAACTCTAAAATCTTAATAAAAGCAAGTGTTTAGTGATAATTTGGTCACATGGGGAAATTAACTGACAGCAAATGGAATTTAGTAAAGTTATCACTGTTAACAGTGAAAACCATGAGAGTTTCTTTAAAACAACAGCAAAAATCGCTCATCCATCTTTGGTCAATATAAAGCAAAAGAAAATTTGAATAAAATGTTGAAGAAAAGTGACTGCACTCTAGGCGTTTATATTGCATTCTTCTGTGCCATATAGAACTTGTTACTGTGTTTTTTATTGCACGTAATAAAAAATGGAGCTGGGTTTTGACAAAAGCTAGGAAAATATCTGCGAGGGTTGTTTCTTGACAGCAAAAAGGGAAAATTGTTCTTGCTTACTTTATCTTCCCAGTCCTTTATGTCTACAAGGACATGCATTACTTCTTTCTTGTTTCCATGTCATCTTCCTCTTCAGCCCCTGTTAATGTCTTCTCCTGGTCTTATCCTGCTGTGACTGAGCATTACAAAGTTTTTCACGCCTCCATGCGCAAGTCCATCAACCAATTAGTTTTAAGAGCACATGATACATATAGATGGCATGGCAGTGGGTTCAGACCTAGGTCAGCATACTCCAAGCTTTCAGTCAATATGAAAAAAAGTATAGGCCTACATTATCAGTTGTATCGATTTAGAGAGTGGATTTTTTATTGTTGTTTCTTTTTCAAACTTACTTTCAGCTGTGATCACCGTTGTTATTCTGATTTTCATCTTGGTGTTCACCACAGAATTTCTTACCATAATAAACCCTGATTTTCAACAAGCACCTGAAATGTATCAAAGTATGCCTTCTTGAAAGGCATGGAGGACTTGTGTGGAAATCTCTTGTTGGCCAGTGCCTTCCGTGTTGGGTCTACCTTAAAAATACGTGTAAAAATACTTGTAAAGCAGCATAGAACACAATGCGTATTTAATTGATCTAAAGTGTCAGGTATTACCAAATCCAAATTAAAGTGATCAAGGATAAATTATTACTGACTGTATTTAATGTAGATTGAAACAAAGTTGAATAAAATAGTGAGACATTGTACATTGGAATGAACCCATTCGGCATTCTGATGGAGGCAGTGAATCATTGTACAAATATACTGAGGTTTTGGGATCACATGCATTAACAGAAAAAAAAGGAAAATGCCTTTCTGAAAATTTAGGTGTCTATTTTTTTCCTCTATTGCTATCCCAATCTTTCTGTTAGGAAAAACTTTTCTGTTGAGCACTTTGGTCTCTTATTTTATACCAAAGAGGGAGATTATACCAGCATCATCTCTTTAATTTTATTTAGCATGCTGATGTATAAATCTGCTGATGTTTGGCTGTGATCTCCCTCTGTCTTGCATTAATTTGTTATTTTTTCTTATATAATTTCTGGTTTGTCATTTGTGATCACTGTAAAAATATGAAAGCATCATTATAACTAAAATGAGAAGTAAGCCAAATAGTTTAAAACAAAAACAGTTTTATACCATTATAAAGTTTTGAGATTAGAAAATGAGGTAGTACTAATGGTTGTTAAAGAAACATAAAATTGGAAGCAGCTCCATTCAATGTCTGCAACTAGAAGGTAGTGTTTATGGGGGAACAACTGCCCCTCATTCTACTTCCTTTCATTTTGCTTCTCCTTTCCTTCATCCTTGCAAGGTAAAAGAGATTACAAGTTCTCATATAACCAATAAAATCATGATAACATAATATTTCTGAAATATTTTTTCCAGTAATTGGAATATATTGATATCAAAGATACCTAGTGTGGGTAAAAATATGATACTTATTTATATTGTTTCTCTGTCAATATCCACACAATTCTGAAGCTCTAATGATGAAATCTATTTCGCACTCATTTATTTCAGCTTAGATTTAAGCTCATGAAATTCTCTTAATAAATCAGAGTTTTAAAAATATGAATCCTAACTAGGCTCCCACATCATTTCAAAAGATCCTCAGGCCTCTGACATATCCATATTTTTACAGCAGGCAGTAGCAAAGATATCTCTAAAGGAAAGAACAAAATAAAAACCACAACCCTTCAACCTCCAAATCCAGACAGTGGCATTTCATAACACAATCTGAATCTGACTGTCTACACAGAATTAAAATTGAGCATCCACCATCAGATACATAGCCAACAACTCAAAATACATCTGGGAGGCTTTTCAACTTCATTCACATTACCCTTTACTATGTATTGGACTGGTACTCTATGAGTAGTTTCAAGAGATATGAGCTTGAAAAAAATTTAAACTATAAATAAATTTTTGACCTTTAGTGTACATACCAGGAGTTAAAAGAGGAAGTTTACCAGAGATATTGAATAAAGATCATCCCACAAGTTTTCACATCCCAAAACCAAACTATCAAAACATATTTCTGTCTTTTCTGGAGAAATAGCCTCTGTTGTTTTGTACTTTCTCTGAAGCAGGTTGAACTACTGTAACTGCATATAATACACTAAATAAGTGCACTGTAATATAACGCACATCTTGAAATAGTTGTGATAGTACTTAAAAAAAAAAAAAAGATTTGTGTATCCTTTTCTGTGAGATTTTCTGTGATTATAAGTGACTGTGGTAGAATGGAGATTGGTAAATGATATTTCTTATGGAAGTTAAAAAAGATTGCTACCCAAGATAAAAATCTTAATCCTTGCTTAGACATCCAAAAATGTTTTGATATTTTAGGAGTAACGCTTTCAGTGGGCAAGGGAGATGGAAGCTGCTGGGTAACCAGCAGTGTTGATTATGAGTCTGCCAGGGTTAGCAGCTCAATACAAAATGTAGGTGTTTAACTTCAGACATCAATCAAAGCTAAAAAAGACTATCTTCTGCTTTCCCTTAATTCCCAAATACAGTGAACTCAATTGTTTTTTGCAAGTCAAGTTGGTCAAGAGACTAAAGTCTTTTTTCTCCTTCTGTTTACTTTAATCAAACTATTAACCTTGCAAAAATATTCAGCTTTCTGAGTTTTTTTTTGTTTGTTTGTCTGTTTTTTAGAGTGGTTTTTGGTGCCTTGGCTTTGAAACATGGATGATCAGACCCAGCTTCTCTCAGGCTGCTAGGTTTTCTAACTCACCGTGCTGGAAAACACACCAATCTTGGGAAATCAAGCTAATGTCTCTCAGCTGTGCAGAAAAAGTGTGAACAGCTCTGTCAAATGAGCTACCCCCATCTCTTTTTTTCCAGGCAGCATCTTATACTTGAGCAGTCACTTCACATTTGCCATTTGAGCAGTTGTGATATAACTGCTGTTTTATTGCCTATAGGAGAGTTCCTGTAAGGAATCAGAAGCTGGTCTTTCAGCTACCCTGGCCAAAAAAGGTTTTAGTCACAGGACTCTATTACTGGTGAATGAGTAAGGAGTCCTGACAGGATAACAAGAGAATATGAACACACAGCTCTGGCCTAAAGGTTGCTAATTGACCAAGTGGTAATACGAGGGGATGTATTTTCCAGCCTTGGAACTCTTTACCCCCAGATAAGTATATTAAATGCCATCGGTTAACCCTTTGAGTGCAATGACCCAGTGCTGCTAGGGACATGTCTGATGTGATAGACCCTTACGGTTCTGAATCAGTGGTGACATATAGAGTACAGTCGTAGGTCCAGGTCAGTGTTTCTTTATTGGATGCAAAGATGTCTCTGGGCATTTAAAAGGTTAAACAGTAAATTTTAAGCATGCAGCTACAGTGGCTTAAACACACATTGAAAAAATTCAATAAAAGAAAAGAGCAGTCAGGAAAGAAATTAGAACATTAATAAGGCAAAGAAAAATAAATCTCAGGGATTTTACCTTGGAATTGAGTAGATAATTTTTTTTTTTTACTTATTTTATTGGATTTTTTCTCTTTTCTCCAGATTGTTTCCTTAGCAGTAAATATGCTTTCTGAGATATCTTCAGCTTAGTTTCTTCCCATACCCATGTTCTTCTCATATCACAGGTATTACTAAATTTATAGAAAAGTATTAAAGCTGTTAGGTGAAGTGGGGATGAATTTATGAATAACAAGTTAGAGTTCATAAAAAATTTCCAGTCCTGTAAGGTTTTTTTTGTTTTGTTTGTTTGTTTTCCTGTGGCACCTTTCATTTCATTTCATTTCCAGGCAGAGTATTTCTGTTGTCAAGATGATTTATTTTTAATCAGTGCTTTTCTTTTGGTTAGTAAATAAATAAATAAAATGTAAGGATCTACATCAATCTATGTGTCAAAATTGTCCATTCTGGGAGGGAAGTACTTAGAAAGCAGCAACTCACAAGCTACATTGTCTAGTCTCAGATGTGGGGTGTGTTACACAGGCTTAATCAAAACACACAATCCCCATCTGAACTATTCCAGAGAGCCATGTGGTGGGTCTTTGGGTAAAGCCTGAGAGCAGAGCTAGAAGGCAAAGATTCTCCTGAGATTTGCGGTCATGAGACATCGTAGGCTTTACGTGCTACCTTTGAGCATGAAGGGCTGATACAGTAATGAACATGGCATTCTTTTAAAAGAGAAACACCAAAAACTGTGGGGGAGAGAGGAAGAGACTGAAGATGTGATTAGGTAACTGCATTACATGGCAATGCGCATCAGCAGATGTGTAATGTATAGTGTATTTAAACTTCCCATTGAAAAAATCCTTCTTTCAAAGCACCAATCACTTTGTTGATCACATTGCACTGTATTAACTCAGGCTGGAACAACCTGATTCTCTGCATCCACCCTTGTTTCCAGCATCCCCGCTGTATGACTGCATACAGCCTGAGCTGCCTCAGCCTGAGCTGAGCCTTTCTACACATACTAAGTGGCAATCTGGCAGGTGATATTCTAGGAGAGGTCCCTCGGTTATGTGCCACCTGCGTGCACTGCAGGCTTATATATGTGCTTGGACTCAAACTAAAAGACAGCATGAACCTGAAGTTTTCTCCTCTCTGCACAGCTGACAAGTTTGGATTTGAGGTCTTGCCCAAATCCTGGAGGGTCTGTACTGTCCAGTTTGCTGCCTGTGTTCTTTTTGGTGTCTTGTAGCCTTATCCACACTTATAAGAAGTTTTAGCCTACCCGGAAACAGCAGAGGAGCATGGCAGCTGGGGATCCACACCTGAGTGCCCACCAACTGCAGCTCAGTTGCTGCCACTATTTATTGTGTAGATGTATGCTCGTCTCCCACAAAATGCAGTACAGGTATCAAGTAAAAACTGAATGGCTCACCTTCGAGGCAATAGCTCTCCTTGTGTTTCACTGCCTGTCTTGCTTACAGGATCCCACCTTACAAGTGTACATTGATGTGATACATGGTTTCCTGCCATGCTGTTGATTCCTGTGGTTGGCTTGGAGACATTCTAATAATGAAAATTAATAAAAGCATTATATTAGTATACATGTTAATTATAACCTCTTAAAAAGGTACATCTCATGTCTTTAGAATACTAATAATTAATATGCATATTGATACAGTCTTTCAATTCAATTTTTCATATTAAAGATATCACTGCTTTAATTGTAACTGAAGCAACTTATAGGGTGGGTATTTTCTAGGAGGAATAAAAATATTCCCCTTTAGAAATGCAAGTTTTTAAACAGAACCAATCATAGGTTTGTCTTGCATACTCTGAACTCCAGAGCTACTTGCCATCTGTGTTCTGCCTTCCCCAGTGTAATGCACTACCAAGGTCCCTTTCTTCCATGAGGCATCAGAGCAGGCCAGTCGGAAGTCATACTTTTTATATTTGTTTTAATTGGTTTTGGTTTCTGCATTATAATAAATTTAATCAGATTATGGTCACTTGACCCCCAGGGGCTCAAGTCTAATTTGCTCCTACTGCCTGGTCATTGGTTAACTAGATCTAGACATGAACCATTCCTGGCAGGGTTCCCTACACATTAGTTTAAGAAGCCATCATTTTTGTATCCGTCACCCTTGCCTTCATTCAATCACACCTCTAAGGTTTCCCAGTTATACAAGAGGTAGAAATTCCTCCTATCAATTTCCTCTTTCCTGTGTATGCCATCTTTATCCCATCACGCAGTAAACATCATTCTGAACTCCCTTGTTTCTCCTGGGGGTAGTGAGGTGTGCGTTCATGCACATACCAGCAAAATTTGCGTGCACGTACTGACTATAACTTGCTCTAACTACAGAGCTCTTTATCCATTGCTCCTTTTAAATTTATTAACACAAACTCACGACTGTACATCAAGCAGACAAACCAAGAACATTCAGATCTGTTTTTTACATCTCTCTTTTAGCCTAATTTTCTGAGGAAACAACACAGGCAGTTTCCCAGGAAATATGTGTATGTGTTTGTCTCCCTTCCCTGAACCTGTTGACCAGCTTCAACCAAAACTGACAGAGGTCTCAAAACATAAAATTCACCTTGCATGAAACAAGTCATCTGGGGAGTGTGAAAGACTATCAGCGATCTACAAGTCAAAGACTGCATTGTGAACGCAATTAAGATCAGATCCCAGATAATGCGTACAGGGGGAGGCTATTAAAAAGACCTAATATAGAATAAGCTTTAATTACAGATAAAACTCAATACAAAGACAAATCAGGAGATATTAGTTCTACTTTACATGAAACTACCCATTACTTATTTTTTTTGTATAAGTAACTCACCTTAATATTCCAAATAAAGCTGTGTGGGTGATCAGTAAACGGTATAATCCTCAGCTTTACCGTACACTTCTTTACATGGAAAGTAACATAAAGATGACCTAAAATGTGAAAGAGTATTTCCTCTGCTCTTTTAGCCTTCCTTGTTAAGAACATTGTACTAGAAGGAGACATTTGACTACCGGGCCCAGTTCCTGCTAACAGTGGAGATCACACCATGTAATCCTTTTAAGGAACTGGCCAAGCTCCACATAGGGAAAGACGGTGTTACCTGCCATGCATCTTGCTCCTCACTGGGCACACTTGATGCATTGCAAGGTCTAGTTGATAAAATGAGAAAACACCACTTAGGAAGGCTAAAGCCTTACTTTAGTAACTCTATTTAGTAAGGCTTTGAAATGTTTGATTCTTATTTACTGGTAATGTCTATTTAGCCCAAATGTTTAAGATGGAAGTTTGCTCTGGAATGTTTTCCGCACTTCATCACTTCATTTCAGGGCTGAAGTTCAGTCACAGAAAATGATTAACGAGCCTGCAGTTGCAGGGATAGTAGCGATACTCCCAAGGCACAAAACAAGCACTCAAAAAATATAGAACTCTGTATGTATGGATAATGTAGAGATTTGAAAATACAGCAGAGGTGGTAACAATAAGGGTGAGGAAAAAAGTTCATGGTCACCTCACATGTAGTATGATAAAACTACCTTTGCTTAATTCTTTGCTTGTTCCTGAATCACTGTATCCAGAAAAAGAAGTCCAAAATTTAAAAAACATTTCTTATTTTCATCACTTCTTTTTTAAGTTTCTGTGTGTCACACAAGTTTAATTTTTCTGATGTATTTTAATGCTTCCTCAACCAAACGTAATTAGCAAGCATGAGGTCCTTTGTTCTTTTGTTTTCTTTTCCCATTGAGCAAACAGTTGAAGAAAACATTCCTGTTTCTCTTAGAGTGGTCTGATTCCATTGCCTTAATTGGTGTTGTTCCTAATTTAAGAGAGTTAATGTGCTTATTTTCTGATGGAGTTTATAATAGATCTTTACAAAGTAATTGCCATTTTTCACTGTAATTAATATGTCTCATTCTGTAATCAGAAGATAACTTTTCTGTCCTACTACTTCACTCACTGTGAAACCTTTCATACTGTTCTCTCTCTTTTCAGATGTCTCCCCTTGCTAATTATAAATCTACTAAACTTTTTGGATTTTGTTACCTCTTCCATGTATCTCTTCTCAATTTCTCTTATTACTTTGCCCAATTTTTTCCTGATTTTCCAGTATTTAATAAACTCATTTTCAGGCATACACTACAGAAAACTGGCATTATATTCTGGTCAGCTTGTATAATCGTCAAATCACAGCAGTTATGTTTCCTTGAACAAGTAAAAAGTAAAAAAAATTTTACACACAAAATCAACTGAATCCAAAATCACCATTTTTCAGTAGAAGGATGGAGTAGTCCATATGAGGAAATTCAAAATGGAGAGAAACACTAAAATCTTGCCAGGAAGCTTTCAGAAGCCTTGGGTTTCATAACATATAAGAGAAGACAAAAGACTCCTGTACTTTTTTTTTCTATCTTGTGGTACAGAATGCAAAAGGGCTTTCAAAGCAATAAGATCTCTTAAGATTGCATGGCATGAAACATGGTTGTTGTAACTGCCATGCCCCTATAAAGTATGAATCTAAAATCCAGAACTCAAAAAATGGAAAGTAGCTTTCAGAAAACGTCTGCAGTGTTAGACATCTATCAAATTTGGGGCAGATTGAGTAAGCTGGTACCTTTCCAGTTCATTTGTGAGTTTGTTCATAGCTAAACAATGAACATAGAGAGAGGAAATCGCAGACAGAGATGGTTTAATTTTCTTCATTATTAAAATAATATAAATAATAATTTTTCTATATGTAATTTCAGTTCAATGGCCATGACGTGTGTGGAAGTGTTTGGTAGTTGCCAGTATCCTACTTTCCTCAAGGAACTCCACAGTTGCTTTGAGCTGTTATCAAAGAATATTTAACAAGCTGATGAATGCTATTGTAAGGCTCAGCTTTAACCTTTACTTTCATTTTCAGATGTAAACTATTCATTTGTGCAGTGAAATCACTCTTAGCTGTATGAGGTACTAACAATCTAACACTCTTAGGCCTGCTCATTCATTGAGTATTCCATTCAAAGCCAAAGAAGAACAATAAGTAAACTCGGAGGAGAACCGTGAGGATGTGAGGGGTTATTTAATCACTAGGCCCAATCTCATAAGCCCCCACACATGTTTTGATTCTTAAACATGCAGATAGACATATAGTGCTATCATTTGCAGGATTCACCAAATAACAGCATTTGTCAATACACCTTTTCTGTGACTCTCAATTATTTGAGAAGTGAATAAAAGTACGTTGGGTGTATTAGCAATGTATCTCTCTTCCTTGAGCTTTATCAAGAGTTATCACGCATTATAGTTTGGTGACAGTGCTAGAAAAAAGTGAAGACAGAACTGACCTCTCATAGCATTTTTGTGACCATGGGGCTCACACAAGCAGCTTGGCATCTGCCGGCACATCTTTAGCGAGTTGGCAGCCCCAGCGCCCTTTGCAGGTTGCAATCAAACCTGCCTTCTACAGCAGCCTCTTTCTGGCTGATTAAGTTTAATGTAATTTTAATTAAAAACCACAGTGTCAAAGGGTTTAGCTGCTCGAGAAATGAGCACAGATTGTGGCACAGTGGCAGCAGTCACTTGGAAAATGGAAATGCATCCTGACAATATTGTGTAGGGGCCAGATAAACAAAGCTGCAGCTACTGTACCTTGCAAAAAGCTGAGAGACCATCATTGCAAGGAACCTTATTCAAAAATAAAGTATAGAGCAGTTCTGCTTCTTGTCTTTTAGCAATCGTAAAGTGCTTCTCAGCTACTGAGTAGAAATAATAACTGCCGAGGATTAATTTCAGCCTTTTCTCCCTATTTTTACAGTTGTTCAGGGAGATATAGAAATGTAGATTTGATATTTCAGTCCTTATTTATTTTAAACAGCAAAGATTTGCTTCATGCAATAGACTAATACAACTTTTCTCCTTAGGCTATAAAGAAAAAAAATCCTGAGACCAGAGGTTTTACCAACGCTGAAAGCAGGTTCCATTTTAGGGAGTGTTTTGCTTTTATCTGTTTCCAGCTTTTCTTGTCCCTTGAAGCAGATCACAAGGAGATTTTAATACTTTACATACTGCAGATATTGAGCAACATTTGGAGAATGACCAAAAAAATCACTCCACTGACAAAAGGTTACATCATATCTGCAAGATTTAATTTCACTAAGTCCCAGTATACATAGATATTGTTAATAATGGTTTCCCAAAGAAGTATCTCTGTAATATTTTATTTTCTTGGTTGCCATATATTTCAGTAAAGAAAATTACTTTGGAGTTATTAAACACCCTTGTCTTGGCAGAAGTTGCTAGTTTTTAAACCTGTCCTTTGAATGCATGTATTTGTGAAATGAAGGTTTGATCCAAAGTCCACTGAAATCAGTGGAAAATCCCCAGTGACTTAGGCTTTGGATCAGGTCCTGAGAAGTATACAAATAAATAGGTAGGTATTACAGTAAGATTATTCACAGGAATTCCTTTCAGCAAGAAGCCTTTTTATTGTTCGTAAATGCTACTGATGCTCCGGGGCCAGAACCCCAGGAGAATTCCACCTAGTGACGTCAATTCTGTAGAGGAGAACTTCCTCTGTCCCCTTTTAGGTTTGTGGGACATCTTCGAACAGATGGAGCCTATATAGGTGGGATGGGTTCCATCTGAACAGAAGGGTCACAAATGCACCGACTGAGAGGATAGACAGAGCTATGGGGGAGAGTTTAAAGGAGTGGACAGGGGGATGGGAAGTCTGTACAGAATCCAGCAGAGAGGAAGAAGCATCTAAAATAAGCAGATGGGTAGACAAGGGGAAATAATATTAAGGACTGAGATATGTAACACACCTGCAGAAAAGAAAAAAAGGTTGAGAGAGAAAAGCAGAAGACAGAACTTCTGTTGCAATACAATTAGAAGTCATAGAAGAGACTTGTTTAAGTGACACTCATAAGAGATGTAACAAAGAAAGTCTTTTTTAAAAATAGTAATCTTGCAAGAGAAGGGTTCCCCTGAGCATCACATGGTTGATGCTCGCACTAGAATGTATTTGCAAGCATTGAAATTGCTTTGCTACATAGGGGACAATGCGCTCAGTGAAGGCCTGAATAACTGAACTAAATAAATAAAAACTAAAATAAATAACTAAAAAAAAACTAAACTAAATAACTAAACCTCATAAACTAAAATTTACTGAAAAGTAAAGCATCTTGGACATGAACATATGAAGGTATTATGTATTCTTTGCTTATGAAGAGGAGAACAGTGAGGGAAATAAAGGAAACAGAAGGAAACCAAAAGAACATCACATCACAAAATCTGAAATTCAGACCGCCCTAGAACTAACAGGCCAGGGAAGGACAGAAAAAGATAACCGAGTATAACCAGATGATAGGAGATAACTAGCAAAGTTTAAAAGAAAAACAAGAATAGAACTGCATCAGTACAACTAAAGACAAGTTTCACTTCCAGTTATGCTGACACTGGATCTAGATGGATAAGGTTTTTGAATATAGCTCCATTGACCAATACATTTAGATACTGGCTTAAAGAGGACTTTCTCTCACCCTTAGCCTGGCTACACTGTTATCTGAACCAAAATTTAGGTAAACATAACCAGCTTTTATTTAGTAGTGGTTATGGTGTGATGATAAGATTAACGTTTTAGTATAATTTCATCAAATAGAACCCTTCTTTCATAAAGCAACCAAAAATCTCAGGCTATTTCAAATTAAGAAGTGCTACCATCCACTATACCTCCTATCGCTTTATGAAAAAGTATGCAATATATTGGTTTTTAAATAAATACTTTTAGTCCAACACATTTATAACTTGTAATTACAGATAATTCTGAGCTACTAAAAACTCAATCAAGTCCAAATTTCACACCTGGCCTTATAACGGACGAGAGCGAAACCCCACAGCAGAGCACAGCCAACCATATAAGAAAGGTAAGATATCTTCAATTATTTGTAACACATTGCTATGTACATAAGAACCTTCTCCTCATGGTTGTTATCTCAGAAATCCTTGGAGTGCCAGAACCACTCAGCTTTGCGTCTCAGTTCTCTCTGTGCTTGTGAACAAGGTTCTAAGGATATTCCATATGGAAACATGCAAGTGGTGCTTTTATGCTCACCAAGGGAAGATGTTTCCCTGAAGCCTTTATATGTTTTCAGGAAAAATCTGAGCATCTGCCTGGAGCCCATTTGAATCATATATGCAGTTCACCTCTACAACAGAACCTGACTATGAATCTAAAGGAAAATGCCCAAAGGGTTACACTGCACAATAGCAGGATATATACAGCATTTCATTGCCATGCATATAATCCTTTTTATTTATGAATCAAAACTTAGATACATATCCATAATTGTACAAATAGCTAGTTATATGTAATGAAGCAATGCCCTAATTAATACCTTAGTGATAATAGGTATTTTAGAACTTGTGAAAAGTCAGAATATTTGATTTTGAAAACATACTGAAGAGAAATGCTATTATTGCCTCATTACAAATGCTAGGGTTAAAAAACAGAGGGTAATTAATATCTTTCTTCATCCAGTTATAATGGCTAAACAAATGCAAGATGTAACTATTAATAGGGGTTCCACAGGAGATTAGTTATGGAGCTTCCTTTCTGTTTTTCTACAACAATAAGTTCATAGGATACTGAAAAAGTGCTTACTTTATACCATTTTTTCAGCCCTTCTAAATTAAATTAAATCCATCCAACATGGCAAAAGAGCCCTCAGGCATAATTCTACATACTACTTGTTTGCAGTATTAAATATTCAGTATTTTTCCTTTTAAAAGCATATTTTTACAATTGTAATAAACTTCCTTGCTAAATCATATTTGGGTTTGCATTTAACCTTGTTTGTTTTCCACGCTGTCAAAACTATGCTTTTCATGCACATCACTCTTTCCAATATGTAAAAGACTGAGATGATTTGGAAGGAATTTTTGGAGTAGCATTTTCTTACTGTATTGAGTTCACATGTTTTGTTTTTTTTTATAAAATATAGAAAAGTGAATAAATGGGTGTATTAGTCCAAGCAGTTCCTTGAGTCTGATGTTCTCATGAGCATTCGCATTCACAGTTCCACTTGGCTGTTAGTTGCCTATTTAGTTCAGTCTGATCTATACATTTCATACGTTCTCAGTTGACTGACAATCTCTCCAGTTTTCATATTGGAATCAAACATAGACATTTAGAAGTGTAAAAAACTTTAAATCCTAACATTAGGACAATACAGTGACAACTTAATATGGACTCCTAAGTTTTTGAGTCATACTTGATCTTTATTTATGGGCACAGTGGGTAATTTCAGTAAGGATGTTATGGATCAGTTTGCCTTCTCATTTCCTCTAATTATCTCTCAGATATCATACTAGTGGGACTTTTAGAAGTAGTCAGTAATGTACTAATTATATCTTTGAATCAAAAGACTGCTAAACAAATATATAACTTGGTTATAATTCCACTTCTGCTTATTAGGAGGCTGATATATTCTATCCACAGTTAGGATAAGAAAAGATTTAAGCAGTGCAGCTCTACTATCCTTTTCAAGGATACAAGTACTGAATTTTAAAGGTTTAATGTACATCAGAATGGATTCATGGTACAGCATAAAATACATTGTGAACTCCCAGATTACCTCATTGCCAAATTTCAGTTTCCAAATACAAAGTAGGTAAACAGCAGAACTCTTCAATAAAGCTTTTTCAATACTGGTAAGGCTACTTTACTTTCCCCTTAGAATTTCTTAATAAATCCTACCATTAGTCTACTGAATCAGAAATTATATTTTCTCATTAACTAATTATTCATTTAATAATACTGAGTTCCAACTGTCAGGATACAGCAATGGCCAGGGCACTTGCAGGCCAGCAAAGCAGGGGCCACTCCAGCCAGGCCCTATCCCTCTGCCCCCACCAATGGAACCAGGCAGACCCAGAGACAACGGCCAGGTCAAGTGCTGAGATCACTGAGCAAGTTCATGATGATAAGGCAGGTCTGAGGTCTGTGTGGGAGCCTGGAGTCTATAAAAGACAGGCAAAATGCAGAGAGCATGGAGAAGTTTCATCACGTAGTAAAAGAATAGATATTTCTGATCAAACATCAGCCTGAGCAGGAAGAGATGGCTGCTGCTGCAATGGATTGAAGACGTCTAAGGGCAGGAGAATCACCTGTAGAATCATCTTGTAGATACAACAAGAAATGAGAAGGCAATGCTGCTCACTACAATGCTGGTACGCAGATGCAACCTTGCATGGTGTTTTAATAACCTAGGTATTAATAACTTGCAGCAATAATCACCTTACACTATTCTGGCTACTGAGTATATAATATTATTGATTTTCCTGTATTGGTTTGTTTGTAAAACACATTTTGAATGTTGTTGAGTGGTACAATTATCCTTTCTCAGAAAAGAAAAACACTCTGGCATGTCACCCTCAGAAGACTGTTGACCTGTGGGCTTCTATGCATCTGCAGCAAGGAGTGGGAAATAGTGTCATCCCAGAAGAAAACAAACACAGAGATTTGAATCTTTCTTCAGTATTAGCTTACTTTGAGGTTGTTATCAATTCATTTTCATAATGAAAAATCATAAAAATAATGAAAGACATTAACATCTTTATAAATACATAAAGCCAAGCTCTCATTCACAAGTTCATATCTATTTTAACTTCCTGACCACAAAGGAAGTTGTACAGAGGATAAATTGGTACATTTTCTTATTTGATGAACATGCCTTTTTGTTCAGTTCTTCTTTTAGAGTAAAATATCAACATCTGGAAGTGGAATTCTCTAAAAGCGTAGAATTCCATTATACTAGCAAGCATTAAACAAGGTCAATTCTGTATAAAATAAAGAAAAACCCTCTCCAAGGATCTTATATCAGAATTCTGATCTGCAGTGTTGGTTCTTACGCCATCCAGTTCAATTCATCCATCTCCTGCCATGATCTTGATGTGCTCTGAAATTTCACCAAAGTATAGCTGGTCGCAAATTTCACACTTACCACTTCAGACAAGTGAAAGGTCAAGGGCTTACAACAGTTGTGCAGCTCCTTTTCAGTACCACAAAGCACAGACAGGCATGGAAGTGACTGCAGGTCAGATCAGCTGTAATTTATACTAACTATACTGAGTCTATACAGATATATCTGACTACCCCCAAACAGCAGAATATGTATGTTTGGACATTTATCACTTGTCTTGCTTCTGAAGGCCCCATTAGAGCTGGCAACACAGGAATTTATTTATTTATTTTTAATACTACTTCATTTTCAGGAATCTAACAGTGTAAGACTACTGTTTATTATTTTAACCTTTGTAAGTCACAGAACTGAATTATGGCTGCTCCCTATAGTGACCAAGATAGTGAGCAAAAGCAAACTTAACATTGATGACGTAGCTTTCAGTCCTGAATAAAAAAAAAAATAGCAACTGAACGTAACAATATTTTAAATATATAACTTTCTAAGGTGTACGTCTTTTACAGTTTAGCTTTGTCCTACAAAGGCCTCAGTTAAAGATTCACGACCAATCTCAGCCAAAAATAAATGAAGACCTCTTTGTCCTGAAAAAAATCCCATTAGTCTCCTTTATGAATATGAACTGAAATAGTTCATTTTCCGATTTTGAAATGTCATGTTTCTAAATTGATGTCATGTTTTAAAAGGAATTTAAATATGTGATGATCATAGAAAAAGATTGTAAAAAAAAAACCCTTTTGGAGTATAACCACACTATGTTTTATTTTTTAGAATTGATGCTCAAGTTAAACAACTGATTTTCTTCCTCACATTGTTTACCCAACAGCATATTTCAGCACATCCGTTCATTCCTGATTAACAGAGTCTGTTTCGTTTTTCATTACTGGTGGCTGATTAGAATTATATTATATATACTGTTATTCTAGCAAAGATTATTCTGTTTATGCAAGCCGTTCTGTAGTCCTTATTATCAGACTATAAAATATATAGAAGTTCTTTGGAATAGCTTTTAATCATACAATATAGCAAGAAGCTAATTTTTACATATGCCATGCAAAAAGCACTTCAGTTCTTTGTTAAATGACAACAAATCAGTCTTGCATATCCAAAGTAGCTCTGTTTACAGGTATTGATGGTACCTTTAGCTTCTATTGCCACATTCTGGTAAAAAAGTTTTGGAGTCAGTGAGAGTTATTGTCTTAGTAGGCACTACATCCAGTCTGTCCAATGCGTAATACTTCAAAAGTTTGTTCAAACAAAATATATGTATTTTCTCTTGGAAAAGAAAAATATTCTGAGATTTATTCAAGCATGATGGTGGCATAGGCTATATCACAGTACTTTTGGACTGTTGCAGTACAAATCAATAGTAATGAATCTTGTCCTATTATGTCTTCAGATGTACCAGATGGAATATAAAAGCTCACTTACCATGTATTGAACACATAACTGGAATAGCTGGTGGAATAGATACTAACAGAAAGCAAGCAGAAGCCATCACCAAAAGTAAATCACAATTGGCTACTTATCTGATGTTGACCTTTGGAATTAAAGGAGGACAGGATCTTTTGAGCATATCTGCCCATCTATCACTTCAAAATGCTGACATTAGTACACATATGAAAACACCTCCTAAAAGAAAAGAGCAAAAATTTGCCTCAGGTTGTTGCTCCACTCAGTGAGAACTTAACTGAAATTCAAATTGTGAAATAACACATCTAACAGAAATTAGAAGGTTTTTTTCTTTACCTCCCAGTGTGTGCAGTAAATTAAAGTCAAACACCAACAATTGGCAGCTGGCATTTCGGACTGTGAGGTGTTAGACATCTGGTCCCATAAAATAAAATATTTGATTTGTCTTAAGTATCTAAGTTAGCAGATTACTAACACACATGAAGATTTTGCTTTCAGGAATACCTTTTTGTTGCAATTCCATCAAGAGTTTACATGCCGTTTACTATACATTTGTCTTTGCTAAGTCAGATAAGGAAGTTCAGAATAAAAGTTGTCTTCAGAAACTCCCATATGTTTTTGAGTAACAGTTGCTGTAGCACGAGCCAAGTGGCACACTCAGCTTTATATAACACTGCCTACATTGTGTTTTCTGTTACAGGGTTTCTTTCACTCATTCCCTTCTCTGTGATGAATATGCTGGTCCCATCAGTTAGAATATCCAAAGGAATTTCATTTTTCATGAAATCACATTGCTAATGATTTCTGCAGTAGTCCTGATGTCTCACGACATTAAAAGCTTATTTTTAAAAGTTTACTGCTGCTAATTCTGGCTTTAGCAACCAGATAATTTGAAGATACTACTGCTCTATCTATCCTTCGGTATGACACCGAAATGGTTAAAAATACCACCTTTTAATTGACAAGATGATATCTGAAATCTGCTAATAGCCTTCAATATTGCTCTGTTCTGAACAAACCATTTGCCTGAGAATGTTTCATCACTAGGTGATAAAACTAAAGCCAACCACCCAAAATGAGACTTCAAATAGCAGCAACTTCTTCTTTGGCATAATTCATCAGTGCTCCATGTTTCTGTTCATCTTGCTTGGGGATTTTGATGTGCTCAGGAGAACATCAGTGGTACCCTTGTTTTCTAACACTGAGGCTTTACCACAGAGAACAGTAAGGGCTTCTTACCATTCCTTTTCACTGTTTGAGATTCTCTTGAAAGTAAAGGCTTACGTGCTCAGGTTCTTGCACGTTATGCCCTATGGGCACTGAAACATATTCCAAGACAGTGCTGTTCTCTTAGGCTCTTATGCTTATTAGCATGAAGTCATCCAATCCTAACCAGGATTTTTTCTGCTGGTGTGCATTACCAGTCAATAAAAAGCACCTCATGCATTTTGCACATGCAGAGGAACACAGTACTTTAAGTTCATTGTGAGCAACAGAAATGTGTATATTTCAGTGGCAGTGGAAAAAAAAATCTATAAGTAAATCCCAACTTAAATCCCTTCACAAATAAGTTTCCTGTAATTTACAACTACAGATATCCAAGAAAGGAAGGAGGGAAGGAGGGAAGGAGGGAAGGAGGGAGGGAAGGAGGGAGGGAGGGAGGGAGGGAGGGAGGAAGGGAGGGAAGGAGGGAAGGAGGGAAGGAGGGAAGGAGGGAGGGAGGGAGGGAGGGAGGGAGGGAGGGAGGGAAGGAAGGAAGGAAGGAAGGAAGGAAGGAAGGAAGGAAGGAAGGAAGGAAGGAAGGAAGGAAGGAAGGAAGGAAGGAAGGAAGGAAGGAAGGAAGGAAGGAAGGAAGGAAGGAAGGAAGAAAAGGAAGGAAGGAAGGAAGGAAGGAAAGGAAAAAGAAGAAAGAAAGAAGATAGTCTTACATCACAGAAGACATTACGAAATCAAAAGGACTCCAAGGGAGAAATCACCAAGTCCGCTAATACTAATGATGGTTCCCCATTTAGGGGACTATCACATAATACAACATGGCAGAATACAAGAAGGCACTGCAGAGAGACTGTGATGTAAAAACCATTTGATTCCTCTGTTTGCATGATCAGTAAAAGCTGCAGACTGGAAGGGTAGATGAGAAATAGACATGACCAGACAGAAGCAGTTGTAAGACTTGGACTCACACACTAGGGCAGGATTCAGCTGTCTAAATGCAACTACTTTCCATTTGAGCTGCCCTAGAGTATCCAAGACATCCACACATATGATCTTTGCTAAAAGGCTTTAAACCAGGTATGTCAGGGTATAGTGATGACAGGTTGCAGATAAGTGAGGGAACAGAAGTTGGGGCAGTAAATATATGGGACAGGGTGATGGGAGCAAGAGAGCCCTCAGGACGGAGAAGACAGGTTAAAAGAAAGTTTGCCTCAAGTGCTTGTGCACAAATGCACGCAGGCCGGGAAGCAACAGGAGGAGCTACAGCTCCGTCTGCGAGTGCAGAACTAAGAAATCAGAATAACTGAGATGGGGTGGGGTAGTTCATGTGGCTGGAACTCTGTGTTGTTAGGCAAGGCAGGCAAGGTAGACAAGGAAGGTGGGTGTTATCTACGTGAGGGAGCAGCAAGGATATACGGAGCTCTTTTAGGGAACAGAAGACAGCCAGGCTGAGGGCTTATGGGTTATTATCAGAGGAGAGGCCTCTGACCAGTATTAGGAAATGGATGAAGTCTTCTTTAAGCAACTCAAGAGGCTCACCAGATCCAAAGTCTGGTTCTTATGGATTAGTAACCTAGCATTGGAAGGTTCTGCTGAAAAGGACCTGGGGATCCTGGTCACTTAGCACAAGTCAGTAGTGTGCCCTGTGCATACTGGGATGTATCAACAGCAGCATAGCCAGTAGGTCAAAGACAGCTATTATTCCCCCCTGTTGCTATGTGTCAGAATGCATCTGGAATGCTGCCTTCAGTTTTGGGCCCCCCATTACAAGAAAGACACTGATAAACTTGAGCATGTCTAGCAGAGGACCACCAAGATGATCAAGAGGCTGGAGCACGTGGCCTGTCAGGAGACCCTGAGAGAACAGGGCATCTTTGGGGAACAGGATTTTTTAGAGAAGGTGTGAAGGGACATAACAGCAGCTTTCAGATACTTAAGAGAGGGGTACCAGGAAGGCACAGCCAATTTCTTTATTGAGGAGCACAGTGGGAGAACAAGAGCTATAAATAGAAATGCTGTAAGTTATAGGTGGAAATAAAGAAAAAAAAATACGCTATGGGCATAATTAAGCATTAGAACAAGGGCCCAAATAAACCATGGAATCTCCATCCTTGGAGGTTTTCAAGACTCAGCTGAACAAAGCCTGGAGTAACCAGTGTTGGTGTTGACCTTCCTTCACGCGGAGTGTTGGAGTAGAGACCTCTTAAGAATCCTCCACAATAGTAATTATGTAATTCTGTTATATATAGGATATATATGGTGCAGAAACCACAAGAGACTCTAGCTCTTCTGGAATGACGGATGGAAGTCACATGCAGAACCCAAGGGCACCTCAAATGGCTTTAAAGGCTTGTGTTTAGGCAACTGAAAGCCGGCTTGACTTTGCAAAGTGTTGAGGAGACACATCTGTCTTCTCAAGTGCAGTATATGCAGAGGAGTATATACTTGCCTCTTCTTTTCCATCTCTCGTTAGCTGTTGTACCATTTTGGAATTCATTTCAAGAAAGTTTATCATCACGGTCTTTTGACCAGATGGATAGACATTTCTGGCAACTCCTAACAAGTAAAAATCTCTTTCCAAAATGCCACTCAAACTAAGGCTCATGTTTCAAGGTTGAATCAGCACATTCTTGATGGATTTCATATTCATACTGTAACAGACACCACTGAAGCTAAAAATAGGGACAGGAGTAAAATAGATTTTAAGATGTTCAATAAAATAAATAGTAATTAAGTAGTAATTAAATATGGTCTGACTTAAAATATTATTGTGGACACTACACAACTAAATCTTTATTCTACTTTAATTTAAAATTAATGGGACTGTTTCATATGCCACTATATTAAGGGTGTATCTGATACAGCTTCACTGCCACAGGCCTTGTGAAGGCTGAGATTTTGTGTTCACACATATACTAGTGAGATGGGTTATTTCTTTCAAATGATTTTTGTCTTTTATGAAAGCTTAAGAGAAATAAGACGCAGAACAGGGATTTTTTAACTTCACCAACTTAACACAGCTCAGAGCAGGCCCAAGTTTTGTTTCCACTATCTATATATTATGCTGTAGTGTTGCCTATTAAGTTCAAGCCGAGCAGAAGGAAAGGATGAATTTGCATATCCATTTCCATTCAAGTTATGGACTTTTAAATCCACGTTGCTTGTGTCTATAGACTAATGAATGCACCATTATGGAAGAAGCTTAATATGTCACTGCACTTGGCATGCCCAGGTTTTTGCTCGGCATATAATATTTTGAGAGCCATTTTTTTCAAGCATAGCGTAATAGGCTTTAACTTTGCTAAGCTTTTCTGCCAGGCCTCCAGTGCCCTGCTGTTCTATTATATTGAACTTGTAAGCAGGACGCTCTGCCAGGCTCACCCAGATTACTGCTGCAATAAGGGCCCTGCTGAGTGACTAGTGTCATGATAAGTGCTAGGGAGGGAGTTCACCATCTTGGCATACTGTTCTCATCTTATTAAATTCAGCTTTGTGGAAGCAGGGAGTCTGCCTCTCGGCCTCACTGGCTCTGGCTCAGTCCAACTGCTACTGTCAGACAATATGAAAATAGGAACCACCACAGCTAATGGCAGGTGCTGCACCACCACAGCTGAGGGAAAAAAAGAGAGCTTTCTCTCACTCTCTCTCTCTCTTTTCATTTTATAGGTACTTGACAGGATTGATTTGAAAACATTTAGCTTTTTAATATTATTATAGCTCTCCTACCCGCAGATACTTGCTGAGTCACTGTTTTTTTTTGAACACATTTATTCCGTTCACTTTGCACAGACTCTTTTGTTCTTGTTTACCTACATTAGGGAAATGCACTGTAGCAAACAAGCCCTTGGAACAGGACTGATGCCATCCAGATTTGGTGAAGGATGGTATTCTAAGGATCCAATCCTGACATCCCTATTCAGGCAAAACTGGGTGTTTACCAAGGAAAAATTCCCAAATTCCAGTCCTGGGTTTGCAGTGGGGATGAAGCAAATTAGCCATTCAAGCCCCCCAGAACTCAGTGGCACCTGCTTCCTGAATTCTCATATATTGTTTTAAGATCTAAGTTCTGGGTGGAGGATTCAAGCAGGTGATCCTTTGCAGAACCCCAAAATGACCAGCTGTGCTCTGAGTGAAAGCTGCACTGCTGAATGCAGCAGGAAAAGTGCAACATTCACAGAGAGGAGAGAGAGAAGAGGGGACTGACTATGTGTTTGCAAGCCACCCCTATGGAGAGGGTGAGAATAAAAACCACTAATTTTATGGTATGAATTTGCACAGGATTAAGGTATGGCTCTGTTCTGAATATTAGTTTCTAAAAGAATATGTGCCCTTTATTTTTGAGCCTAAGGCTCTTCTCAGCTAAGAGAAAAAAAGCCCTTCCCAAGGGCTTGAGGAAGGCTAGGTAAATTACTTCTGCACTTGCTGGTATCTCAGCACTTCCAGAGTCTTCCTTGACATCAGCAAATACGTTGTTTCTCACTGTTCAATGGTAAACTTTCAAAGGACCCGATTATTGTCACTTCAGCATTTTGTAAATTGGACGTGATCAACACATGCAGTGTAACCTTTCTGACAGAAATATTGATGTGGTCCAGCTACAGAAGTCACTGTATAGCAAAACGAAGTTGGGATCAATAGAAAACCCAGATTTTCAAACGTGTTTATGGCAGGAGTTGCTAAGTCTGGCAGGTTGCAGTTCAGCAGCACACTTGTTGGCCACGTCAGTCTTCATAAGAGTGACAGGTTTGATTAAGCTCTTTGAGAGTGGCTGATGTAAAAATTCAGACAAAATCAGATCTTTCTGCCAATTTGCAATATCACATTCACAATCTATTCCAGACTCATCAAAGGTAAGGAATAAAGGACTTAACATTTTAATCCCCCCTGAGAAAATGAATAAGGAAATTATGTTTCCAAAAACTGTGATTTAAAAAAAAAAAAAAAAAAACAAAACAAGAGTGGAGAACTATTAGTGAAGCTGACTATCATGAATATTGTGTCACAGACATTTCAGATCCCAGGCAATTCACATGCAGGGGAATTCTTGTCAAAATTCAAGGGCAAATGAAAGGATAAATGAAATCTGTCTGGTAAAGTTCATTAGTTGGACAAATCCAATTTGTATATACCTGTTCTTCATTTCTGTATCACATTCATGAGGCTGTCATTTGCAAAGGCTTTAAAATGTTCCTTCTAAGCTATGCTTTTTTTTTTTTTTTTTTTTTTACTTTGTGTGTATATGGTTAGGGTAGGGTTGCTTTTTTTTGTTTTTTTTTCTGGTCAATATATGGTTTACAGAGAGCAAATTGCCAAGAAAAACATGATTGATTTTGAAGAGATTTTAACTTTAACTTTTCTCTTTTTACCTACCTCTTTCTCTATAGACTTAAAAAGTTTACCTAAAGCTCAGAGCAGTTGACGAATGGGTTACAGTGGAATGGTTGCTGGAAACCAGAAGTGTAACCAAAGGGTAAGTAAAGAAAGCTAACAATATCAAATGAAGTTCTGCATTATGTGAAATTGTTTTTATTTTTATTTGCTTTAAGAAAACACAAAGATCCCAGGCTTATATCTTTGTCACTGAATCCAGGCTTGGAATCAATAAATGGGGGGATGATTGTGGCATGATTCAGAAAACATTTTATGAGGAGTGCATGGAATCTACTCCAACCTAGAGCTGACACTGATGTCTAGCCCTTGTGCCTGCAAACATGGAACAAAAAAGGTTGTAATTTCAGTGGTTTAATGGGAGTTGCTCCTTCTGTCAGATTCTGAGGCATTAAATGGCCTTGGGATGTGATTGCAACAGACGTCTCTTTGCAAGGAAGGACATCAAATCAAGATTCAGTTGTTTCTGATTTTTTGTCATTTTTTTATGGAAGAGGAATGCCCCTGAGGTATTCTAACTGTACAGCAAAATTGTAACAGGATAGCAGAGCTGAAAATAGGGTTTTCTGGAGTAAATCTGGATCTTGAAACTTGATTCCATCTCCAGTGACTCTGCTGTTGAAAAGTCTAATACTTTTAAATTGTGTAAATCAGATGGGCAAGACATCCTGAATGGAGGCAGGCTTAAAAAAAGTTTTCGCACTATTTTTTCATTGGTTGCATTGGTTGCAAGAGTAACATAGAGTGCATTACCAAAGACAAGAGCACTGTACCGTTGCATTTCAGGTATCTTTTGTCCTGGTTAGCTGACAACCTCTTTTTACAAAAGACATTTGTCAAGCACAACAGGCATGCACTAATTGTATAAGCCTAGGAATGCCTGTGTTATGTTGGGAAAAATAACATAAAAATGGAAACAATGGACCAATCATTTAGTTATTTTAATAAATCAAATTACTTGTGTTAGGTTTTCTATGTATGTATATATATTTCTAATTATATGAAAACAGCATTTTTTGGACATAGCACTTTGGAGACAAATATACTCTTACAGTATTTGTAACAGAAAAACTGAATCATTATGCTAGCATACGAGAATGAGAGAAAAAAAAAAAAAGAATCTATTTTCACTGTCCAAGTTGAATGAAATGTGAAAAATAAACAAACAGCACAGATGGTGGAACAGTTTAAATTTTTAATACTCTTCCAGTGTTAATTATTTCCGATGTTTAGAAGAGCATCATAGCAACATATATTAAAATGTTATTTCATTCTAAAAAACAGCAACAACAAAACAACAACAACAACAAAACCTTTAAGCAGATGAGCAATTCACAATTTTCAGCAAAGTCATATTTAAAAAATATTTTTGGAACATAATCAGTTCAAATTTTCCTGGATAAATATTAAACAGTCTGCTCAAATTCTTCATTTTTGGCAGGATCTTATTTCTGTGTACTGTGGGTAACGTATCTGAAAACTTACAGTTTTGTATGCTCATTTCTTTTATTAATTTGCAATGAAATTGCATTTCCAGAAATGCAAGAGTAGACAAGCAAAACTTGAATTCTCACTAACTCCCGTCATTGTTTTTCAGTATTCTCACAAACCACACAAATTTTGGAGAGAATCCCAAATGGCAGGTGTTGACACTAAGTAGAGACAGGAACAGCCTTCTTGTTAACATATTATCTACTCCTCACCTACCACTGCTCTGTTACGAAACTCATTGACAATGAAAGCTAAACAAAGTATCTGAAAACTAATTCAGTAGTGTTACAAATATTTCAGACAGCTGCATGAACGTTTCTGCAGCTTAAATGCAAACCCGGAGAAGAACCCCTGAAGCCTTCTCTATGCCTGGCCACATTGGATAACATCCAGGCAAGTATATTTTCTTTCCAGAGCAAATTTAAAGCATTCTTTGCAAAAGGTGGTGTCCTGGAGAGATGAACTGGGAAAACAAAAAGACAGATGGAGGAAAGCAAATGAATCAGGTACTCCTGCTTGTGCAAGGAAGTGAATGAGGAGGACAACTAGTTATAACCTCAGCAGATCCACATTGCTGTGTAGCGGACCCATTAATAAATTATACAATACTGGAGCATACTATACATTAGCATTTGATCTAAATAGTCTCATCCCAAGTCACAGGAGATGGAGTCTCCTGTGAACCACCATTTATTTCTTTCATCCCCATGAGAGATACTGTGACTCCTAACCAAGGAATATACTAGCTTATGTAGTGTTGCAAGTAATGAGTGTCGTGGTATTTTAATACTTTTTCAAATTACTTTTGCTTTTGATAGAAAAGTATCAAATATGGAGAAAGCAAATATTTGGTCACCTACTTAAGAGAAGAATACAGCTTTTGCAGGCTTTGTTTTTGTGTTCAGCAGTTTCCCTCAAACGTAGAGAAACAAGAACTCTTTCAGGCCTGTTACTGTCCTATTGTCCTCCAATTCTACATGTGACTGTGGTAGGTCTTCGTAGGTATTGACAGGTTTGTCAGGAATGTCATGGGCTCAGGTCTGTGGAGCTGAACTTTTCTTGCCAGAAGCAATGAAATGGTTGACTGATTCCACATTAAGTGCATGTAATATTTATAGCAAGAATAGCCAATCTACATCGTACAAAGAGTTTTTTAGGGGAGGTGGGAATTACTGGACATTTCTTAAAAGAATAGTAATTTAAATTTTCTTTTTCCAACATCATCTAATGTGGATTATTTGCTTTTTGCAGCGAGATTTTTGATTTCCTTTTTCCATATATGTATTCCTCTTCCTTTTCTTTCTTTCCTATTGGCAAGAAAGAGAAAGCAGGGAAAAAAGAGAAAATGAAAAACAGAAGCTGTTTGAACCAAATTCATACCAATGGCAGCTGTAATTGGAAAGAAAGGAGAAAGGACAAAAGAAAATATCTCAGTCAGTGCCCTACAACTATATAATCCCTCTCTTAATTGTTCCTAACATTTTTTATTTATTTATTTATTTTTTGCATGAAAGCCCAGAGCACATCTCTTGTTCTCATAGACTGAAGAGCTGTAGAGCTTTTTTACTTGAGATCAGAGACAGGTATGGGGCACAGACTATGCAGGATATTTTTTATGTAGAGGTCCCTCTGAAGGATCATTCTCTGGAGTTACTGACTACTGTCACTTTGATAGAGCTTTCTTTTTTCTTTTCTCTTTTAACTTGAGGATTGTACTTCCACATTACCTAGCTGGATATTGATGTTCAACTCATCCTAATCACTCAGCTATTAAGGAGGTGCTATACCTCCATGATATACCTTACCTTTCCTCTGAGGGAGCTAACATCCACATTTTCCATATTCCTTTTGGAAACTATAACCAAGATAACAGGTAGATAACAAGATTACAGTTAGATAAGTTTTGCTGGGTAAATGCAAAACTGTAGTTTCAGCTTGCTTCCAGGCTACTCATTCAGGGAGGAGAGGATGCTTCGCATATACCCCATAAATGTGCTTTAGCTGGTGTGTGCCCCAGCTGAGATACCTTATAATGAGCCTGATTTTTTGGAAAATAGCCTTATAATGAGCCTGATTTTTTGGAAAATAGCCTTTGAAACTAGGTCTTTAGCAAGAAACACTACTCCCTGTCAGATGCTTGACAATATGCTGCCTTGTCTTCCTCTGTAATTTCTACAGACCTCACTGGGGACTATCTCTGGTGACTATCACAAAACCCTTCTATATTAAATGATAATTTAGCTGCTACCTGTTATAGATTCACATCCTTTACATATCAGCCACAAGAGGGGGATGTGGAATACTCACTGATTAGTAGGTTTTAGTCCAGTGTTTCTGACAGTTGTCAGTGTAGCTTCTATGATTTTTACCATCCAGCCACTTTTAGCACCAAGCTTATTTTCCTGGACAACATGGCTTTCAATATTCTATTTTCAGCTAGGAGCAACCTTTAGACAGGGTTCATACGGAAACATTTTGTCACCTAAATTTGACCCCTCCTTTACTCCTTGAAAGAACAGTTACAGTTGTTTAACACTTTCAGAGAACTATGCAGCTATCTCAACACAGAAGAAGGAATTAATGGTACAATGAGATTTTTTGAATAAATAAATCCTAATTGATAGATAGGTTCTAATTACAGGGAACCTGATTTAAAGCAACTGTACTGTGATAGATTATTTTGGAGACAGAACAGTGCGTACTGTAGAAAAATTGTACATGAGGGCAAAAGAAATAGACAATTGCTTTTGGGGACTGTGTAGATTAGTACATCATTGCATACTAACAAAGTGCTAATTGCTCCTTTTGACCACAGGCCCAGTTTACAGAGCTTTAGCACAAATGTGCCCTGTACACTAAATTACAAAACTAACACTGCATTATTTCTCGGTACAGCTTGCAAATTCTTGTAGGGCAGTATGCATTAGCCTTAATTAGATGCAAAGAAAAAGGATGGCATAGACATACTCACTTGCAATTTAGAAAGAACAGCCCTGGTGCTAATTACTCATGTTGCAAATGTTGCATTTGCTTTGTGATGATAGTACTAAAAGCAAACAGTACACCTATATTTATATAATGCCAGGATTATGTTTTAGTATTGTACATGATAACTACACAAGCAATAATTTGTCTTTACTTGATATGCTAGCTAAAAAAAAAACAAGTGTGAGTTACTTTAAAGAGGTTGTTGGTACTGACCTTAGAGAAATTTTAAAATAGCAGCAGTTTAGAATATTTGCCGATTATTTAATGACCATTTTGCAATAACTGAGAAGGTAGAACAGAACTATGTAGAATAGTCTCTCTTCTTTATCTTGAAGATATCAGAAAACAAGATGTTTTAGTTTGGGAAAATGGCATCTCATCTTTTTGCTCCTTTTCTAAAAGTCAAGAATTATTTGCACACTGAGCTCTTTCCACCCCTCAGACAGGATAGGAAGAAGCATCATGACTGGATAAGAGAAGAGGCAGTAAGAGACTCCTTTGGTTTGAAAAGACCTAAATCTACAGGTGTCATTCCCATTCTGCTGCACATCACTTAAAACTTTCCTGCAGCAGACTTGGCCTGTGTCATCCTGCTAACAGGGAAATTTGGAGTTTGGGCTTCCTTCACATACTGGTTAGGTCCCTCTCTTCTTTTTGTGCTGGACTTCTTACAGGTCTGACACATTCTTTAGATATGCAGCTGGGCACTAACTCAACTCATTTTCTACTATATGTTAATTCCAGCACTTTTAATTTGGGATTTGAAGACCTTAGTACTAGAGGCCCAAACTGACAATTCAGGCATGCATTGTAGTGTTTTAGGGTAGGGTAAATATGACAGTATTTTAGTAAGGAGACAGTATTTGGAAAAGTGAAGATGCTATAGGGTTTATTTCAGACTTGTGAAAAGAATAGACAAAATATTCTGTGGGGTTTCCTTTCACCATTGTTAGAACAATGGTAATACTGAATAACACAAAGTCTATTCTCTGTCTTTTTTAATAATTAAGTTGATAAAAAAAAATATAAATTGTAACTGAAAAGGACAGGTATGTGTCACCATAAGGGTGCTCTGTGTCACAAAGCACGTATGTGTCAGCTCCAGCCAAAACAACCACCCACTCAGGGTACTGAAGGGTAGGCATGCTGTTATGACCCAGATTCAAATGGTGAGAGTAGGAGTGAGAAAGTGAAAGTGTTAATAATACTTCAAGCACAGAGCTAATGAGAGGGGAATTTCTGGGATTCCCCTTTCGTTCTCATTCTCTTTCAAAAGAAAACTACAGAGTTCCCTCAAAAAGAAGAAAAAAAAAAAGCATCTCTTTGGGTTATCAACAAATATTGAACTTGTAGACTGAGTGATGTGCAGCACAACTGTGTGCCTATCATGGCTGAAAATATGCATGTGAATACTGAAGAGGGATAGATGAACTGAGAGGTATAATAACCTCAGAGGATTAATGACATTTTGACTAGTGCTGAAACACTTTTTAAGAATGGAAAAAGATGGGGAATTTAGCATACTGACATACTTCTTTGTTTGCTGCAGCTGACATAAATTTGAAATACAATAAATCCGTTGCAGCTGTCAACACCAAATCCAGCAGCCTGCCCCACCAAATAGCTTGCACAATGGCTTTTTGGAGAGGATGGAGCATATGCTTACCATACTGCTGCAAAAAAACTCCTCTTCCTTGCTCCTTCATCTTCCTTACTCGATTCATTCTGATTAGAATAATCATGGTTATATTGCTGAAGTATTTAATATTTTGTATTTTACAAAAATGTTAGGAAACCTACCAACTCAGATAGGCTTTGTATCCACATGGGATGTGGTTAAACAAGTAACATTAGCAAATTCAAATATTTTACAATGGTTGCTCTTTTCGTTTTTAATGAAGTTTAATAATTAAGGAATTACAGTTCGATCAGACTCCAGCAGCTTTTGTGCTGAACAGCACTCCTCGTGGATCCAAATTACTTGCTCCATCACAAGGAGGTGACTCATGCAGGTAGATTCTACACTGCAGAGACAAGGATTGCAACATCGAGTTCTCTGCAAACTTCTGTTCCTTGGGAATTCCTGTATTCAATGTGTTTTCCCATAGTAAGTGTAGAGCAGTAAAGATAATCATGTGGTAGCTCTCTCTTTAACCTGTTAAAACTGCATTGGATTAAAGGGCTACCACTGTTTCTTTCTGTTAATGTTTTCTTCCTTTGATGTAAGCAGCTTTTCGGTTGGAAAGAATGAGAAATGTCGGTATGTGGTTGCTTGCTTACAATATTTAGAGTGACTTCAATAAATATGACTCTTGCAAAACAGAAATGATTTATTTACATTATCAGTTGTGCTTGCAGAGAGATTCCCCTAACGTAGAGCATGAATGAATTAAAAGTGGGGCTCAGGGGTGGCTCATTAGCCTGCCTTCCTCTGAAGCTTTCCTGAGGTGCTGGAAGGTTGAGGAGGAGAAGGACATTATCTCCTTTTGTGAAGGTTCATGTCAAGGCTTTTTCTGCCAGTGACTGAGCACAGATATTGAAAGTCTGTTCTATCTCCCCAAAGTCTGATGTCAACATCAGATGTCATCCTTAGCAGCAGCAGCAGCAGCCGCCGTGACAGTAAAAGGCAAACAGTGGAAGACGTAGCCAAAATGTTGAAGTCCCTGCTTCCCTCCTCGGGGCTAACAAAGCATGCAGAGACCTACATTCTGAGCCTGGGACACAGCTGTTAAAAGCACTTTAGTTTTCCAACCTGTGTGTCTGGAAAACTTCGTGATTGCAAGTGATTCGGACATGTCTGGCTTTTAGAGCAAAGCAAAACTGGATTCTTAAAGTTTGAAGGCGTAACAACTGAGCAAGAATGGCAGAATTTCACACCTCTTATTTCAGATTTTCAAAACAGGCAAAATAATGTGCCCGCTGTTTTAACCCAACTTTGGTTTTAATAAAAAACAATATATGGCAATATATAGCTATATAGATGGAATTAAATGAACCGTAAAATATACCCCAGAAACCATAACAAACTACATTGGTATAGAAACCTTCATTCTAAGGGACAGTTTCAAAAGTATTCACTTCACATAAAAGCTGTTCATTAGTCTCATCACATTTCCTGGAAGAGTGGAACTGTTAGCAATATACAGCAGTATTGGAAAACACTTTAAAATGACTGTATCCAAGAACTGGAGTGAGTTGCCTTACAGTAGGTTGTCATGCTGTTTCTTTTTCTTCTTTTTTTTTTTTTTTAGCTGCCATCTGTGCTCCAGCATTTAGGCTTTTATTAAAGCAAAAATCCACTGTAAGGTTTTGGTCTCTTTCACATTAAATTCTGAGTTTAATATTCAAAATTGTTTCCTCAGAACAACTGAGAACTTGATCATATTGTTTCAAAGAAAAACTGAAATTCCATCCTCTTCTTTTCCAGTTTGCATGTGATCCTCATCAGTTTAAAATGTGAGCAGTTCTAGAGCTGTATGGAGTCATCTGAAGGCAAAACCAGAAACCAAATACAAAATGTTGTAATGAAGCTTATTTGCTCTTCTGCAAGCTTGCAATTGCATGCCTGAGAGGTCAGGATTGCTCCATTAATCTTAGCAGTACCAACTTAAACACCTAATGACAGTAACTGAACGGTAAATATTATTAACCATTTCATCTTTGATCAAATTATATGACATTAGATGTACAGAGATTGACATGAGTTGCCCTATGCAGTAAACATGAGTAATTGAAGGGATAAATTACTAACTGTCTGAATTGCTTGTTAAGAAAACTTATGAAATTTCCTGTCATAATTTTAAAAATATGTTTTAATTCTTGGGTACTTTGGTGGGCGGGTTTTTAGGGCAACACTATTTTTTTCCATCCTTCTGTTTGTATCTTTTTAAACTGTAGAAGAACTCAGGTGGAAAACAAAACTTGCTAATAATTATTATTACTATTTCCATCATTATCATTGTCCAAAATATTGAGGAAACTCTGTAGTGGTTCAGAAGTTGGTTTTGCACTTCAAAGGAAATAAGCCACCTGGTGGTGCTGATATCAGTGTATCTCCAATTTGTCAATGGTGCTCAGGAAGTGATGCCATCACGAATTGTTACAAGAATATATGCAGATACAAAAACAAAATAATCTGTGAAGTAAATTGCCTTCCGTCCCATTCTCCCTGAACTGATCTTTTTGTAGGGCGGAAGAGGGAATTCTTTTTCAAACATTTTAATCAAAATTGTTGTTATTATTTTTGATGGCATTCTTTACTTGCTGGCTTCCCATACAAAAACATGGTTTTCTTACTGTTTCAAGAAGCTCTCCAAAATGGCATTGACAAAAACAGGCTCAGTATAACCCAAATGAGAGCCCTTTCTGGAAGTTTTCATTCTGAAACTCTTTCCCCTTTTTCTGTATAGCGCCATCCATTGGATCTCTCAAATAATTCCCTTCCGAAACTCTGGGATTTAGGGAGACAGGAGAGAAGGTCTCCTATCAGAGTACTAACCAGTCATGACCTCATTTAAGTTGTAAAAACTGAGATTTGTGAAGCCTAAATTAATGCTTGCACAGCCCTTGAGAAGTATAAGGTGCAGTATAATTGCTGAGTGCAACATATTTGTTAATTAATATGATATGGCTTCAGGCGACATGAAAACAGCAGTGTGCTCACACCCTTCTTCTGCAGGAGTCACCAGAAATCACAGGATTAAAAAAAATACTGTATTTCACTGGCCAATTCACAGAAAAAAAATGGTGTGGGGGAGCAAGCCTAGCATTCTGAAACACGACTTTGCTGAAACACACTATTTCCTGGGATATTTCTATCATGTGGTACTCTAAGGTTAAATGTTTATCAGTAAACTTCTTATTAACTTGGAAGTAGGAAATATCAGTTCTGTTGGCATTAAATAAAATGAAAGAATGCAAGGTTAGGCTTGTGGCTAGAAAACATTATTCTGAAGATTGCTTTTCTTTTACTGATACAACTCAGAATGAGGCAGTGCTGATAAGAGGAAAAGAACTTTGGGAACCGAAGAGCCAGTGACTTGACCTGGTGGTGGTGCATTTGACGCTTTTTCCAGGTAGATTCCTTAGAAATCTGCATACCTGGTAAGTAATGTTTTATTGAATTGTTCTCTTTAGATTGTCAGTGGAACAGAGTGAGAAACTGCAGTGTGCAACTGCCAGCTGTGTGCTGCAGCTGCAATTCTTCCACAGGGTGGGTCTAGCTTCTTGCCAAATGAAGGCTGGAGAGATGACAATGGCCGAAACCTGCTGATCTTCTTTGCTAACCTGCAGCAGAGATGTCCTAGGGTGAAATTATTATTCAGTTGTCAGTGGCAATGCTCTTGCTGACTTCCAAGGAGCTGGGTTTCACCCTGATTTGTGCTCTTAGAAAGGTAGGCTCTGTGAGAATGGTGCTTTGTTGTGGTTGCAGCTGGGGAACATTTAAGCAACACAGAACTATGTTTTTTACTTGGAATCAACAATTTTATTTCAGGTCCATATGTTTGTCATCTCTGTTTCCTTGCTACATGGACATGACAGAGCTCACATACTGTGAGAAAGCCACAGCTAGCTGTCCTGTAGGTCTTTATCAGTTCTGATCCATAGAGGCTTAAGGATTTGGTGACTACACTTGCCACCGAGCCACGGGAACGAGCAGTTGCAATTGCAGGCTCTGTGCACTATCGACATTGTTCTGTTACATAGTTCAGACTGCTTCAGCCTCTGAAATTTTTTTAGGTTTCAGTTGATAAATATGTGCAGAGCAGAAAGAGGTGATATGAAATGATATTCAGAAAATATGATGGTTCCTCATCAACACATATCAGTGCAAAATCAGATAGTAAAGAAAAGCTATTTTTGTCTAGCTAGTATAAGTGAAAGAGAGTATCATTTCACAGTACAAAATAGCTCTGGAGTTACCAAGGCCTTATATTAATTCGGCTTATATCACACAGACTGGTGTGCACAAGTAAAAAATTAACAACTGGGTATTTTGAAAGGACTGGTACATATTACTTATATGTGGGTTTCATAGTGGAGACATTTTTTCTGACATTGGAGGTACTTTTATATGCAAAACTTCACCCACAACAAATGACTCAGACCTAAGAGAGCAACCCCTGTAAGAAGGCTGCTTGGTAAATGATGAGCTGGCAGAGACATACTGATTTTATAGAGAGAGCAGTTTGAATACATCTCATATGACTAATGGGATATGCTATCACTCTCAGTCTCTCTCTCTACTGAGTATGGCATGTGTACAGTATAAGAACATTATTTTGCGAACCTTTTATGTAGATATTTAGCAACACATTTACAAAGCTGGTGGAATTTTCTTCAGCTATTTCCTTCATTATGTAGTAGCTTGTTCCAGTTATTAATACAGATGCAACACAACAGTGTGAGGATGCACGTTTTCAGCTGTTAATGCATAATTTTACATTAGATCTGCTTGTCCTTACACCATTACTGCAAGCTTTGTGGGGTCTTTTTCTTAGCTACATTATATACAGTTACCCCAACTGTTCTGTGTCATGCTGATACCTTTTCAGATTACTACATTTATCGGAGGAACCAAGGGGGAAAGTAGCTAGAACACTGAATTTCTGATGAGTTTAACAAAGTGTGATGCTCAGGGGTGTTTTAGGTCATCTTCTCTGGTTTTTAATGTACAGAGAAGTTTAGAATATTTAACTCTTACTGTGGGAATCTTTATGTTAAAAACAAAACTTTACTATAGCTCTTTTTAATATATAAAATACTTTGATGTAGGCTGACTTATAAATGATTCACATCAAATAGCTATGCAGTTTTAAATAGTGCTGAAGTCAAATACGACATAGTAGCAATGCCACCTAATAGTCAAGATAGATCAGAAGATATGGAACAAAAATGACTGATTGATCAATCCCATGTTAAAGAAGTTGGGATTTCAGTGATGATTTAACAAGCAAACAAAAAAAAATAAATTGACCTTTAATTATGCTTGCCCAGGAAGACTGTGGTGAATTATGTAAGACAAAGAAAATTAAGTGCTACAAGAACAGATATTCATTTGAGAAATCTAAACAGCAAAAATAATCACATTTGTATCACAGATTTGGAACATACATATCAACTCCAGAAGGGATTCTGCATTTTCAGAGACAAGGGTTTCTAATGTAGTGAATAGAAAATTCTTGGAATTCACTATGGGCTTAAGTTGGTAGTATTACTTATCATTTATATAAAATTCCCATGGATGTTTTAGAAATGTGATAAAAAGCACTATATCTCCATGTGAAGAAATATACCAACCATATCAATATATCAATCACAATGGCTCTTTAACTTAAAATATGTAAAGCTGCTTGTTTGTATGAAAGAAAAATGTGTCAGGCAGGGTAGTTTTAAGTCTTATTTAAACTTTAAACTACGACTACTTTTCTCTATAACCAAGTATATCTCTGCTGTTAATAGAAATACACTGCAGTGGGTAAGTCAGTTAAATTATTGCATAAAACATAGAGTTTAAGTTACTGTGCAAGGAGCAGAAATTCTACTTCTATGTTGCTTTTTTGTTTTGTTTTGTTTTGGGGGGTGGGGTTGGTTTGTTTTTTCTTTTCTTCTTTCCTCCTGTATTCCCTTGGGATGTGATTAATGCCATCCCAGAAAAAAAGAAGCAGCGCCAGAAATGGCATGGTTCTAAGGCAGTTGAATTACAAGCCAGGAAAAAAGAAATGCCAGTTGGACAAACACAGGAAGTGTAACAGTCAGTTTGTTAGTCATTATATTTCTGTCACAAATGAAAGTAGTATAAAGAAAGTCTGTTGTTTCTAGCTCGTGACTATATTGAAATATTGCTCCCATATGATAATGCTGAAATTGTTATCTCTGCTGTGTTTGTGGTAGGATATTCATTTGACTTCGTTACTATTTTACATGTAGATTCGTCATTTGGTGTTCCAGCTTTGATTACGGAGAACTAACATCTAAGCATGCCCGCCTGGCAGGTAGCTGTCCAGGCCACATTACCTTACCTGGCTTACAACATTGTCACAGAAAATAGTGTCAAAATGGAAGTGAAGGTTAATTATAGCATGGGTGCTACTTCTGTCCTTGATACGAGGCCTGGTATTTGTCATAGACAGAAATTAGGTTGGCCTGACCTGATTTAGTCTTAACAAATGTATCTTGACTGTTGCTTTTCTTTTTATTATATCCAGGGTTTATAAATATCTCATGTCATTATTTGTTGAGCTGAGTTAGGCTGACCAGCTGCTGAGTATGATTGTGTGGTTATGTTACCAAAATAAACTTGGGATGGAGTGTTTTCCTCCTCGCACCTCATTTGCTTGCTCCCTTTTCCTTGTGTGGTCTTGGTGTCCACACAGCCACACACCAAGTAAATTAAGGATTTTGATCCATCAGAACTAACACAGCTGGGAGGAGAAGGGTAGAGAGGGAGGTAGGAAGAGCTTTCAGGCAAATCAGTTCCTTGACCCCACTTAGCACACAGATGCACAAACGCCAGTGCTGACACTAGGGAGATGGCCAGAAATGTGGGACAAAGCATAGCTGCCCTGCCCATTGACTGCCTGCACACATGTAGGGTTAAAATGATCGGCAGCCCTCTTTCTCTCTGTGCATGGTGGCTACCTATTTCCAGTCTTTTGGAGCCTCTTGTATCCTCGAGGTTGTAAGCAATAATTGCTAACAGCTTTAAAGTTCTTTATCCATTTCCCCATGAGCTCTAGGCCATAGCAAACTTCATCAGGTGTATATGATGTAAAAACCTCTAACTTATCAAAGTAACCTCTAATTTGTTCTCTCCCTTTCATAGCCAGAGTGCTTGCTTTACATCATTGTTTTAGTTCTCTGATCATTGGTAACCTCCTGAGGCTGCAGTTTTGTGTTTGTTGACTACATGGTATTCCTATCCCAGTTGCTCTGGTGTTTGTCATGGGACATCACCCTCCAAGTTGTGCTGGTGCAAGTGGTTGGGAGTCAGTTTTTGGATTAAATCAGGGAAATGATCCAAGTTGAAAAAGTCATGTTTTATTAATTGTTTTATTTTAACCCAAATCCCTGAGGGGACAGCATGCCAATGAAAACAAGCCGGGGATTGGGAATACCTTAAGCCACTGACCACTTTCTATTGTGAAAAAAAAGCCCCTGCAAAGACTTCAGCAAAGCAGCTTCAGATTTACATGACTGCAGCTGAGATTAAAATCTGGCCTTGATGCATGAACCATCTGTTTCCATCCCAAGAAAAGAGACTCAGCAGGAATATTTGTAATTCTGAGGACAGGATTCTGGTTTAATTCCTGTAGCTGTGTATCACAAATAACTCTACTGGTGATGCTAGAGTTATTTTCTTGTTTATTCCAGCATACATTGTTTCTGAACTTTCTCTTCAGAAAATTACAGAACGAAAGACATGCTGTGGGATTGTCCTGGATTTCAGTTTCTCCATGTTTACACCAGCATAACTTCAGTAGAGTGCTCTGGATTCATACCAGTCTAGCTCAGAATATGGATTTTTTTAAGCAATATGAAATGCATATAATTTTGTCTCGGTAACTTTGGAGTAATGTATCTCACCACTGCTGTCTTGGCGGTCCTGATTAAATGTGACATTTTTTCACTCCTTGAATTTTGCCCGTACTTGAAGTGATCTGCACAGGGAGAGTATTAAATCTGTGAAGTAAAAAACATATAAATGCCTATATTTTGATTTTCTGTAAATCAAATGGAAATGTCTAAAATAGAAATGAAAATAACTACAATGAGATTCATTTCGATTAAAATGATCATCAGTCAGGGATCTCACCTTGCTGACCATTGTGTTTGCTAGCAGGTACAGAAAAAGTTTTACTCTTAAAAGGAATAGTATAATTTATATATGAATAAGCATTTTGACTAGTTTACTCAGCTTTCTGCTGTTCTTTTTTTTATCTGTTTCTAATACTTGTGTCTGGTGCACAGTGGCACCCATTGGTTAATGTACTACTGGTAAGATGAAGTATGCACTTCTGTTTCTTGGTAAAAGTTAAACGAACTGGGATCCACAGTGTTTATAAGACCTGCTGAAAGAAAATGTTATCCATTGAGATAATAGTTACTATCTAAAAGATCATAGTAAAATATATGAGAGATTAAATGCCCTATACTTTTGTGTACATAGGGTTATGTTTGCACATAAGAAGACATAAAATTTGGAGTGCCTTAGAAAAAAAGTTTTGTCTTCTGAACTGATGTGCATACCTCTTTGAACTTGCACATAGCACAGTATATATTTGTTCAGTATACATTTGTTTTAATAGTGTCTTCTTCTGTCACATCATTCCCCCTTCCCTCCTATCAGAGTCCTGACTTCCTCCATTTCCATCTTGTGCCATGCTCCTTCCTGCTGTTG
The DNA here is from genome assembly GCF_964034855.1 of Anser brachyrhynchus. Classification (NCBI taxonomy): domain Eukaryota; kingdom Metazoa; phylum Chordata; class Aves; order Anseriformes; family Anatidae; genus Anser; species Anser brachyrhynchus. Next base: position 42,541,405 of record NC_137695.1, on the reverse strand, counting down.
AGTCTTTAGATTTGCCTGCAAAGACAAATAACAAATACATCACAGAAAAAACATCAGATTTTTGGGGGTTCTCAGCTCTGGAACCCAAATATTGGGGATACTTACAGATGTTTCTCTCTTTACATCTTCTCCACTTGTAGCCTAAACAAGTCTTGACACATTCCTCCTTCCATGACCACACAGGAGCCATCTGTCTCATTTGCAGACTTAGCTTCAGTCTATCTGTTTCTGCAGCTTCAGCACACACATCCTTCTTCAGCTTGCAGATTTACAGACCTGATTCTCCATTCAGGCAAACTTTACGTTGGTCCTCAGGCAGGCAGCTTATATTTTTCTACAACTTTATGTAAAATCTGATGAAGATTATGAGAGAAAATATAATGCTTTCCCCCCTTGCAGGTCTCTATGACTGCTGTGATATTTAAAGCAGGGCACAACATAAAACCCAAACTGTTGGCAAAAATCAGTTGTACTGATATTTTTTGATATCTCTGTCATTCTTTTGAACTGCATTGTGGAGCAAGGACCAGAACTGCTGAATGTGCTGTGTGGCTGTATGTGGTGTGACCAATATCAATTTCTTTATGACTTCACAGAAGGGTGTCCTGAAGATACGACTGAAAGAAGCTGGGCTATAGGATGTACTGTACAGCAGCAGTTTTGGTTAGGTGTCAATGCCACAGACTTTAAATATATGACATGAACACATCTTTCCAGAGAAAAGTTGGATATTTCTCCTGCAAAAGTGCTCCTACCATTTCGGCTGATTCTTTTCTTCTCTGGCTTAAATCCACAGTTTAGTAACGCATATGGGGAGAGCAAGTTTCCCAGCACAGGAACAAGAAGTTGGTGAACAGAAATGTCTGTGCTGACTCCACACAAGGCTTGGCACAAAATTAAATGTGGGACTGACTGAATCAGTTCCTTCTCATAAACCTACACAAACTGTAGATATCAACTATCTACAAACCAAAGAGGGGAAAAATAAGTGCTGAGAAGGTTTCCTCAGGATAAGCTCTGGAGAACAGTAGTCATATTGAATTTGCAAGCACTAATTAATTTGAGACACCTAGAGTCTGCTGAATCAGTACAAGAGTACTAGCACACACTGGCATCAACAGTGGATTGTATAACTTGGACCACACCCTGGAAGGCAGTGGCTGTTATATGAAAAGACTACAGGATTACCTGTAAACCTGATAAAACAAAGGAATCCCTGAACGACTTTCTGACCAACTACCTACAAGCCATTGGTGCTTCATCATGATCCTCTGATTCCAAAAATACAGTTCTTTTTCTAAGAAATTTTGGTTCTGGCCAACATCTATGCTGCTCAAACCCCTATCAGGGATAAGGGAATTTACAACACTTCTACACAAAGCCAGAAATCTGGTGAGGCAGAAATGGGTTCTATTCCGCTGGTTTCCTTGCTTTTGTTTTTCAGTTAAAAATAGGTGGAAACAAATGAAACAGCAAAGTTTGAAAATAAAACCATTCAATAGAAAGATTCAATTATAATATTTATTTTATACAGTACTAATCATCTCTATTCCAATAATTATCCATAGCAGTGTCCAGAGTAAATCAGATTCAGGGCATGTTGTCTTACCTTGAAGAGTAGCTGATACTAGATATGTTAAAGAAAGAGCAAGAAACCTGGCAATATATTGCTAGGCAGTTGGTTGACTGTGTAGAAGGGTGTGCTTCCAAAACCTCTAACTGCTGGTTGATATATATATCTGAAATAATTATCTAAAGTTCAATATTTAACAACGTAATTCTGTAGTCTCGTTAGTCCCATATATATACAACATGTCTGAATTTGTCTAGCCCTTTTGCTGTAATGATGTTCTATGACAAGGACTCCATAAGGTAATTTTACTTTTTGTGAAGGGTTTCCTATTGCCACTTGACAATGCCACTAAATTTCAATTTCAGTGAATGCTCCCTTGTTCTTGTACCGAGAGCGTATTATTTATTACTGTGATTCTTTTCTTGTGTCCTCAATTATTTACTGTCTGTTTAAGGCAAACATAGTATAATCTTTCAGTGTGTTTCTACTATTTTTTTTTCTGCTAATTCTTCTGTACCATTTTTGATAGGGTGATTAAGATTGTGCACAGTATTCTGAATGACAAGTAATTTATTTAGTTAATTAAATCACAATATGCAGGCATGCACTTTTTATGTTCTATTACTGTTCTGTTTCTTGTATAGCCCAGTAACTGTTTACTTTTTCCACCACCAAAACTTCATAAGTAATGGTCTTTTTTGATGTGTGTACAGTTTTGGTTGAGTCTTTTTCTGAGATAGAGTCAGTTTAGAACCCACAAAAGTGAGCAGTTCCAGTGATTTCCTTTAAAGTGTGCTAAAGAGATTTGCCAGCATCTGGTTTCGTCTGCCATCGTATTTTCTATTCACTCAACTTGCTTAAGGCCTCCAAAGTTTTTCACAGTTTCTCTGGTCTTGATCAACTTAAATAATTCTGGAACGTCAGTAAAACCCTTTCCAGATAGTTGATAAACAACAGATGCCCTAGGATGGAACCTTGTGGCACACCACGGATAACCTCATACCATAGCAACCATTTTTCTTTCTTTTTGTTTCTTATTACTTCACCATTTTTTTGATCTGTGCAGCTACTTTGTCTCCTCTTTCTCCTCCTCCTCCTTCTCCTCCTGCATGCCTGCTTAGCTTCTTTCATTGCTCTGTATGAAAGGGTTGGACAAAGTATTGTACTCTTGCATAAACATGCGGTACCATCACATGTAATGCAACAAACGGAACACACCGCGGAGGTGCTGGGTTATACTGGTATGATTGCATTTGTTGGCATTAACCTGTACTCTTTCCATTTGAATCTCACAGTTTCCTCCATTTCTTCTCATATTGTTTTCATAAGAGCTTTATGCTCTTGCAAACTATCTGTACAAATGATAACACCAGTCTTAAGTTATACCAGTCAGGAATTTACAAGTGCTGGTTTGTAGCTGAGTACAATATATTCAGCCACAATCTATTCCAAAATTCTTAATCCTAAACTAATCTCTCTATGATCAGCTCCTGACACGCAGCTCCTTCTGAGGACCACACTGCCAGCTCATCCCTTACCACTCGTCAGTGTTTGCTTCTCTAGCGCAGGTAGTGTAACGTCCAGTCTCTCCTGGCTGTGGCGTCTAATCTGTCTGTCAGAGAGCCTTATGTACTGTATATCAACCAGGCTGTACTGACTTCAGTGATGTTAGATTAGTCTACAGCACCAGATGGCCTTCTGTCCTTTTGGCACTCTTACAAAATGGCCAGTCTTTCTGCTCCTGGAATGGTGAGTGTTTGCACATGGAGGATGTTGGCTGCACTCAGAAGTCTTTCATTTTCTTAAACAATGTTTTGGATTTAGAACAGATAGAGTCATGGATGATGAGGTAGCACGCTCTGACCCAGTCAACCCCTTTCAGATCAAAAGAGCATCCCCGAATGCTCCCAGTAAAAGAATCTACCTTGACTTGTCCACTGCATCTGGAAATTATGCTGTAGAGCTTTCTCCTCTGGGCACACAAAGGAGCTCAGAATAAACTGAGATGTTGGGAATGCAGGGTAAGCAAAACGAAGAGTAGAAACAAGAAGAATTTGTCGCAGACAGCTGGGGATTGTTCACTTTGGCATGTTTGATTTGAGAGTAAATTACTAGCTGAGCCAAATCTTCAGTAGAAAAGTGGCTCTTGAATAAGCAGATCCATCCCCCTGGAGGATCCTGTCTGAGACACAACTGCTGTGAAAGCTCCCATGCAACTCTAATTACAACACCTGTCTAGGAGGACAGGAGCACAGTGCATAGAGCATCATCCCCTACGGCTCTCCAGCTACTGCAGAAGCTTTTCCATTTGCTGCAGTAAGCAGTTAGCACAGGCTCCAGCGGCTTTGAGCCTCTCTAGTCCACAGAGGAAAAGTGAGCTTAGCTCTGAAGAAGACAATTATATACAATAGTTATAGGCTGTCACAGTGTCACCCTGCACTTACATCATACCTCTCTCTAAGGACAACTGCATGTCTTTTTGTAAATGGGCATAGTGAAAAGCACTATCATATTGGAAAGAGTCCAACAGAGGGCCACCAAGATGATCAAGAGACTGGAGCACTTCTGCTATGAAAGGAGGCTGAGAGAGCTGGGACTGTTCAGTCTGGAGAAGAGAAGGATCGTGGGGATATTACTGACGCATATAAATACCTGAAAGTAGGGTGCCAAGAGGACAGAGCCAGTCTCTTTTCAGTGGTGTCCAGTGCCAGGACAAGAGACAATGGGCACAAACTGGAACAGAAAGTTCCCTCTGAACACCACGAAGCACTTCTGTACCGTGCAGGTGATGGAGCACTGGCACAGGCTGCCCAGAGAGGTTGTGGAGTTACCCTCCTTGGAGGTCTCCAAAAGGCATCTGGACATGGCCCTGGGCAACCTGCTCTGGGTGTCCCTGCCTGAGCAGAGGTGTTGCACCAGATGACCTCCAGAAGTCCCTTCTAACCTAAACCATTCTGTGATTCTTGGAAATTTTGGACATTTTTCCCTATCCACAAAGCTAGGGAGAGATGATCTCTAGTAAGGAAGACAAATGGGCTAAAAAGGTGGAGATATAAGTTATGACAAGGAATTTATAAAAATGTAGAAATCAGAGTGTAAACTTTGGTTTTCCCAGGAGGCAAGATCCTGAACTCTTGCACCTTGCCTTTTGAATGACCCTCACCTCAGCAGTCCTCCTCTTTTCAAAAATGACCTCACACTCGTTGTCTGGTCACTTTCTGTCGAACCAAAGTGAGAAAATAAGATGGCATTAGATCTATTAACACATTTGCTCGAGTGAAATGGAGAGATGAGGAGTCAAGGCCTTGTCATGATCTGTGCTGAGCTGATGCAACAGGCTCTTCTGGGGCCCTGAGGTATGGAGCAGTACCTGGCTAGGAACACTCAAAACTTTGTTGTCCCTATTTTTTTGGCACCACAGTCAATACAGATCATTTTGTACCTTCCATAGTAAATGACAAGGCAAATTATTTGCAGTGAGCTCCTCCTGTACAAGTGGTCAACACACATTTCATTGCAGAGCCAGCAAAGAGTATATCAAAAGTGAAGACCTGGTACTTCATTAATTCACTTTCCTTCTTTTTTATTTTTTTTCCAGCTGTTCTGTTTTCAATGTGTAGTCAAAAAATCACATTCAATGGAAAATCACATTTTTAGAAACATGTTCATTTCATACCATACAACAAGGCAGTGGTAGATTTCTCAATTGATTTATCTGAGAAAACTCAAAGGCTTTTGGAAACAAATCACTTAATCCTGAGGACTGTCTAGGCAAATTCATCATCATGTATGGGAATTTCAAAGTGCCTATTGGGAATTAGACACCCAAGCACAGGGAAGTAGCTGTTTAAATCACTCTTAAGGCTCTCTTAAAACCTGCAGCCGATGTCATCAGAATATTTTTTCCTTTATGGAAAGAACTTAACAGATGTGGTGTTCCTATGTTCTGAAAAGTGCACCGGGTTATTTTCCCTCTGTAGGGGCAAAGGTAATGTAATAACTTTATTTTAACATCAGTGTTTCCTATTTCATTATTCCTTAGTGATTTTCTTTAAATATTCCTGTTTGCCTATTTTATTTTATTTTATTTTATTTTATTTTATTTTATCTTATCTTATCTTATCTTATCTTATCTTATCTTATCTTATCTTATCTTATTTTATCTTATTTTATCTTTTATCTTATCTTATTTTATCTTATCTTATTTTATCTTATTTTATTATTTTTTTTTTGAATGCATGGCAGATGCTAAATTCAGTACAACCTGAGAAATCTTCTCTTTCTAATGTGTAAAAGCAGCTGTTTGAAGCTCATTATTCCATGGCCACAGCTCACGTAGTGTTCATAATGCCTGTAAGAGCATGTGATCTTCAAAAATGGCCAAAAAAAACTTGAACTGTAGAAGAGTTTTTCATCCTCAAGCAATCCTCTGGTCTACACAGAAAAGTAATCCTAATTCTCTGGACTGTATGCTTGAATGTGGTCTAAGCAAGTCTCTTTCTTCAACTATGTGTAGTCTATGTGTCTTCAACTATGTATATTCCCTATGTGTAGAACTAAACAGAGCTTTAGCTACAGCAATCTCTAAACAAACAAAAAACAAAACAAAAACCTTAACCAAAAATACCCATCTTTTACAAATATTATTTCAAATTAGGAAACTTCATCACATACTTAGGCCAAGTCTGGAAAAACATTTGCCTTCCCTGGTTGTAGCAAATGAGCGAGGACATTAGTATTTACTAGAGATTTTGATAGCGAGAGATAAGGATTGGTACGGTGAAACAGGGATACTGCATGAAACTGAGAACTGATATCATCCACTACTACCAGGAAAATTACTCCAAGCAATTGGGGAGTTAGTTAAAAAAAAATAGCAAAGTTTACACTAAGAAGCTGTGAAATAAAGAACTAATTTATTCTTCTGTCAGGCAGACTCTCCCAAGTAAAGGCTCCTTTTGACTGACTGAAAGCAAAAGTGATCACATTACTTTGCCTTCAAATCCCTGTTGCTTAGCTAAAGCATAGCACTGAATTGAGAGGATGGTGTTTGCTTGTTGTAAGATTATGGAAACTGTGTGCAATAGAAAACTGGATGTTAACTGGGTGAATGAGTAGATTCTGAGCAATAAAGCATCAGTGTATGACAGCAGAACACAACACTGAAGAGGTATCATAGCACATGGGCTTCTCTAGACCAGAAAGGCAACGTGGATTAGATAAAGCCAGTCAATGTTCTTTGCTTGTTGTAGCCTCAGAGGGAAGTTGCTAGTAGAAGAGATTTTTTCTGAAATACTCACAAGCTGAGTTATTGATTAATGCTAGATATCCACCTCTTCAGATGAAATCCCAATTTGCTTTGCCTGGTTACTAAGCAAAAATTGAATAAAAAGTCACTTTACTCAAATCTAGCTAAATAAATATTTTTAAAACTAAATTAATTGTGCTCCTATGCTATCTTTTTTTTTTTTTTGAGCTTTATGGCCAGCCAAGGATCGCCGTCGATAAGAAGACTATCCCTATTTAGATCAACTGGCAAACATAAAACCCATCTGTGTGTAGCTTAACAGGTGCCATTTTAGATCCATGGGGAGCAAAGCAAGCTTTGTACAGATGGACAGTCATTCATTGGACCTTTGCTAGCAACAGAATATTTTTTCAGCTATTGCCTACCTACAGGCTCAACATTTGAAATATCCAGTGAAAAACGTTTCTGGTGGAATATTTTCATGAGGCAAATAGTAGGAGGAAGTTGAGGAAATTCCATTAAAATTGTTGGCTTACATTCACTAACATTCCCATTTCGATCAAGAACTACAAATTCTGGCAAATGTCCTGGGTAGTCACAAGATGCTACCTGAAGGCTTTCATTACTAATAGGAATACTATTAAAGTTATACGTTTCATGGAAAGGAAGGGAGTTCCTTGGAAGAAGTTGTATAATTTGGAATGGAAAGTGGCAACTCCCAGCCAGTATGCCAGGTAGTGAGGGACTGTTGGGTCATCTCATCTATTCTTTTCTTTCGTTTCTGTGCTGGATAAAAATTACGATTTCTATTGTTGTTATAGTAAAGGCTAAAAAATTATTAAAGAAAAATATTTTTTAACCTCTGGGGTAAAACAAAAGTACCAACCTTTGCCAGTTTTGTGTTATTGTAATTTTTTATATTTTTTTTTATGCAATATCTGCAAAGACAGCATCCTGGCAATTTGGAAAAGAGAGATTTTGCATCTAGATCAACTAGATGCCACTTTCCATTCCAAATTATACTGTATGCTTTCCATACAGTTTATGGAAATAGTACTTGCAGGTAAAGAAAAGGTCAAAGCTATATTTACAAAAAAAGAAAGCACATAAATATTTATATGTTGAAAGGATAGCAATATTTTGGTTATTTTGGTTAAAAGAAACCTCCCAAAGTATTTGGAGTACATATAGTATAACAAGTAGTTTACTAAAAATGAAATAATCTGTATATTATCAGCCTCCTGATATGGAACTCCTCATACAAAAATGCAACAATCTATTTAGTTTAATAAGCTTGATTGCAAGCCCATGGAGGTGCACCCCAAATCAGAGTAGTCATAGCCTCAATGGATCATTGTTAAGTTCTGGTACTTCTCCTGATAGATAAACATTAACATTTCTCTCTTCTAACTTCAAACCTCGAGAATTTGCTGCTATGTTTTCACATTGTTATGAGGGTTGCTTTAAAGAAAAGGAAAACAGCAGATACCACAAACAGGACAGTGTGTGGAAATCACACAAAAAAAAGGAAAAATAGAAGTAGAAACACCTGCAGAAACCACTTTCTGCCCTTCCCTGGACACAACAGGATGCACTGTAACAGACAACCATAACTGTGGATTTCCATAATAAGTATAACTAAAACAAACATAAAAGAAAACAAAACAAAGAACCCTAAAGATATATATTTTACACATTTTCCAAAAAGAAAAAAAAAAATCAACTTTCCAGTTGTTTCCAAATATAAACAAAGAGGAAAATTAAACCACAGTAGAAAACAAAAGGCAGTATATAGCTCTTATTTAGGATACAGGATTCATTCTCAGAAGAAAGCATTAAGGGTTAAGTTTTGAAAGTGCCCGGGAAGACATAGTTCTCATTAGCCTGTGAAGAGCTGCCTGTACTAAAGTCACTGCAGTCCAGTTACAGATGTGTTTGCATTAGAGTAGATTGTTAGATAGATATGTGCTTTCTCCCTGCTTTTTTCCAGGGTTTAAAAGAAGACCTTGATGAGAATTATAGCTGTTTATTCAGAACAGAAAAGGAAAAGAACAGGGAACAGGCTTCTTTATATGCCAGCAAGTCAGACCAAGAGGTAGAAAATATGGCACAACTAGAAGTATTAATATTATGTTTTAGAAAATTAACTTCTGAGAGTACCTGTAGAGGATGGAGCTATGGCTATCATGTTTCTGAAACTACCCCACTGGGCATTTCTAAACTTTAAGCATCCATTGCTCAGACATAGGATGGAAGAAGTTCAAATCAGCAATAAATCTACATTGTAACTACAACAGTCCAGTTTTGATGGTGTTAGCCATGATTTTTACTTATGGCCTTCTCTAAGGCATTCTAGCTTGCCAAGGATCATGCCTACAATGCAGATACAAAGTAAAGATGACTACGCACAAAAAGATATTTTCAGGTAGTTCTGTCTTCCTTATTACGAGGAATAATGCAGCTTTAGATCAGTGTCAGAAAAAAAGAGACTCAAGAGACTGCTGGTCATCCACAGCTGACCATTGCAAAATACCTTTTGACATCAACACCAGAGAGTGGGGCCCCTGCTCTCATCCTGTTTTTAATGGCTACCTCTCCTGCTAGGAGTCCTCAGATTTCCCTTGTGTCCTGGTGAGCATCAGCCACGCAGTCCCATATTCCTTTTTCTTTGCTGTTTGACGGTCAGCTATACACCACCATGCATGTACTGGGGGGAGGCCTTTCTCATGCCCCCTCCCCAGCCCCCCAGGCAGGTGTGAGAGAGCCCTGATTTGCTGAAGGCTTCTCTTAACCATCCTCTTCTTTCCAAAGCTTGCTCTGCTTCCTTTTCCTTTAGAGACCATATGAGCCTTTCTCAATATGTTCCATTGTATTTTATATCTAAGTTCACTGCTTATATTGCATTGTGAGTTCATTCATTTTCTTTGAGCTTGCTAAGTGCAGCTAGTCTGTGCATGGCTCATTGAATTATTTCTAAGCAGCTACAGCCAAACCTCAGCTAGAAGCCCCTGCTGAAGAAGTGGCATTTTTCTTGCTTGCGTTCTGTGAATAAGGAAAGTAATCATATTTGTGTAATTCATGCTTCAAGTTCATCCAATAAAAAAGGAGATTCTTCAACCTGTTGTGTTTTTTTTTTTTTTTATCCTCCAAGTGTGAAAATTAGATTTATCAGTTATTAACTTGTTTATTTTTTTAAGGTATCTAGCTTTGTGTCACTGTTGATTTCAGTATTTGCAAACTGGCTTTGTCATTTTATTGATAGCACTTGAGTGAAGAACTCTCTGATAATATATGCAAACTCACAGCTCTCAACAAGCTTTACAGCTCCGTTAATGAGGGGATTAACAAGAGCACTGCAATGTATTTAACCTGCGGCACTAGCTCTGTTTCAATAAGATTTCAACAGCCTATTAAATGGAGTGGGGGCTCAATTAACCCAGACAAAGGCCACTCTACAGAACATGGCAGGGAGGACCACAGTTAGCATCTGCCTAAGCAGCTTGTTCCGAGCTGGAAATAAAGAGGGTGACATGTTCTCGCCCCGAGCTATGATATAACTGAAATGGTGATTCTAGTTCATCTGGGCTGACTGAATAGGTGACGGCATTGAAACCCACCACTATCTCGCCATATGACAGTTTGTAAAATCAGAGTGCACTCAACGGTCACCCCAGAGCCTCCTGCGTGATAGGATGGAGGTATTGTTTGGAGCTTGGTGGGAGCTTTCGCTACCGCAAGGCTGCAGTGTTACGTTTGGACAGTCGGGGAGCATCACGTCAGTAGATCTTTTGGGGAATGTTATGTTTTAACAGTCTCCTGCTGGAGAGGGATTGGGCATAGAGGTGTTGTTGGTCTTTGTGTAACCTGATATTTCATTGGGGGTTAGTATACAAACTGAACAATGATACGTAAGCAGGGTGGGAGAGAAACATAATTGAAAAAAAAAATGCAAATACAATAATAATATACATATGCTTCTCACTAAGTTTTGCTTAAATTTCATGAGTCTGTTTTAAAAGGTGCTACTGACACTTCTAGTTAGAATTGTGCTGAAAATGCTTTACTGGTTAAAGATCTATTTTTCCTCCTCGATCAGGGTAAGAGAAGGAATGCTTTTTGCTGTACCTGGGACAGAAACAAGCTGATTTATGAATACCGAGTATTATTCTATTTGGTAAATCTTGGTTTAGGTTTCTCAATAGATAATGTTACAAACCACAGATTTTATCAAGTAGTAGTCACTGATGAAAGAAGGTACAAACAGCATTAAGGTGTCATTATGGTGCCCTGGTGAAAGAATCTAGAAGCATAGTGTCATAATGATGAAACTATTTTCAAGAGAATTGAAAATAATACTAAGTGGATTCTCTTTTCTATTGGATGAAGTAGAAAATAACAAAAATATTTAGTTAACCACCAATCAGTTGCAAAAATGCAACTATCTTGTAATTATCTACTGCAGACTACACCAGAGATACAACAACTAGCTAGGAAAGGACCATTTGTTCCTGGATTAAATGTTAAGTCTTTCAGAAAACATGTTACACATAGGTAGATTTTTTCCGTGTAGTGAACCTATGCGACAAGTCTGATCAAAAGGGTAAGATAGGTTTTTTGTTTGTTTTCATTTGCTCCTTTCATTAGGAGTGCTGTGTGTTCCTTAGAAGAGTATATGCTTGTGAATATACATAAAGCAATAGGCCTTCTGGTAGAGCTTGCCAGAACCTGATGACAAGGGCCAATAAAGATACCTGTGTTATCAGCAGAAATAGTTGAGGAGTACCAAAATAATTTGAAATAATTGTACTGACTTTGGAGAGTGCAAAGTTGAGTATGAAGTCCATGGCTAAGCTGAGGATAAAAGTATATGAAATTAACTTATCCATTTCTAGTTTGAACAATCCCAAATCTGTTTTTCATAGATATCAGGCCTGTGAATTTATCTACCTTGTATACAGTGAAAAATATGCATGCTACCTTTTCCCATGGCTGTTTATTCTAATGTTCTATATATTTGATCGTCTGTGAGATGCAAGCACGCAGAAACATAAGAATCCTTCCCTTTTCTGCAAGTCACTTCTGGTTTTTTGATTCTTGTGAAATCTCAGGTCTCAAGTCAAGACAGAAAACATCTGCATTTCTAATGTAGGGAAAAAAAAAAAAAAGACAACTTTTTGTATCCCCTCCAGAGATAATTAAGAAACACAAAAGAACAGAGACCCAATTACTTTTGCTTTGGGGTCAACTTTAAGTACTTCTGATTATCATAGTAAGGACACATGCTGCTAATTTTATACTTTTTTATGGAGAGTAATTTTCTTTGCTTGCATCTGAATGTTATTATGGTTTGAGGATGAAATAGGTGAATTACCATAGCAATGTATTGATTTCCAGCAGAGAAAAATAAAGGGAAGTTATTAAACGAACACCAGTTTTCTGTTAAGATGTATCTGCTTACTTTTTTAAGTCTTATCTGAGGTTGATAGGGCATTATCCCTTCTAAGCACATCTAACTAAACATGCCTCATCAGTAGAATACATACATTATTAAAAGCTCTAGATGCAATGTTTAGAAAAATAAAAGGAAAAATAAAACTAACAACAAATTATGTTGTTAAATAATGAGGAACTACATTCTGTTTTCAGCAAGTGTGTTATGTAGTTTCTGCAGACTTGTGCATATCTTACTACTGTTTGTTTGGATTCCTTGGGTCTTTGATTTGGAGAGGTCCCTGTTGTGCTGGGAATGGCACAAACATGTAGAAACTAGAATGAAATGATGGTGCATGGGTGATGGTATTTTCTAATTTCATTTTCCTATCCGATGTATTCCATCCCCAACAATGACAATAGCAGATACTGTCTGGGAACAGGATGCAAGCCTAGCTACTCGCTGTGGTCCGTTCCCTTTGTATTTCCACAGCATCCATAACTGCAGGATAAGGGATGTTAGAGAAAGCATCCCGTCTACTTATTTTAGTGTCTGCTTATGCACCTGTTGTCTGTGAATTTATCCATTCCTCTTTGAACCTTTTGATACCTTCTGCCTCCACAACATCCTGTAGCCATAGATTCCAGAAGCTCATTACAGTTTTTTTAAAAACAAAAAGAAGTACTTAAAAATACTTTTTAGAATAATCTCTTACTTGATGTGAAACAACCAGTTCAAATAGTGTAGGATTTGCTGAATAACTGCTCATCTTGCCCACTGTCAACATGAGCATCTAAACTCATCATTCAATGCTCACACATCTGCTGTCCAGCTTGACAAGTCCCAACCCGTTCAGTCTCTCACAAAGGAGTAGCTCATTCTACTAAATTATTTTATTTGCTATTCTTCATACTTCCTCTAACTTTGCCACATCATTTTTAGGTATGGAGACTGGAACTGTGAACAGTGCTTAAAGAAGGTCCACAGCTACAACATCTTGCCTATCACATGCACCTTTTTCTACTCATTCTTGCCTAGGAAATTTGGTCATTGAATGATAGCAATAGCTTAATCATAAGAAGACAATAAGACATTAGGCAAAGTGTTATAATAATAATTAAAAAATAAAACCTTAGTACATGTTGCTCTTGCTCCTCTTCAAAACCATTTTTTGTTATTAGGAAAAACATATGCACTATAAAAGCCACCCATAGATCTTTGCTTTCTGTTAGTGCCATGCTAGATATACTGGCTTCCAGCCAGGCCAAGTTAACTGGAACTCAATTAGCATCTTTAACACTTTTAGGCAGTTATTTTCTTTACTTTTATTGGCAAGTAATTCCCTGTGAATTGAGCTGCACAAGAATGAAGATGTATGGTAATTTCAACTTATATATGGCATTTAGCAGAAGACAAAATCAGTGTGGTATTGGAAGTGATGTGTGAACAGAAAATGGATGAGTTTATGACAAATAATAATATTTCAGAATGTCAATAGTATAGAAACCAAATGAAGTTTGAATCAGAGGAATAGCCATTAGTCAATCAGATTCACTGCTATGGAAAACTAGAAAGAGTTTGGCTTAAATTCCTATCAAGGGTCAAAGAACAGAAACACACTGGAATGTGGACACTTGAATGAGCGGAGAAAAGAAAGAGGATGAAAGCAAAATGGAGGATGGTAGTTGAAGGGAAGTATGGAGGAAAAAAAAAAACAGTAAATGAAAATATACCTCACAATCAATGTACACCCATGATTAACAGTTAAGTTTTGTGGAATCAAACCAACATTCCCTTATTTCTGGCCCTTCAGGTGAGAATTGTTTTCTACAAAGGATCACCAGACCTGGTGAGAGGTTAGATTGTGCAGCTTTTGCCGGTCACAGTAAACCGTGAGCTCAGGAAGAGACTGGGAAGTCTTTGAGCAAAGAAAATGAATATCTTTCTGGGATACTTGGACAGCTGCCAGCTCACGCATTAAGCTCTTTTTTCTTTTTTTTCTTTTCTTTTTCTTTCTTTTTTTTTTTTTTTCCAAACCAATTGTTCTGTTGTTTCAAGTGCAAATAGATTTCATCCTCTGCCTGGATTTCTTGTTTTTCACAAAATGAAATTGCCAGCCTAAACGTGTGTTTTGTTTTGTTTTGTTTTTTCCTATAACCTCCTGAAATATCATCATTTACCATGATGTAAGTCATAGAGGACGAGAAAAATGACAGTTATCATTAAAGTGAAACTCAGATACTGAGGAATCACTGCTTGATCATGTTTTCTGTGCTTTTTTTGTTTATTAAACACTGTAGTTTACAATGAACATAATAGCTATTAATTATTAGTTAATAATCATAACACTGCAATCTGTTTCAAAGCTGAGTACTGCTAAATACTGTTAAATCAACAGTATTCATGTCTGCAGAGAGTTAAAGCTATTAGTCAATATGAAATCTGAAATTTTACTATTAATCATTCATATCCTGAAAAATATTTGCAACAGATGCCAAAGATGTTATTAGGTATGTGCCAGTAAAGCTTGTCTTGCTGATGGTTTTCAAATGTTGTAAATTACTTTATTATTTTCAGAAGGATATGCATATGAGAAAATGTGTGAATGATCTTGAATCTTTCAGCCAAGTAAGAAATACAGAAGTTGCTTTACTAAATCAGACCTGTGGTTAGAGCACATCCAGTATGACAATGAGTGACACTTAGATGGCTCTTACTCTCTAATCATTAAGTTTTGATTAACCAGGTTTAACATCCCTTCAAGGTTTTTGTAATTATTTATGGTGTATCTGGATTCTCTTGATATCCATTTAATAACTTCCAATCCCCTATTGAATCTTATTGTGTTCTTGTTTCCCTGGATTCCTGCAACATAGTTCTACAGTCCAAGCAGACTTTGCATGTAGAAAACAAACAAACAAACAAAAAAAAAAACTTGATTTTTTTTGAATTTTGGATATCTTAGTAAATGACTGTCTTTTCATCGTAGAGTAGAATTTTCGTTTACTATACATTCTATAAATACACTTGCACTTTTATTTTTATTTTTTCCTGGTTTCTCCTGTCACAAGGACCTGAATAATAGGACCTAGATAATTCCCTGTCTGCGAGTAAGGAGGATGAATGGATTAGGCTGAATGTGTCATGGTTGTTTCTGTCATTCTAATCAGATAATTTACATAGGATTTTATCAATCAGTATTGTAGTTATAGATAGTTTATGTTAATAGGACCTAGATCAGTGATCATTGACGACCTTTGTTTTTGTGCTTTTATTTGAGTTGAAAGAATAAAGATGGGAGAAAACCAAGAAATACGTTCTTCCTCTCAGCTTCAACAAACTATTTATGATCTTTTGTCCTCATTGAACCTTTATCCATTTTTTGTTAAGAAAGTTTTGAGTGTTTGAAAGCATGCAAATCCTGAATATTTATGAAGAGAGACATGAGGTCTGTTGTACTTATGATCACATAAGTGATTTTAATTCTTTTAGCCACATGTATTGAATGTGAGAATAGATGCTAGCCTATGTACATTCAAATTAATACCTTAATTAGGCTTTGGATTGTTGAGCATAGTAACAATAAAAATGAATAGCTTGCAGCTAACAATTACCTCAGGTAATCTGATGGCATGATGGTAAATTGGTCCACTGGTTTATAAAGTTTTATACACACATGTATAAACAGGTATATTGAAGACCTCTTTGTTTTTTAAATCCATAGATGGTGGTAACCATTCTGTAACAGTTATTGTGCACAGAAGCATAATAGGCCCAAGTCTCTTGGTCCCCTCTTATACTGTGAGGATCTGGTAGTGCCTTGTCAAGACCCAGTTACAGATGAGAAAACCCTGACTCTGTTCGCCTGAATCTAACTCCTGCAACGTTTTTATGTTGACCAACTCAACTGCAATATGACAAAGGGGGGAAAAAAAAGAACTGAGACAAGTAACAAAACAATGAAAAAGAGAGAAAGAAACAGCTGTAATGAAACTTTCATTTTGGCTTAATTGGTTTGCACTGTTAGTATTGTATACTGCTGCACTTTCTGGCTTTTCATGTTGCTTGCATCATTGGTGAAAAGTGGAATTTTATTTTTTCACAAGGGTATCCTACAGGCCAGATCTGTGCATGGGCTTTTAAGGAGCAAAATCTTAGCACTTATATTCTCACTGAGAAAATATGGCTGCTGCTTCTTAAATTTGTGTAAAGTTCCTTGCCTAATGTAACAAGATTTTGTGAATAACTGTTATAAAGATCATTTGTATATGTAATGCTACCTCTAATCATTTATTTTCAGGGAGGATGGATTATAGTGCTTTAGATTGTCCGTTCATGCTTACCAGAGTCCCTGCTCAGGCCTTCAGAAGCTGCTAACTGCCAGTGCAATATTGAGTGGAATGTCAGAAATTTAACTTGCAACTTCCTAAATTTGAGTAATCCTAAGTGCTGTTTTGAATTGGTTTTGAATTAGTTTTGACTTACATAGATGAATCTTCACCCCTTTTTACCAATGAACATCTGCACCTATAAACATCTCAGCAAGACACGGTTATCACTGATGCCAATGTGAAAACCAGTGGGGGGTTTAATACCCATGAGGGGAAGGGGGGAAGTTTGTATTTCACTTCAGCTCATATTAATACAGTCTCTCTCTCTCCTCCAAGACATTAAATTCTTCCCTGCAGAGGCAGGTGCTGGAGACAACCTCCACTTCATAGCCAAGCTTTTAGCTGAACACAAATCTCTGAAGATGAAATGCAACTTTGCTCTGTCTGCATTTTGCTAACTCAGTCCTTTCAGTCAGTTAAAAAGAAAGGAAGAAAAGAATATCCTAAATATTTTTTTTGATTAAAATTGTTACCTGTATCAGTTTCTACTGAGTAGAAACTGTAGCATTAATTTGGCTCATCAGGAAACAAGTACAATTATAGAGTAAACAGTTATTTTTCTTTTGTATTCCTGACAACAGCATTGATAGACCAGCATGATCCTGAAAACAGTGAAATAGTGACCATAGCAATAGTTTTCATATCCCTTTAGCCCTATATAGTGAGGAAATGCAGATGGTATTTCTTTGCCATCAAGGGAAAAGAGACTAACACTTCATAATGTTAAGACAAGACTGTCAGACTCCACTGGAAATAATGAAGCTTGACAGTTCCTCGGTTAATACTGCAAGTACCGATCCTGTAAATTTCAATTAGCCCTGACAGCAGTAGGGTTTAACGTGATGTTTATGTGAAGTGGTATGTTGGTAGCTTTCCTTCACACTTACGAGGAAAAGGATCTCTTTATCTCTCCCCTTTCTCTCTTTCTCTCTCTCTCACACACACACAGGGTAGGGTTCAGCCTTCATCCACTTTAAGTATCTCAGACTATATACTGTGTACAAAATTAAGACTCTAGCTATTCAGAACATATTGGTCCAGCTTGGATGCCTAAAACTTGCCACAAAATATTCACACTTTAGCATCTAAAATTTTCACAGATTCTCCACTATCAGAGAGCTCTGTGGAGTTCTGCTGATGGCAAAGCATCAACCTGAGCCCCACCTTCCTGCTTAAACCTGGTGCTGATGTCTCGCTACTGCTGGCTTCTTCCCTAGGAGATGCAACTTCTACCATGAGTAGCTTTGCTGGTGAGACCAACCATGCTTTGTCCTTCCAGTTTCTTTCCCTGTGGTGTGAACCAGTCCAAGACCTGTGACACAGTGTGATCATAGCTGTGCAGCCACTTGGTTTAGATCACTATGGATGTCCACCCTAACTTCTATCAGCAAAACACATTTTTTCACTATATTTTCTATCAGTTCCAAGAATGAAATAAGCTTTTACAGGCAAGAAGCATTTTTTTAACTGTGTCTGTGCTAGCACTCATGCTGACATTAGCGATGCTGCACTAAAATCACACCTCTAACCAACTCAGTGCTACCCGCTGCTTTACCAGCAAAAGTTTCTAGTGCAGTCCTGCTGTCATGTAGTCCTCCATGTCAATTTGGTGCTAAATATAGGTGTTATGTGTGAAAATTTTGGCCTACCTACCGTGCTTAAGAGAAGTCAATGATAAACCTCAGTTTGGCCAAGGTTCCTCTAGCAAAGTGCAAACACATTACCGACAAAAACAATTCATATCTATGCTTTAAACAAGCACAGATACTATTTTTTTAAACAACTTGCAGATGCCGCAAACATAAAAGTGTGGGACAAACTGCACGTAGTGGGTTTAGACAGCATTGTGTAGTGTTCTTCCATCGGTGACTTCTTTGCTAGCTGTCAGGAGAGACATTTTGTGCATGCGATCACTGAGAGCCCGGCCTACTCTCTGCTCCCGCTGATGTTAGCAGGAGATGAAGGTGCAGAGTACATTGAACAAAGAAAAACTAGCTCTAGGACTACGTTCTCTTAATAGACCACAGCTATTAAGGACAGCAAGAGCCTGAAACGGAACCAAATTTTCAAGTTACTTGCTACCACTGAAGCTGGCCTCTTGGCACCCTTTCCCTTCCCCTGTGCCAGCTCTGGTGTTCCTTTGATCCCATGCTGCAGTGACTGAGATCCCCGGACCAACAGAAAATTATGCGGCAAAAGAATCAACAGTTTAGCGCTTAATTTGTGAATCAAATTAGCTCCGGAGCTAGTGTCATGAGGTGGGACTGTGAGGCTGGGAGAGGTGATACAGGGGTGGGAGATGCTGGTAGTGGTGGAACAAGGGGGAAGCAGAGCTCTCCTTTTGAGTGTTGGCAAGTTATTAGTGCAGTGTGAGTTTCACCGATGTTTCCAGCAACTTTGTATGTGTCTGCTCAAATCTCATTTTGATATGTGATTTTATCATCCACAAAATCAGGGAGGAATGCATAACATCTTAAGATAATACAATAAACTTAGTTTGTATTATGGGTGTTCTGACTTTTCCATAGGTCTTAGACACCAAATGCAGCTGTAGGTAGAAAGATTATTTGAGTTGTTCAACAATTTGTATTTTCATTTAACTGAAAAGTTTGCCATTTAAAAATTACTCTTGCATCAATGTAATATAATCAGAACGAGATATTGAAATTTAACAAATCCTGAAAAGTCACAAATGCAAAAAGGTAAGCATTTAAATCTGAAATAAACTGACATTAAAATAAAAACTAAGTTTAAGACTAGCATAGAACATTTTATCATTTCAATCAAGTCAGAAATGAGGGAAAATTAACCAAAATCACTACTTGCATGTGGAAACTATGAAAGAATTACATACTTCTAGTGGGAAGAAAAAAAAAAAACAACTTGAATATTGATGTACATATTCATTATTGCATTTTGTGCGTGCTTTAATTTATCCTGTAGTCTGTCTGTCTTGTATCCTTCCTTTCTTCCTCTTCCCACCTCCCTTGTTACTTGTTAGGTGATTTACTTAACACTTTGCAAGTGCCTCTCCTGTGCTATGCAAATTCAATTTATCAGAGCTTTTCAGAACAGGTGTCCTCAAGAGAGGAAGTCTTTTTCTTCCTAGCCACACTTTCTCTATACAAGCAGCAAACTGCAGTAATTGTCTCAAGAATTTAGAGTCAGACAGTGAAGAAAGTCCTCCTTTTTTTGCCTTGTCTAGCAAATGTGCTGATTCACTACTGTTACTTATTTCAGAGCATTAGTTCCTCTTCAAAACCAACTCTGACAGTAAGGAAAGAGTGTGTTTTCCCTCACTGTTTGATTGAAGACTCATACTGCCCTCACAGTCTTTAAGTTGAATCTCTTGTAAGAATTAAATTTTCAGAAGTACGCAGTTCTGTTGCAGCTTTGTTCTTCTGAATTAATGAAGGTTTTATAGGTAGCTTCAGTGGGACTAAATCACAGCAACAATGGGTATACTGCAAAACACAGTCCTGTATCTTGCATTTTTGTTGTTGTTTTCCTATGTCCCTCCCCAACCCCCCATTTCTACAGACAGCTTCCAGGAAGAGACAGCCATCAGACAACGAAGTTGTGTGATAGCGTGAGGGGAGTGTTGAGCTCAGAAAGAAGTTTCCCTCGCCTTGAGACATTTTATTCTTCCAGCCTGTCTTTCACCAGCATCATACTACCTTGCACTGCAAGTGTATTTGCATTTTTCTTCTGTGTTTGCACTTTAGCATCTCCTTACAGCATTGCATAAATGCATGGTAAAATAGCCTATGAAGGTCCCTGACTCAGAGAAGCTTAATCTTCCACCATCTGATCCCAAAGTGTACAGTGGGGCATCTCATGGGAAAGCAAAAAGCTGTTCTACTTCCTCAGGAGTTTTTGGCACATTATAACTTTAGATTCTACTGTGGCGTCACCTGGTTCCAAATTTTGGTACATGTGGATATTTGAACAGCATGGGATTTCATTGTTTTTCTCCTTTTCCATTCTTTTTCTTCAGTTGTTTCTTTTCACCTTTATTGTATGTCAAAAACAATGGAATAAAGATAAATGAAAAGCTAGTATGATGGAAATCGATTGCAAATTTTGCTGTTGAATGGAACTGAGTAAGGATTTCACTCTTTCCAATTCAGATATGTGTACCTATTTGTACATGTATATGTCTACCTAGAGAGCTGCCCACAGTATTCTTGGGTCCTCTGTAACCAGTGGTTTGTTTGTTTCCTTTTTTTTTTTTTTTTGATTAGTGAGCTGCACTCAGAAAAGGAAGTAGAACTTTCTTATTAAACCTAGAAGTGGTGTTGATAACAGGGAACTTCTATCTTTGTACCATGGAAATGTTTTGTACATGTTGATATTACAGTGATCTTATTTGGTAATCTAGCTCTTACCTATTTGATAAGGTTGAACATGACATTCATATAAAAACATTGCATGCAGCACATTGTGGGGCTATTATGGAGAGCTAATGAGCACAGCTTGACATTCAACAGACAAAATTCAGAGATTTTGATCTGATCGCTTCTCTCAGCTTGTGCCACACTATGATAGTTTCCCTTGGCCAACCTAACACCATGCAGACAGTGATACCTTCTCTTCCACCCTTCACAACACAAATGCCATATGCTGCAACATTGGTTTGCTTTTACTGCAAGAACAATTTTGTACTAAATAGAGCTCACATGACAAAGACAAGCCTAGAATTTTTTTTTTGTATTGGATCATTTTGTTTAAATCTCTAGTAGCTCACAGAGCATGCATGCCCTCTCCCCAAATAATTTCAGGCACCTCGTAGTACCCTGGTAGTTAGCCTCATGAGCAGTCCTTTTGTTTGTGTGACTCATGTTTAGAGGGTCCCATCAACTTAGGGACCCAAAAGTAGACGCTTAATACTGCTGCTTTGAGAATGCACCATACTGCAAAATACACATGGGTGTGCTTATCTTGACACAGTGCGAGTTTGATTCTGCAAAACAATGAAACTGTGATCTGATCCAAGCAGCTCTGTCCTAAGGCATGTGTGTTAATAACGTATTTGTTATCTACGTGTACGATGAAAGCTTCATTCTGTGAGAATGGCTAGACTGGAAGAGGGACATTGCAGACTACAGGATTTGGGTAGCTGATGGTTCTTCTCAGAGCTACCGTGAATGAGCAGCTTTGAAAAATCAGCTCAGATTTCCAGATTTGTGTGTGCACAAATTTAAGCATCAAAAACTAGAGATACTTGTGAAAATATGGACCTTGACTGTGCCATGTTTTTCATTGTGCTATCAGTCAATGGGAAAAACACATTTTACATACTGAAAAAGAAAGGACATGTTTACAAAGTCACAGCAACTTCTAAAAGTATTTGCTTATCATAACCACGTGAGCATTGAAAGTAAAAATTGGTTGCATTTTCTGTCAGTGATGGCCTCTACTAAGACACAAAAATTGAAAGTAACGTAACTTTAAGGCAGTGCAGCAGTTAAGCAAAATAGAAAGAAAGGTATGGGGAAATCTTGAGAATTCTTGAGAAGTGGGCTCTGATGATTTACCTGAGATGATTAAAGACATTATTGACACAAATACCTGTTCTGCTCATTGACTGGAGTTCATATCTCCATTTGTAGGGGCCAGAAAGGAACTCTTGCTTGTACTTCAGCTCTCTAAGGCCTCATTTCTGCACAGGACTGCCAGCCCACCACTTCTGGGAAGGGAGCAAACGGGAAAGATGAGGGGAAGATTGAGAGGTAGGTGAGAGCTATCAGGGAAAGAAATTAAAATGACCGCTGTCCTAAATCTGTCAGAAGACAAATAAACAAAAAATGTTGTGCTGTAAAGATGAACAAAAAAAGGTCTTAGTAATTTTCTTTCACTATACAGGGTCAGTATTCTTCAAAGTGTAAATGAGCAGTTTAACAGGGAGAATTAAATGAAAAAATGAATCCTGTAATACAACTTTATTTTTTTTTACTTCAGCACAATCTGTTTTTATAGGCAACTGAATCACCAGGTAACTGAATCTCCAGGACTGTAATCAAAGTCTACTGGTAAGGAAACAAGTCGTAAGTGGTTTCTCTTGCATTCAGTAACTGCCAGCCTTATAGCAAAGAGAAAATGGTGCGACTGGGAAGTGGGGTGGTTGCTGTGCTGTCAGGCCCAGTTCTGGCCCTCCTGGCTGTAGAAGCACAGTGAGAGTCTGTAAATTATCGTGGAAAGATCTCTGCAAGTGAAACACCTAAAATTGAGCAGAGTGCCATAGACTTCTGCTCCTGAACTACTATTCACTATCTGTCCATTGAGTTTGGTGGAAATTTTACTGAAGTCAGGAAAGTGGAAACTGGCCCGGTCTGACTTCAGGGAATGTATCTAGCTTCACACCATTGCAATAATGCTGATATCCTTTGATTGACCTTCATAAAATCAGTCACATGGGAGTCTTGTAGAGTTAAGGCCAGTATTTTATTTTTTTTGATTCACTTTGAGTTCTCTTTTTACTACAACACAAGACATGATGAAGTGACAGGACTGTGTTTTCTCATTTATTAAAAAGAGTGGGAAGGAAGAACAGAAAAAGGGACAACAAAGACAGACACCTGCAACAGGCGACATTGTGTGGGATAGAAAAGTCATGTTAAATGAGGTTTCCCTTGTTATGTATTTGCTCAGGCTGGAATATTTTCTGTTACTTATTTTACCCATTTATATGCCTTTTGCTTGAGTTTACAAACTGTGTGCATAGTAGGTGGTACAAAGACATATCTGTCTTGTAAAGCCAAGTCATAAGAGTGTATCCTCACACATCATTTCAATTAGGTGAGTTATTGTAAATGTTTGGTTGGTTGGTTGGTTGGTTGGTTTTATTTGTTTTTGTTTAAAATATCTGAATGAGGTTTTTCAATCCTCCCTTTCATCTTAGGAGGAGAGAGACAGAGTTACTGATATTATGAAAGCATTACTATATATTATATATAATTACAATTATAATAATATAATATATAATGATATTATATTAAATATAATGATATTTGGAGCCTTGAGAAGCTCCAAATAAGCATCCATTCTGTCCTTCCTAAACCTTCTGATGTTAGAGGGACTTAATGCTAAGACAAAAGGAAGGTCCCTTCGGCATAAAGGACTCAAGTTAATGTTTCTAATGTCTACAAGGCAACATTAAGCAGGGCAGGGAACACTACATTAAGCACCCCACTTCTGTAAGGTGGTCAATGCCCACTTTTGGCAGTAAACAACTGCCGGTTGGCCAGAGAAGTGATCACTGCATACATGCAGAGAAGCATCTGTGGCTTTTCAACATGTCCCAGACACTGGGGTTTCACAAAACACGTGGAGTAGAGGGCCCTGACCATGGAGAACATGTCTAAGAGTGCTGGAGTCCATGCATGCATCAGGACTGATTCGTGGAAAGCCAAAGGCATATTGAAAAGTGTTAGCTTTAATGAGCCAACCAGCAATGCCTGCATAGTAGGTCTCTCC
Organism: Anser brachyrhynchus; assembly: GCF_964034855.1. Lineage (NCBI taxonomy): Eukaryota > Metazoa > Chordata > Aves > Anseriformes > Anatidae > Anser > Anser brachyrhynchus. The sequence goes on along the minus strand of NC_137695.1, from coordinate 42,517,286 downwards.
CAGATATGATCATATTCCTATCACTTTCTTCATGATGGACATTTGCAGGTGTGAGTGAGTTCATTTGATGAGTGAGTTCCAGTTTGACTATACTTGTCTGTGCTTGTTATTAACATCCAGGATTAGTGTTACTCTGGGGTACAGACAAAGTTTTAGTTGTCCTCTTAGCTCAAGTGATGGTTAGGATGCAATTAGTGAGCAAGTTGAGAGAATTGGAGGGAACATGTTTTTCCAGCAATGAGACAGCTAGATGATTTCACTTGTAAACAACAATCTAGTATTCTTTAAAAATTAATTTTAAGAAGAATGGAAGTTCACAGGGAAGTAAAGCGTCTAACTACTTAATTATTTGTTGAGGAAAAATAAGATGTTCTAGGGTACCTATTTTGTTATACAGCTATTGACTACAACAAAAATTTAAGAACTATTCCTCTGACAATAGTCTGTAGAGACAGTCTGAAGGAGGAAGAGCTGAGAATGGGTAAGAAAGTAGGTGACTTGGAGTTTCACAACGCTATGAAGTCTAAGCCTCACTTTATGTTGCAGAAAAGAACAGAGGAATCTGAGCACCAAGTTTAATTTAGGTAATCATCCAGACTGGGTGAAGAGGGTTAAAAAGGGTATAACCCCTTTTAGGAAATTTTATTTATGTAAGCTAAATAAAAATGCCTGTTATTTGGCAGTAGGTTTGTCCCATTTGCAAATGCTTGTCATTTTATGTCCTGATCTGTAAGTCCTGTTTCCAGACTGCAAACATGTTGATGCAAAAGTTCCTCCTGACACTATTCAGTCTTGCTTGTCCCAGTTTGTGCTGCATGGAAGAGACATTTTCCAGCACCTGTGTTCTCACTGGTGCCTTTAGCAAAGCCCTGCAGATGAACCATTAGAAATACATGCTGACCTTAACAAAGAAGGAGCCGACATACTTCACTCATAAAACTCAGAGAGCAATCAGATGGCATCCCAGTGACATTCATCACAGCTGCTGGCAACAGCCTTTAATTCATCTGGTATTTAACCAGGGTGAAATGCCCTGTAGCTATATCATGTTTGTTGGTGTTAGATGAACCCAGCTCATCGCCTGCTCACTAAAGTTCAGGATTTAACACCAATCCATGGTTTACAGGCAGTTCATCTCCCATACAAAATACTTGTCTCCTCTTTGTCCTTTATTATATTTTCTGTTCTCTGCAGCTTGTTTTCTAAACTCTCTTCTACTCACCTCCAAAATCTAATTGAATAGTTTTGTCTTGACTTGAGAGCTTTGTTACATTTTGGCACTAGTCAGGTATGCAGCCCATCAGTGACATGATTAAGGGTGGCAATTACAGGGAAATTTTCCAGCTTTCATCATTAAAAGGTAAGAATACTCAAGATGTGAAAAGCACAACTGCGTTTTTAAGGTTTAATACTTAATTTTTAAGTGATGTGGCTTTAGCAGCCTTTTAAAATGATGGATGGGAATGGTAGATAATTAAGAACAATAGTTCAAATAATGAATAGTTTTGCCTCACATACTCATTGACTGCTGAGTCTTTCAAGAAATTAGTTGGACTTATTTCAGTGTGATTCTGATCCGGAGAACTCATTGGAAGCTAATGCAGTTTTCTTTACTGGGGACTAGAACAAATTCAGTGGGTATTAAACAGGGCCAATTAAACATGGTTGAAATCCTATAGGAATATATCCCCCAATTTTGTGAGAATAATGTCATGCCCTAATGCATACAGGACTTGTTCTAGCTGAATGCTGTAATGCCAAAAAGTTGGAGAAGGAAAACTTTCTGGATGAAATCCTGGTTCCATTGAAATCTATTGAAATTCAAAAAGCTTGACTGAAGGTACACAGATCATTACATCTTAAGTAATACTAAATTTGAGTACTTTTACAGCAATGGCAAGATTTGGCTTCTATATTGAAGAGTGGAAATGTTCTCTTTTTTTCTTCCCAAGTAAAAGAATATTGAGATTGCCAGGTGATCACTTAAACCTAGGAATTTGATATATGTAAACAGAACATCAGGTACTGTGAGGTTTGTGTTAAATCTATAACAGATGACACAACTGAACATTGGTTAAATTTTGGAATTAATTTTGGTAAAGTGCCAAGACAGCATAAAGTGGATGATGAAGGACAGAGAAAAATCAAATATATCTTTGAAATGACATGATGCTCAACTTAAAATAGTTGACCAATTTGTACTTTATATAACTGAATTCCTTAATATCACGCTCAATTTATTCCTAATAATCTACTGTGATAAATTTAGCATTTTGCCATTTTTGGATTAACAGCAAAATTGATTTTCACAGTTCTGTTTATTTTTAATAAATGCTTCTTATGTTGTCCAGCTAAGCATATTCCTTCTGGTGCTGGAGTTTTAAACCAAATTGCACCTTGACATTTCAAATATGTCTTGTGGTTTACTCCGTATGAATGTGTTTCAGGGACTCAGCTGAAACATCTCTGAGAACTGATAGAACATTCACAACTGCAAGCTATGGCCTTTAAATATCTTAATGCTATGTGCCCAAATTCCAGGAAATCTTAGAAACTTTTCTCTCTTGAAAGTGAATAGCTCTGTGTTTAAAACCTGAGGGAATTATTTATGTTCTTGCTCACTGACAAAAATATCCACAAAGCAAATGGAGATGTGACTACAGAATATTCTATAGTTTATACATCATAGTAACTTTAACTTGCACAAGAAAGCACAAAGAGGACGTGCATCAGCTTCAGTGCAGATTGCCAACTTTGTTGCTGCTGGACACCCTGCTATTTAGTGTATGTGTATCTGCTTGTGGTGCTGTTACTTCCAACATAGACACATAACCATGTTTTAACAGCCTTGTTGCAAAGGGTGTGTTTTTGTGTTTATCGGTGCTGAGCATGTTGATAAGCAGATCACCTGACACTGCTGGATCATACATTCTCATTCTTAGGCTGAATTAACTGCAGAGCAAGTTAGAGACTTCATGTTATTCATGGGCATGCAGGACAAATTTCATACTGAGTACCCTGGAACTACATGTATTGCTTTGTGGCTGCTTGCTGGGACAGTGTTGAGGGTAGTGAAAGTCCACTGGTTGGTTGATCTTTGTATACAGCAATATAACCGTGGCCAGGACAAGTAGTTTAGGAACTGCTATTTTAGAAGTTACTTACCTGAATAGACTCATTATCAGTAAAACTCCTGTGGTGTAAACGGCCACTCATACAGTGCTAAAGGCCCAGATTGACACCCCCAAGGTGAGTCAGTTGTCATCGGTGAAAGTGTCATCATTACCCTTACCTTCCCATCCATCCACCAGAGACTACATCCCAGAGCAGGAAGTGTAGAACAGAGTTTGTTCCTCAGCCTAATTCACAGCCTGCTGTATTAACCTACAGCAAAACCAAGGGTGGGTTGCACAAATATGACGGCCCCTCTTCTTAAGTGCCTTTGCAAATTTCTACTTGACCATTCTGGCATCCATGTGAGGGGGGTTGTAACCTCTGCTAGGAGGGCCAAACGGGCAGGATGGTGCAATAACTGTGGGGTAGCTGATCCACCGGAGATGGAGACCAAAACTCTCGGGCCTCAGCCCTCTATATAAAGCACTCTCTCTCCCCTGACAGGTCATTCACACATCCATAGTGGGGCAAAATGACACTGTTATAGGCAAGCTCTCTGAATCTATGGATTGGTGTGTTCAAATAGGCCTGGTGTGATGCCCACGCAAATTCATACTGAGTTATCAGATATGACTATTTAACATAGTGAATGTGGAACAGATAAAAGAGCTTATTTGCTGGTACCAATTCTCTACCGCCTGTGTGTTGACACTTCCCACACTCCAGTATTGGTATTTTATTAACATGATTTCTTCTCAGTCTTGTTGTTCTGAAATGACCCTTTTAAACCTAAGTAGGGCTGTCAGTGCATAAAAGAGTATGGAGAGCATCATGGGTTTGAAATACACATTCATTCTCATTTGTATATGATAGATGAACTCAGGATGAGAGAAAGACCTTAAAATATCTTTAAGTGCACATGTAAAAAGTATGTATAGAACATGTATCTAGGTATATGTGTTTCCTACAAACACAATATTACATATGAATATTCTGAAGGTGTCCTGTAAATAAAGGGATGTGAATGCAATGAAAGATGCTGTTTTCATGGAGATGAAAATGGCAGGTAAAGTTATGAGTGAAGCGAGAGGGACAAAAAAAACAAAACTAAATGTCAAACCATCTGTCTGGAGTTTCTGAAGGTGTATTTTACATTTATACCAGAATTGGTGATGGAGTTTCATTTTTAGGAATGGGGGCACAGGATATTAAAAGGAGTTTGTATAGGTGGTTCATTGGAAGTTCATGCTAAGGTCAACTCAACGATGGTCCTACTCCATCTCTGTGTGGAGAGGTAAATTTTCTGTTTTTGAAATACCAAGAGTTCTGGAGGAACTATTAGTTTGAAGGACCTTGCAAGGAATATCAACGGAAAAGATATCAGTACCTTTGTCATTCTTACTGTGATTATAGTCATAGTGTTAAGATGAATTAAGACAGCATTTTCCAGTAATTGCTTCTCTTCCATCACTTTTGAGCTTGACTGTTGTATTTGTTTTGAGTTTTCTTGGGTTTGCTTTTGAAAGCTCTCATTATTTGATGTCAAATAATTATTATTATTAATTTTTTTTATATATCCAGGAGGGCAATTAAGCCAACTGTTAATTTCAGAATTCTTTACATAATCAATATGATGAATATTTTTGAATCTGTGGAAATCAGAATTATTTTGTAATCATATCTGAATAGGAAAATGTAGCTGCGTTCACACAGAATTAGGCTCAACTATTAACTCCAGTAGCAATTACTCTAAATAATACAATATAGCTAACAAGAAATGTGAATCATACAGCTTGCCTGAATTTGCAGTATTTGTATATGAAATGACACGCATTTCTCCGTGCAATGACAACAAAATATTTTGTCTATCAGTGAATCGTCTTTTTATTGTCTATTCTAAACGTTCACCAGAATATTTCTCTTTGTGCAAATTCCCTATCACTTTGCTGATCCTGGGCTCAGACAGTATTTGCATATGGTGTCTCCAGTAAATTAGATTATAACACTGCCAGCCCTTGCTGTGCAGTGCAACTCACTGCCGCCTTCGCCTCTCAAGGCCCTGGGACGTCAGCTCTGGGAGTCACTGAGCAGGCAGTGCTGTCGCTGCTGCCACATCAGCTCTGATCGAGTCTGATTCAGCCTGCTGCTACACAGTCACTTGAGGGGAACCTTGAGGGGATACCAAAGCAAAAACGCTTCTTGCATCTAGGATGAAGATTTCTATTTTGGACACAAGGATCTCTCCTTTCCTCCTGTGGGATTCTAAGCAAAGACCACTGCCTGTTATATCACCTGCTGGATGGAGCTGCTCTAGGGTATCATCTCCCCAAGTCCCCTTTTGTGCAGTTCTATTTTAAATCTGGTATACTATATATATACAAGATATGTTCCCACAAAACAACAAAATCATGGGTGTAATTATAGATAAGCAACATTTTACTTCATGCAAAGTCAGCCGGCCAGATCATTCCAGGAAGCAATCTTTTTAACCAAGGTGTGGCACATGAATATATTTTGCCCAAATCCCAGGCTTTTGATGTCTCCTACATTCCTGCAAGATATCCTGCATTTCTTTCTACACTGGAATGCTGAGCTACATCTCCAGACATCACCATCAGCACCAACCTACCAAGGCCAAAATGACCCAACAGAGCTGAAGCCAACACATGACAGCTGCTTCCTGGTATCAGACCTTGCAGATCTATAGGCTAAATTGTCAGTGGTCCAAATTTCCCAATTCTGGGGGCAATTTTCACCCCTGGAAATGTACCAGGTGTTGTGCCTTTAACAATGGCAGGCAGAAGAGTATGGTGAAAAGTCTGTTTGAAAATGAGTCATTTGTAAGGTGAAATTTCCAGGCTCTCCCCTTTGATTTGTGATTCAGTTAAAATATCAGGGCAAAGGAATTGGAGTTGATCATTCAGTTACCTTTTTTGTTTGGTGATAAACAAACTGGCATTTTTGACTTAACTGTTCAAAGTTTGTTCTTCCCGGATGGATGTGCCTCCAAGGATGGATATTTGTTGCCTTTGAGTTAGATTTTGCAATTGTCATTGGCTGAGTTCTTGATTACTGAAATCAAGAATGGCTCAGACCCTGTTTGCCTTATCTAAAAAGTGCAGGGCAGAGCGCAAGGTAAATGTTTCTTATGTTTCTTCTGCTGGCCTATCTCCATTGCAGGACAGGGAGGGGTCTGTTTGCCTCATCAGCCTGTGATCTGAGGGTTTGTTTTGCAAAGGAGAATGTGGGGATGGTTTCCTTGGGTTCCCAAGCCTGAGGCAATAGTGCTGGGAAACATGTAATTGGGGCCCATTCTTAATATTTGCAAAGTGGCTCTTCTTTTTGTTGTTATAAGCAAAGCCAGACATGCAGCAAGGCAAAAGTATGTCAAAAATAGGTGTTTTATATATAATTCACTGCATTAAAAACAAACAAACAAAACCAAATCCAGTCCAGTTCAACCTTTGTTTTATGTTGACATATTGTACTTGCTCTTCCTCTTCTCAAGATGACAGTCCTGGGATCTTGATGCCGACCTGTGGAAGATGGGTTCCCAGACACAGCATCTGGCTCCTTGTGTGAGTCCTCAGGCAGTCAGTTGTGTTGGTGGCCATGGAGTTGCCTCTGGCTCTGACATGTGGTTGCGTTAATCGCTTGATGGGCTCTGTGGCAGCTTTGCTCTTCTGAATGCTGCCTCATTCTGACTTCTCAATCTGAGTCAGTTTGCTCTTCTTGATTATTTTTATAGTGATTGTTCTCTTTAGGAGGTATTGCTCTTCCCTTCCAGTCTCTTGTATTCCTGAGGCTGGATGCAGTAAGAGCAATCCTGTAAACTGCATATACAACGTGCTGCTAGACACAGCCCTCCCCATTGTCCTGGTCCTGAGCTATCTGATAGACAGAGTAACTCTTAATTTTTTATTTATTTTTTTCCTTCACTTAGCAACTTGAAACATCATTGTTACATGTCTTTCTTGTCTGAGCAACTTAGAAAAACTACTTAAGGGAGTAAGGACATTAACATTGAAGATGTGGGGATTTGTTTGTGTGAGTAAAACAATAGGGATATAGGGGGTTGACTCCCAAAAAGGCTTGCACGGAAGGCCAGAGGAAGAAAGCACACACTGGGTGCTCTGTGCCCTGACTTCTGCTGATCCTCATGTGGGAGTGGTGCATAGTCTGGATACTCCAGATAGATCCACACTGGCACAGAATTAAACACAGGCCTTCTCTTTAGTAATTGATATGCAACAGTTTTACTTGCTAATTAGATCAATGTTGATGATTTCTCTCTCTCTTATTGGCAGGCCCTAAACTGACCCAAGAACAGAAATTTTAATCCCCTTCGGCATCCAGCCTGAGCAATTTACCATAGATCAGAGCCTACAGCCATCAAAGCTGCAAGTGCACAAGGGGGGTATGTAACTCAATTACAGGAGGGAAAGCTATAGCTGTCTGAAACTGATGTGGAAATTGGGTATGGCTACTGCAAATCACTGTGGAATTATTCAAGCTGGTGTTAAACAAGCGGCAGGGCAAATTAGTCCTGCATTGAGCTGCATGCTGCTGTGCTTACACAGCTACTGGTGCCTAAGTTAACATGTTTAAATGCAGCACAGCTATCCCTTCATAACCCTGCATCCTGTTTGTAGCTATACCCAGTTGGAGACCAAGGAATAAAAACTGCTTAAAATAAGTTGTCTACATTTCTGCAAGTTTAGTGCCTTGTCTAAAAGCCTGGGAGCTAAATGTGAAGCAGGGAAAATCCTATTTGCTATTAACCAGTCCTGACTTTTGTCCCTGAGGACACCTTTCTGCTAACTGCTCCTCTGGAGCTAGAGCCAAACAGTGCTGCATTAGTGCTTCAAGATAAGCCATGCCATGGTTGCAAGTGCTTTGTTTTTATTTGGTAGAGGGTATGCTGCACGGCTCCTTAAGTAGTGGCACGGCACCCAGGAGAAGGCAGGAATTTCTTGGCCTGGATTCATTTCCATTTATTGAGGCTGGTACGTGCACTAAGAGAATGAGAGATGTGTGTGAGGTAGTTGGAGAAGGTCTGGGTAGGGATGCAGAAGAGAAAAAGGGTTTACAGTCAAAAGCAGTTTTATAAAACAAATATAAGAATGAAGAATTGCAGTAGGTTCTTTTGACACCAAGCAGGCAGATGATCAGGACACCCATTTTCCTCCATGAGAATTCTCATGCTTTTGTGTCATGAGTAGCCTTGATGTCTGTTGTTGGCAGTGAGACAAAGATTTACTGAACACTTTTTGAAATTATACCTCAAATACTAAAAGTTGGATCTTTCACTTAGAAGTACACAAGCACAGCCTATTTGGTAGAAGTCACAACTAATGTTAAAAGTCTGTTTATGGCAAAGCTTCTTGCCCTGCTGTAATTAGCATTTGTGTGGTTTTCCTTTTTGCTCCTTTCTCAAAAATCAGTAGCTTCAGAAATAGTTATAAAAGGCAGGATGTAAAAGAACCAATGACCTTTCTGTATGATGATAATTGCTGGCAAGTGGCTTGAAGCTTAGATACACAAAGACTTTATTAAGCACCTACTTTGGGTTAGGCTTGAAAAATGTACTTTACAAATGTATGCAGATTCTTTGTCAAATGCTTCATTTTCATACCATTTTTGACTGAGCAGAGAAAGACCATCTTTAAGGGGCTGGCTTGCCCATCTGGGTTCAGTGTGAAAGAATGGAACAGATTTTTTTATAATTATTTATAAGATGTCTGCTTTCATAACACTGTTCTTTGAGTGTCTGACAACCTCGGGGGCCCTTGCCCTTCCCTCTCCATGTGTTGGTCATCTGTAATGATTCACTCACAGAAAGAGACAGAGCAAATCTTAAATCCATGTAGGTTCTCCTCCCCCCACATGACATCCAACCAAATTGCCAAGGACATGGATTTTAAGGCTTGAGGGTATCGGGAGCACAGCATTTTCTCAATTCTCTTTAAGACTCAGATGTTGTTTTCAAAGGAAATATCATTTGCAAATTATTAGTATTGTTTATATTGATCCTATGTCCCCACCCTGACAGAAAGCTCCTCAGAGGTGCATTCTGGCTTTGATACACCTCACACACACTCCTGTGACTGCTCCCTTCTCCTATAATTCTTATTGTTTGATAACACTGGTGGCCCCAATCATTGAGCTAGGTGCTGCACAAACCTTCAGTGTTTATCTATAAAAGATTTTACATTCCTAGCTTAAATGGCTTGGCTGATTGACTGATAATGAAACTATGTTAGGCTGGAGAGACCTCTGATCCTCAATCCGGGATTCAAATGTCAGTGGTTCTCTTTACATTTACTGTAAGTGCTCCAGAAAAGATTGTGTCCCAGGAGAAAAAAGTGCAGTGTTTAGCTCTTTCAAATACACTGGGAACAAACAACCTCAGTTTAAAAATGTAATCTAAACTGCCAATCTAGTTATATCTTCCAAGAATTGATAAAGTTTATAGTCTAAGACCATACTTAAGGGTGCTCTTGCAAAGCCACCTAAGGTAGCATCACCTGTACATTAAAACCCTGTGCAGAATTTGAATAAGCAACTACACTAATGTTCCTCTTCTGTTTCACAGTGCAAGTTGAGTCAGGTTCATCTGAAGAATAACTTCTTAAACTGCTACATATATACTTGCAAGAGAACATCTCACTATGGTTGGACAGACAAGGCAGGATCAGAAAAAAAAAAAAAAGGTGATGAGAGGATCAGACAAAGATAGACTGGTATTTTTGTCCTCATTTATTTATTTTTATTTTTTATTTTTTGACCAAGGTTGCTAAAAATTGTAATTAACACATTCCATGACCATGGTGGTTCCTCTGTAAGTACAGGAAAGCTGCTTCCTGAACATGGTCTTCTGAGTGGCACCTGCCTGCAGTAGGTGAAGTGAGAAGGACTGGATTTTTTGACTTCTATCCACTATCATGGGGCAGTAATAAGTTAAATACTGGATGAACACATCGGATATGCCTCTGTGTCTAGAACTGTAAACTACAGTCTGCTCTGTGCTGCTTGGAACAGGTAAACACATTGCCTGTACTTAGCTTTGATTATAATATTCTCCAGCTGCTCTACAGGAAAATTGAGACAGACAATAATCCCACCCAGGAGTTGACCTATAACAAGGGTATGTTGAAAATTTTCCATCAAGCTTCCTTCTTTTCCATTGCTAATGTTTTGACTAGTTGGCATTATTTGAATTACTTGATTTACTCTTCAGACCTGGCTCTTTCACAGGGGAAAATGACTTGTTTCTAATTCTTGGCAAAGTCAGTGTACTCTGGCAGCTGATGAACTTCCACTGTTGGTGGTTGCTTCTCATGGAGAACCTGTCAATGGAAAGCAGTCAATGTTGGAAGGGAATGGCTAGGCAAAGAAGGCAGATGTTTGTCAACAAAGACTGAGACTGACAGGAAAATGCATCCTTTTCTGAGGATCTGAAGATGATGTCACATTTGGTCTAGTTGGATGTACTTTTTATATCACGAGGCCTACTGGTTTGAGAGGGCAGAATGTCTGGAACAGGGATCTCCGATTCCATGTCATGCCTCAACCTTGCTTTATGCAGTTGAAGCTATATATGCCATCCTCTTTCTTTTCTCTCTGCACTGTGTTTTGGCTACCATGTGCATGGCATTGCAGAGGGAGGCACTTGGTCTTCTATTTGGTAATGTCTTCAGGGCATGGCAGCAGAAAATTCAGAGAAACACGCCACTAGAGGGCATCTGCACGTCCTCACAGCTGTAAAGTAAATATGTTCACAGTTGTAAAGACAGTGAAATATTTAAAGCCAAAATTAGGAGGTACTGGGGCTCAGAGCCAGGACCATATGGCTCCATATGGAAATTCCATATGGAATTTTTCTAATGAACTCTGCTTTGTGTCCTGAACAGAAGAATTCAACAAGATACTTTATTCAACAAAGTTTAAGATGGTGATCTTCAGAGGTGACCAAGGAATAAAGTTTGAGAAAACTCTTATGACATAGAAAAAAATGAGTGCTTCATTATCTTCACCGTGGAGCAAATTAATTGTTATTTTTTAATAAAGCAATAATCCCAAACATCCAAATTCACAGTCTTTCATATGTGAGATGGTTACTCCATAGCAATTGCATGTCTAGTTTTCTTGTATTCCTCATGGCTTAGAATACACTGTGAAAATGGCCAACTGTAAAACTGCCAAATGTGTCAAACTGGCCATGTGTACAAATGCATCCTTAGTTCATCTGTGCAGTCATGGTAGCACAGCTTTAAAATCCAATTACAGATGCGTCTATAGGGGTGAATGAGTATAAATTCTATTTAAAGTCAGGCCTTAGAATAATGGACAGGATTAAACAAGAAAGTTGGAAGGGGAAAATATCCTGTCAAGCCAAAAAATCATTCTGCAACTCTACAGAAAATTGAAAATGGACTTCAATGACAATAGTTTGCTATTAGAAGTGCTATATGCTTTTGAAACAGAACAGTAAATATGTTTTTCAAAGAAGAACTGTAAAAGAGCTTATTTATTAATGTGTTTATTCACATGAACATACACTGGTTGACACTGTTCTTGTAGTTAGACATAGGGATATTCTTATAGTATCTTTCTGAGTCAGGCCCATAGTAAAGGACATTTTTCTTAATGTATTGAAAGGAATTTAGTTTTAGAATATTTTTCTTCAGTTGTATTAGTATACCAAATATGGGTAGTTATCAAACAAGAGAGAATATGGATTTCTGCTTTCTTAAAGCTACAGTTTGCTTTGCTTTACTTTAGAATGGCATTTAAATGTTACATTTTCTTTTTCATTAGTTTGGAATATGCCTCATTAAAATTATCCCTAGTGGTAATAAGTTTAATCAATTTAGTTTAAATAATAAAGTTTAGAGTTTTACATTAATGAACTTTTGTACAGAGAATTAAACTATTTTAAGTTAGAAATGCAATAAAAAGGATGAATTTAACCCAAAGTTGATGATTTTGTGTAAGTTTGCATTGTAGAATAGCCCTAAAATACCAGGTGTGGGGAGGATGCCAAGGAGACTAACTAACATCTTCAGATCCTGTTGTTGACATTTTTGATTGTAACACATCACATCTTGCCCAAGAGTGAATTTGGCCATGCACTGTGAGCAAGTCTGTTCTCATGGTAATTCCAGTTGCTCCCAGGTAAAGCTAGGATGCAGCTGCCACTTGCCTGCTACACCCTGAAGAGACTGGAAGAAGAGACGGATTAAATGGCCTTTGAGAGAGAAGGAAAAACTAGTTTTGCCCAGGTCCCCCATGAATACACCTGGAATACATAGAGATGGTGAGGGAAGTCAGGAGAGCATTCTCATTCTCTGATATGGTGGCCTTTTTTGCCGTGCTTCAATTTTCCATGATAAATAAAGATTTACATAACTTACAAATTTTAATGTAGGTACGCTCCCTTCACAGGTTTTGTTGATTTGCCTTTGTTATTCCTTTGCTTTTCCAGGTGCTGCATGTAGCTGTAGCTTCAGCGTGGTGTGTGAGGTTTTCTGAACCATGGGGAGCTCAGCTGGTAGCTGCAGAGTAGTCTTTGTGCCACACCACAGCAGGAGGACCTGACACAGCCAGCTGGAGGTTAGTTGGACACAGCCCACAGCAGGTCAGTGTAGCTACAGTCTCACCCACATGGGGTTGTTTTCCTGAGTGTGCAGATCTCTCAGAGAGACAACCCCACATAGGGTGTTTCAGTCCTCGTCGTACTCTTCAATGCTGCCATCTCCAGAGAGATGGGCAAGGATTTGAGTTCAAGTATAAAATAAAACTTGAACGGTCTCCACCTTACAGATATGACTCCAGGTTAAAGATGATCCAAGCCTTCCCATCCAGACATCCTCAGGCTTGCTCTCTGCATCTGAGAGACAACACAGTCCTGCACTAATGCAGGCCAAGCCTCATCCCTTCCTTCCCACATTTCTAAGCAGGGATCCTAAGATATGTCATACTGTGCCAAATCCTTTACAGTGGTTTCGTGATGTGAGCTAGTATCTGCTGGAGATGCCGAGCTGAGACATGAACTCGTTTCACAGAGGGCTTGACCTGAATTCCCTGAAGTGAGAGTCTAGTCCTTTTACTCGCTGAGCTCCCTCTTTCTGTACTTAATCAAATCCTAAATCCTCTGAAGTGAAAAAATGCACATTTTGTTTTCAATGACTTGCTGAAGCTGAATGCTTCTCACAACCAGCAAGGCCTATGAAACTAGTATTTATTAAGGATGAGTGATTTCTCACACTTATTCTGTTTCTATCCAAGACTGCCAACTTGGTCCACCTGGGCCTCAGAACTGAGATATCACATTTCCCACGTCTCATGCCTCCTCTACACTTGCCCTGCATTATTTATTACAGCACTGAGTGCTCCTGGGGTCCGCTGCCAGGCAGGGCCAGGCTCCTTCAGGCTCACCTCTGCCATAGCCGAGTGCATGTCTCTGCTGCAGGCAGTGCTGCATTCAACACTCTGCTTCTGGAGTAAATGGGAACTTAAAAAAAGCTGCAAGCGCTCAGTGGAAAAACTCAGAGGAAACCAGGAGTCAAAGCAGCAGCCAGGGCCTCCAGCTTCTGACTTCTCAGGAAGATAAGAGGGAGTTTAATTGGCATCTCCCTCAGAGCTGTTTTGGCTATCAGTCCTCCTAGGGCAGGCGAGGGTGCAATATCGCTGCTGGCAGTAACGCCCATAAGGACTGAGTTGATCACATCAGTGTAATCCAGTCAGGACTTTCTGGACAGGTTGGGACCACCGTGTGTAAAGGGTTTCAGCAAAGTTTTCCTCAAGGGTTTTCCCAAACTTGCTTGGAGGGAAACAAAATAGTGCTGTTTAGTACAAATGATTTGTTGCCGTTTCTAAACTGCTAATCAAACACCCTCTCTGAATCATTCCCAATCAAACATGTATATGGTTAACTAAGGCTCTAATTTGGAAATTTTTTGTGCTGTCTGTTGTCCCAGTGAAATGAGAGAGGTAGTGACAAGATCTGCACAGACACTATTTTCCTTGCACCTATTATATTTCCATAGCTTGGGAGGAGCAGTAGATGGTTGTGATAGAAGGAAAAGGTAAAACAAATGTTTGCAACTTGGGAAAATATGCTCTAGAGAAGGTTATAGAGGTGCTAATTTTCACAGCGTTTATTCCAGAATAGTTCTGAGAGACACACAGTGCAGCCCCAATCTCTCTGTGACTGTGATGAGTGTGAGCTACTCCATGAAAGGTGCTGCTGGGATAAGACCTTCAACTACTGCTGACAACAAAGGAAGATACGGGCATGTGGTCCATCCTTGGACTGCAGAAGAGGGGCAGACACTTCCCAGATCTCTCAAGGCAAGTTTCATATTTTAAAGTTTTGGGTCACTTCTTTAATTAAAAAGTTATGCTTTTAAAAAATGTTTCTAGTCAAATGCACTGCAGCACTGGGAGATGGGGTATTTTTTTGTCTGAAATTTGTATCATCTATCAAAACGTGCTGCATGAGAACAGCTGGATCTAGTGTCTGAGTCTTCATAACCGAACTGAACACTTAGACTGTCTTTTTTCATCAAATGTGTGATTTAACAGTGCAGCAGTAGATGAATCTAGGACAGTCTCTGAATTGCAGATTTCTGTACTAGCCGTCTGCAAAGTAGGAAGAAAAAGAAATGACAGGCTGTTGGCAGAAAAATACGATGTTACTACAATAAGCATACACCACAGTTCATTTGATGGACAGCAGTGCCTACCCCCATAGAAAAGGGTTGGGATTCATGTAGATTAGTTCCTCGTGATATATGCATAGAAATCCAAATATTCTCTTCTCAAAAACACTGGTTGCTGTTTTGTTTTCCTCTGGTCATTTACTAATATTAGAAGTGACAAACTGTGAAACCAAAGTTGCAGGAAAGGCATTGTATATTTGCAAAAAAATTCAGCTTGCATGAGTCCATCGTGCAGTCTTTCCTCCTGCAAAGCTTCCCATAGCTCTCTGTGTGTCTGTGTGCATGCCCACGCACGTGGGCTCCTGATTGCTACAAATGGCTCTGTCCCTTTTCTTTTGGATCTGTCAGAATGTGGGTCTGTACAATGTTCGGCTCTGTGCTTGACTGAAAGCTTGAGAAGTTTAAAAGCTTTTAGAAGAGTATCAAAGAAACAACATACACACATAACTGAAAACACATGAGAGATGAGAAAAAGAGAAATAATGCAGCATGCAGTAACATTTGGAAGCTTTCTCTCTTTTTACCAGTGTCAGAGAGTCTCAGCAAGAAAGGGACCCCTGCAATCCACAGGGCCTCCCTAAGAAACACAGCAACAGCTGAACAGTGTATGAGAGCTGAGGCTTCAGGGAAAACCTCCATGAAAAATAAAAGGAAGGGAAAGAAAAAGAAAAAAGACACTTTTTTTTAAAGCTTTGTACAGATGCGATGACAATTTGATGAGTCCTTCTGCTTTTTTTGCTTTCATGCAAATTGATAGGCTGCTCTTGGGAAAGGTCTACAGTGCTTAAGAGGATCTTACTGTTTGCTTTAAGTTACAAGCTGACTGAAAAAGATAAGAAAAGCAGCACTGTGGAAAAGGGAAAAAATGTTTAGCAATGTCAGGAATTATATGTTGCTGGTGGCACACACATTCAGAAGTAAGGACCACAGGCAAGTTCACACTGTTGAGCAAAGCTGTAGTGGAACCAGTGTATTGCCAGTGCCAAGCACTCAAAGGACTGTAAGTTTTGCCTCCTAGAGTCGTGAGATTGTTATAAAACTACATGGCTTGTTCAGGCAATAATGCGCTGTGGTGATCTGCTTTCTGGTTTTTGAACTGCTGTGGGTTGCGCTCTCACAGTTTTCCCTGCAACCGCAGAAATAATTTTTGTATTTTTTAAATGAAAGCTGTTCCTTCGGCTTCTTCAAGAAGAAAATGGAGAGTGCAGCCTTTTAGAAAACTACCAAATGTGACAAGTGTTGCAGTACAGTCACAAACACTGAAACTACTTCTATTATGATTATTCAGTTTCTTATGGATAAGAGGACTCCTTTTATGCTTCCGTATGCTTCCGTTTTGCTTGCTCTCTAAGGTTTCTCATATGTAACATTCCCTTCCCATGTTGTACCAGCTCCACCCTGGCCCCAGTGAGAACAGGTAGATGTGACAGGCCTGGTGCAGTCAGTGTTGCCTCTTCTCCCTTACTGCCAATCAGTATGGGAACGGACCTGCAGCAGCATTGATGTGGATGAACATCTGAGTTTAAGCTGTTTTAGGGGGTGAGCAGGCACAGTGCAAAGCCACACACAGTCACTGTGTGCACTGCAAGGCTTCTGAGGACTTGTCTCTAGATACTTATGAGTGTGGCAAGCTTAAATGCTCTGTGATCCTTTCCTAGTCTTAGACAGGACTTATCTTTCCCTCTTATCTCATCACAGGGCTGTGGAAGATGGAGAACTACTGGCCAGGTTGAACAGTTTCGTGTTCACAACCACTGCAAAATGAAGGGGTTAAGAGCCCTCCACTGAGAGTTTCACTCAGGATTTCATACCCTAAGGCAGGCCAGGGAGGCTGGACTGAACTACTCCAAGTGGAATGAGGTAGGAGCTGTATTGCAGGGGACACAAATCAAATTAGAGAGCATGGGTTAATTCTGCAGCTAAGATATGTCCCTGGGAAAAATTACTAGTGACCAGATTTTGCTTTTTATTTGTGCAGCTTCTCTGCTACAGGGTTACTGTATAAATAGCAGAATCCTGGAAAATCTGTGGAGAAAAACTTTTGTTGATTTGACTTGAAAGAGTACTTTGAACCTGGCCATGCAACAATGTAACTTAATCTGCACGTTTTGGTCCAAAGCATGTTGGGTCTATTTTCTTGAAAATATATAGTTATTTACACCTATTTAAAGTAAGTGAAGGAGGGTGTAAAATGTGACCGCTCTCATGTGGTAGCATTTCACACCTACAGGTGTAACAGGTGCAAGTGACTACACAAGATGCAGGGCAAGACAAATCCAGGCCAATTGTTGTTAGGTCTGAGCCATGACCTTTGTCAAGATTTTGAGCTTGTCTACCCTTGAAAATATTAATTGGTGGAAGTGTACAATAAACCCCTCAGTGGAAACTTGGATTATATTAGCAAAAGAACACTTTTGCAACACAGCCTTTTTGTAACTCTTCCATGAACAACAAGAGAAAATGAGTTTGGTCTGGGGACCTGAGTAGTGACTCATACAGATTGATTAAAATAATTTACTGTGAGGCTACTCACAGTAATGAATCTGCTACTAGGTTTCTCCTATAGGCACACAAGTTGTAAGGAGTGCAGGGTGTGACTGTCAGTTTTCAAATATGGAAGATAGATAATGTGTAGATAATGTTTGCGAAGATTGCTCCTTTGTGAGTGTGGCTGTACATTGAAACAAATAAGCTACGATAGCAAAGGGTTAGAAGTTTTACCCTTTAATTTTCTAGTTTTATGCCAGCATGGGTTTTCAACTCCTAGCCAGCAAAGCTATACCAGCACAACCTTTCAGTGGAAACCAGAACACTTTTGCTTGGCCTGTGTAGACAAGACATCAGAGAAAGGCTGCAATCTTTTGATCAGCAGTATAGCAGCCTGAAAGTTCACAAGGTGAGAAGTGCTTCTCACCAAGAATATACACTGCAAACCGTATTTAGAAATAGCATTTTTAATTAAAAACAGCATTTCTGATCCTGTTGGCAGTAGCTATGGGGCATAAGTGAGGATATCTTTTCTGACAGGAGATGTCTGGGATCTTGATGTAAGAGACTGTAAACCAGTCTCAAGCCTGCTTGAATAATCAAATTAAGAACTTTTCTTCTTAGGCATACATTTCTGAAGTGGCACATGCAGGTTTGGCACAGAGCACTCGTTATTACCAATAACAGAGCTGACATCAAAGACTTTCCTATGTTATGGAAATTTGTAAAGATGCAAATACAGAACCTTCATGTAGATCCTGGCTGTGGCTTCACAAGATGCTATTTTTGGTGTTGTGACCAGCTTTAAAAGTTCCAACTTCTTTTGGTTCATGGAGCCTGTTCCCGTTTTTGTGCTTCTGTTATCCCCCTACTGTGCACCACACTCAAGTAGGATCCAGGTGAAAAGCAAACCAAAAACTTTTATTTTTAGTTGGGATAATTTTACTGATCTACTTTGCAGTGCAGCCCCGTACACAGTGATAAAGATAAGGCATGTGTGATAGCTGCTGAACTGCAGCATGAAGATGATAATACGTCATTAGGAGTGGGGTTGGACGTGGGTGGGACCAGCTTCCACCAGCTTCATGTGGCCAGCAGAGCCAGAGACTACACAGTACTGGGGAAAGCCTATCATTGCAAACCCCATTGGGATGGCCTTGACTCTGGGACTTACACCCCTGGCTCCAGAAACCACCGTACAGGACTCTCTGGCTTCCATCCCCAACTGCAATCTGATTTTACCCAATCTTACCCAGTGTTTTGCTTGTAGAGAGATTTCAATTGCTTTTGGAACCTGCAGCATTAAGAGAGGATAATGGAAAAGCCCCCATTTTGAAGAAAGACATTTCTGGTTCTTTTTTCACCTCTCACTCCAGCACAACCACCCGTGGAACAACTGGGTCTGCTGTTCTTCTTTAATGCCACCATCTTTATTGGGAATGCATCTCACTACCGTCACTGTAAATTAGAGGCTGGTTTATTCCATTCAGCTACCTATGTCCAATTCAGAAAAGCTGCAATAGTCACAGATGAACCTGAAGCTCTCTTTGCTCGTTTCAAGTGTGTCGCCATAGATCATCCCAGCTAAAAGGCCATATGCCACTTTGTGATATGTTCTCTCAGTTAATAAAATGCATTAGAACTTTATGTCTCAAGGCAAAAAGATGAGTCTTATGGATCATGCTTAATCTATTGCAAAGCACCAGGTAAATGGACAATTCTTCATAAATTATGACTGCTTTAACTTAGTTCCCACTAATGAGCCACTGAAGAAGAAAATGAAAATCTTTTTTATTGGTATTAAGTGTTTTCAGCCACTGGCTCAAAAACAATTGACAAAGGATATTGAGTTCAATGTCATAACATTTTGCACATATAAAGGCAGACATTTCCCCCTCAACACATAAACACTAACATATTTACAAACCAAGGAGGAGTCTTTCCCTGTGTTTGTTTTTTTTTTAAAGCTTTTAACATTCATTTTTTCTTTACAAAAGCTAGAAAAGTTATTTAATTAAAAAGAGCAAAAGAAGACCAAAATCTCCATTTAATCACAAGACCTGCAAAACTAATACTTAAAAATTACTTCAGTTCAGCCAACAATACTAGAGCTATTATAAAATTGCAACATTTAAAAATCTGGTACTACAAATAATTCTTATGTTTTCATTTTGAAAGGCGATTGGGGCAGAACTTGTTTGTGTTATGTGCTGTAGAAATATAAAAGAAGAAGGCTGGTGCTGCCTCAAAAAAATCTGCTGAAAGAGATAAGAAATGTTATTTCTGGCAAAAGTTAGGAAAACCGGGATCCTCCTATGAGCTCAAGAAAAGCAGTCCAGTGTACAGGATTATTCATAGACACGATTCCTCTTTCAGTTATACACTAGCACATAAGGCAAAGTGAAAATGAATTTCGGTTCTCCTGACAGGATTAATCAAATGTCTTTCTTGTAACAGTAGGCTTATTTTATTCCTGAACTATTAACCAAAATAAGTGGCGGAGAACAATTAAACCATTCGTCTCAAATTATGATTCTAACGCACACCCATGGTCAAGCAGCACTCATAAGTTCTTCATTTTCATCAGCATTCATTTTTAAATGGTTTAATACTGCCTCGGATTGCCAAGTGCTAAAATATGAATCTTCACACTTCTGAGTCACTGATGTAACTAAACTGTGACTTCAGCATCAGAGAGTTTCCTGGGAGTAATGCAAGCTGTGGCCATGAAAACATCTGAGTCACGATTTCCAGGGTAATTCAAGCCCACCTTTGTCAAAACTGAACAAACTCCCACGTTCCCCCTTTTCACCTCGCCGTCAACCCTCGGCAGCTCCCTTCAGTGGTAGCTGGGTGGTTGGCACCTCGGTTTTGGGCTTTTTGTCAGCCTGAAAGTTACTCACTGCTGACAGCATCAGCTCTGGCTTCCATAAAAGTGTTAAAATACAGGTTTTCATCAGAAAAGTACATTCCTCTTGACTGAGCATCCTCAACCCGTAGGTGTCCATGGGAGCAGGAATGGGAGCAGGTAGAGTAAGAAAGCCATTTTAGGTGTTGGGCCTGTTAGCTGAGCACACCTAGTGTCTCACACTTTCCCAGCTAGACACGTGATGTGAAGAACCACAGCTACATCCTCAGCTAGACCTTTTTGAAGCAATGGGCTGTAAATAAGAAAAGATGGAAGCTATAAATCAGTAGACGAAAAATATTGTTTCTGGTGTCAGTGTAATGAGCTAACCACTACAGTAACCACAATAACTGGGAGAAAAATGAGAGGATATTTTGCCACATTGAAACAAACGTGCAAAACATCCTTTATCTTTCTTCCACTCTCCTCCAATTTAGCAAAATAGAAGAAATTAATCTGTAAAGTTGAAGGAAATGTCTTTCCTTTACTTCCTTTTGTTTAGCTTTTTCAAGTCTCTGCTTCTGGAGTCTTCTAGGATTGACTGGGCTATTTAGATTGCTGTCTACTTGTCTTTGTAATAGGTTTTTCTTTGTTAGAGCTCTGCAAAACCACGTAATGGGAGGATACAGGAAGTAGAGGTGCAAAGAGGTGGATTTTGTCCTTCCAAGGGCCTGTCAAACCTCAAGGTTGGGATACAACACATCCTTAGCTGAGCCACACTCCTGGCACACTTTCTCCGGGGAACCCTTCTTCTGCAACAAACTGTGAATTGGGCCCCAGTGCCCTGCCAGATAGCATCACAGACTGGTGTGGAACTGACACAGAGGAACAATACCTCTCACCAAAAAGGCAAGGATGGGTAGACAACAGCACCCCATTCCCCTTCTCCATCCAGTCAATCATGAACAGGTTCCTCGAGATGATACTCAGACCTGGATGTCTTGATTAGTTCTCACTAGATGTTCTTAGGGAAGACAGACTTGAATTGTTCACTGACTGTCATTCTTGCATGGGAGCCTCTGTTCCTTTGGCAGCGATGTGGCTGCAGCAGGGCAAATAAACATTCCTCAGCAGGAAGGAAAATTAGGGAGGAAAATGCTTTTGAAATGCCTTCTCACCTCATTCAAAGAAATATCTAATTGTCGTTAGCAGTTGTAAAGCACTATTCGCTATCTGTATTACATCAGTTACTCTTCTTTCTTCCATTTCTTCCCCCTTTTCATATAAAATATATCTGCTTTACAAAAAGAAAATGAACATAATCTCTCCCAATCTGTCCTGTAAATCAAGCATAAAACAATTATATTTGTACTAAACCCATGCAAATAATTGCACAGTTCTGGTTATGAGTATTTTCATCAGAACCTGAGACTGTAGACAGAAATCTGGAATTAGGATCATTTGCCAGAGAAAGAGGCTCTTCTTATTTTCATGTTGAAAATAAATCACAGAGTGATCTGTGTCTGATAAAGGGTTAAATACAGTCTTGATGACTTCAGTCAGACCAAGTTTGGGTAAGGAGATCTGGTTTCTTAACACCAGACACAAGATAAGGACCAAAGAGTTCAGTACAGCTTCCTTCAGGAGCAATTTGTAAAGTACACAGGTAAGCCTGTGAGTCAGCTGTTCTCTTGCTTGCACAAAATAAGCAGAAATCTCTTACTGAGGCCTTCAGTGGTCTGAATAAATCAGTATGAACTCCTTTTCTTCCTTTCAAAGGGTAGCACATAAGTCCTTTTTTGGTACTCAACTGCTTTCTTTAACTCAGATAATTCATTATAAATATATTAAAAAGTACCTGTAAAAGGAACTATTAGTCTGGGAGATACCCTTAATATTTTGTACATCCTGACACCTAATTGTTCGCTGGGCAAAGGGTACCAATAAATATTTTTGACTAATGCTAAACCAAATGTATGTCTAACATCAAAGCAGTTCTTTCTCTGTGAGGGCAAGCCATATCCAAAATTGCCCTTTGTGTTTTGATTCACGGCAATTTGTACAATAAGTACACTAATAGGACAATTAAACCAAGTACACAACTAAAAGAAAGTGAAATATTGGTTCTACTTTGACTGCAAATGAAGTTATTCATTTCTTCTGTAGACTTCAGGTGGGTCCCTAGATTTGCTAAACAGTTAAAATTCTTTAGGTGGAAATGTTGGCCTTCGGCTACAATGAAAGTGGTGCAGGAGAACACCTGGAGAACAGTGAGAAAAAGCTTTATCTGAAACAGTGTTGGGTATTTGCCCTTCAGAGTTGGCGGGGATGATCTCCTGGTAAGATGTGAGAGCCTTCATTCCTCTGAAACTTTCCTTGTGCTTACTGCTATGGAGCTGCGCAAGCAGGTAAGTCTCTTTTCAGTGCTTCTGGTGGAAAAACAATGTATGCATAGTTTCTTGGCTGCTGCTTGTATGCTGCAGTCCCTTGGCGTGTGACTGTACCGTCGCTTCCTGCTCAGCCTCCTGGTCCTTTTAGAGTTACTTGCATTTAAATGGTCCTAACTTGGCTTTGAAGTTAATATTTCTTTGAGGGGAATGAAGTGATGTACTTATGCCTTCAATTGTTTGTTTGGTGACAGTTGTTTGCAGGCCTGGCTTAGTGAGGAAATGGAATTCGTGGAGTTTTACATCGGCAATAATAACCCGTAGCATTTCTACAGCCTCTTCTGTCTTCAAAGCCCTGTGCAAATACGAGCTGATTAATCACACCTGAGCGCCTGATAGGCCATCGTTTTGAAAAGAAAGCGTTTTGTTCCGTACAAAAGCAACGGTAATGAGGAGCTATTAAAAACACACTATCCGTTTACTCCCCCAGTTTCTAAATAGACTGAAGCTTCACATAACTTACAAGCAAAATCAAAGGTGCATAAACTGATGATTTGAGGAGACTTTTTCCCTCGCCCAGTACCGCCGATGTCAAACTATTTTTCTCATTGTCTTTACATTTCCTAGCATTTGAAAATTAAGAGGGTGTAAACCAAAAAAACCAGCTCAGGAATTCAACTTGTTATCCACCTGGCCGTTAAGGTGATCACTGGGAAAAGCCAGTGTTGTTTCGCGAGGAGAGCCAGACAGGCTGGGACAATAGCCCTGTGTACAAACTTTCCCCATTCACCTCAAAGGGGTCAGGTTCTAACACCTCATTAAGACGGCTTAAATGCTAAAGCTGCCGTTCTGTCGTTGATTATCATATCAGAAACCTTCACCTAACATATTTAATTAGTAAAGCTACAAGCCCTGGCATGTCTTCATGGAGGAGCACGTTGCAAATTTAAGCTATCTAATAACTGGAATCGCACGTCAAGTGCTCCTTAAGGCTGGTCCACAACTGGTTTTGTCAATGCTTTGTCAAGGCACTGAGTTATTCTTTCTGTTCTACTTTTTTCACTCTTGTTCCATAGATCCAATTTTCTTTTATCCCATGTTCATTTTGTACCCACATAATACTTGTCATTAGGATCACAGCTGTACCCCTGCCAGAGGTAGTAGTTAACATTTCATGCAATTAGGTGTAATGTACAATTTTGAAAAGCAAATTTCTCTCTCTTTCTCTCTCCTTCTGAAGTCTCTTTGCTACAGTTAATATTAACTTTTTCCTTTGCATCTTGCTAGTGTGATTTCAGCTCAGTTAAATTGAGGCTTTATTGGCATGACAAGCTATGCAAGCGTCACCAATGTGCTAGGGAGAAAAGAATCATGCTACTCACTCCGAGCGTGAACCGATAGCGAACAGCACAAGGTTGGGGAACCAACCCTCTTCAGCTCCCAGCCCTGTGGACTTGCAGGGGACCAACCTGAGGCAGCCCCTTGTGAGCGTTAAACCGATCCCAGCAGTGGTAGGATCTAAGGTGGAGAGGGGATGAGGTGTGTTGCGCAAGGAAAATGCCAGGCCCACAACACCTGCAGCGTAGCATTTGAACTCCCTTGAATTGTAGTCAGGTGCCATTGATGTCAGTGTGTTACAAATGCCTAGGTGGACAGTTTAGAAGACTGAAATTCATTAGTTGCCTTTAAATAAGCAGGTGGACAGATAAGATCTCTCTTTTTCTACCCCATTTGCTTTGCCCATTCCGTAAGTGCTCTCTTTCTGGTGAGCCTATCCATCTGCATTTCTACAAAACAGCACATCTAAGCTAGCATCTAGATGCTGTCTAAGAGGAATTATATATGATAATGCTTGATTTTTTTTTAGCACAATAACTTATCATTTTCTCTACTTGCATCCCCAAATCTTTTATTTTGCATTCAAAAACATGTAGTGCCTTACCTCTACCTGTAAATGGCACTTTACTAAAATTCAAAGCCACCCCCTCCAGCTCAGAGAGTCTCTGTACTGCCGATTGCTGGATGAAGGATGGCTGTTTTGTGATGCTTATACACAGCCTTAGGTAAGCGCTGTTGGCCACTGTTGGAAAGGGGATGCTGGGCTCAGTGGATTTAGGTCTGAGCTTATAAGAGTATTCTTACTTATTGGTGCAATGAACCTGAAGTGTCAAGGTGCCTAGCACAGGTGAACAGTCTTGCCCTGCTGCTGAGGTTGGTCACATTTGGCTAATGCCAATTTGGCCACTCCACCTCCTGCCTATGCTGCATGTTTGAAACAAAGGGGCTTAGCAGAGCGTCTTGGGGTTTTGCGCTAGCATGAGCTTTTTCCCATCTACAGGCACCGTGGACACCTGTTGTTAGCACTGGCTAGCTTATCTAGTGTAAACAGAAAGTAATTCTATTCAATCTAATTGTCAGCTTGTCTATTGACTCTGCTAATAGAGAAGCCAAATAGTGTCAGTTACTAAGAATGTTTTTAGGAGAGAGAAGTGGAAGGAGGAGGAATGAAGCAGACACATGAGGATGTATGGGGACTGCTAATCCCTCTGACATTGAACAAAAGCCAAGCCTCGAACGCAAATGATCTTGTATGTAGCTGGTTTCTTGATTCTTGACTGGATTATCCCATCTTCCTCTTCCCCAAAGGGAGAATGTCAACCAAAACCAAAGCTACTAATAGGTTACCTGTTGTAATGGTATCATAGTCGTATTTTCTGTTTTTCCAGCTCACATTGACTGACCATGCACTTGAGTTTAAGCAGTAGAGTACACGTGCATCCACAGGCATGGGTGTGAAAGCTTGTAGTATATGGACCTATCATATGCCATTAACATGGCACTTTGAACTGAGTCATGTGGTAGCTCCACTGCCGAAATGAACTCTGATGAATTGAGCTCTTTTCTTTTGTTTTTTCAAGCTCACCCCCATCTACAGGATGTCCATGTTTAATCTCCATTTTCTCTGCACTGTAAAATATATTTTTATTTATTGGACTTAAGCAAAGCAGTTCAGAGAGAGCAACTTACTCCAAACAAAGAAAATGGAAAAAAAGTCCCAAACAAGCCAAGAAATTTGGTTTCTTTAGCTACTGTCACATGGTTCACCTATAACAACAGTTCTTGAGGAATAACCCAAGAGGATTTTTATTATTACTGTATAAGTGTTCAGTGCTTCTCTTAACCCCCACGGACTCTGAAATAAAGTGAAGTTAAAAAGAACGAGCACTTTGATGTAAGAGTTGCTTGTTTATGTTCAGACATGAGTTTTTTCAGAACTGATCCGAGTACGGTAAGACCATGCTTAGATTAATTCCTAGTCATTAACACTTAAGGTACAAATTTCCAGTCCTTACTCATGTTGGGGAGCATCTATGTGAGTAATACCTTGTTTGAGTAGAAGGGGGTCCTTGAGTGACTCAGTGTTCACCAGTGTGACTAAGAGTTACAGTCAGGTCCCCAGATGCTGAAGAAAGAATCTAGTATTCTTTACGTTTCAGTTGAGTACGCACCCCCCATTGCATTAAAAATGCAGGATGTATGTCTTCCACTGAGTAGGTGGCCTCTAAGGAATTGCTTTTTTTGTGGGAAATTACCATTCCCTGTGCACTAACATATGGGTTTCACAGACTAACCTGAGAAGAAGAAAAGCTGTTCCAGGAACATTCAGAATATCATATTAATTTATAACCTGATAACAGTGCAGACAGAGCTGGGAAGTGCAGAGCAGAGCGAAGACGTATAAAATACTTCTTCTCTAGTATAGAAGGTAATTAAGAAGTAAGTAATGATGTAGATATGGTTTGTTGAGATCAGGAGTACAATCATCAGAGAAGACATCTTTACACATCAGTTACCTTTTTTTAAAAAAAAATAATGATTTCTTGTAAAAGACAGGGGAGGACTAAATTTGCAAAGAATCAAAAGAGAAACTAGACTGAGCAAAAAGATGGGGAGGAAGGAGAGGGTTGTGGTTACAATACTCAAAGAGGACCAACTTAGAAGATCTGGGTTCACTTTCTTGGTCTCCCAGAGGTTTCTTGTGCAAATTTGGGCAAGTCACTTAGCATCTTTGTACTTCGGTTCTTTGTGCAAAAGTGCAGAATATTTCATTTGGACTGAAATCTCTTCTGGTCTGGGCTTACCTCTTTGTCACCTGTGCATATCCATTACATGTAGCACAGTTATATTACACGAGACATCCTAATATCCTATAGAGAGATTTGATAAGCATATATGTACTTTTGTACAATTCTGTCTCCAGTAACAGCCCGAAGGCATCATTTCTCTCAAGCCCTCAGTACTAAGTCTCTCATATCCAATGAAAAAGGCCAACTTCCACAGAAAGGCATCCATCCTGAAACAGATGAGTAAACACAGGAGGCAGAGTAATTACAAACTGATCAGCAAATATATCCAATTTTTGCAAGGGATGACACTGTTATGCTTCTCCTGCACTCCCTGGAGCAGTTTTTTCTAGGTACCAATACAAACCTCATCACAGTAGTAGCTGTGGCTTATCCTTTTGCAACACCTGTCAAGGTGTAGAAAGGAAAAGCAGCTTTCTCCTTCAATGAACAGGTGGAACTGAAGCACGGGTTACATTCAAACTCAAATCACATGGGAACTTGTTATAGAAACAGGAATTGAGCCTACATCTCTTCAGTCTGCATATTACTTTATTTTCTGAAAGTAGACTTCAGCTCACCTGAGTTTAGACAAAAGACTAGAGAGCTTAGCCTCAGTGGTGAATAAATGATGGAAGGAGTCATTTCTCCTGACATCTAAATCACCATCACTGGAGGAGCATTCATCTCTCCACTGATTATACAAAGAACCTCAATCAGATGCTTGAAATTAAGTTATGTAAGTACTTTGCTATACTGTTTACTTATTCATTGTGTGATTCCTTTTTCTTCATAAACATTCTTTGCCACAGAGCAGTGGTGTCCGAAGCCACAATCTTGCCTTAGATGGATGGTATTATTTAGACAGATGGATGGTATTATTTCCTTTTTAACAGTTTAAATCACTGTTACACATTGATCGTTAGTCCAGTCCCAGCCAAGAGACATTCTGAACTCAGGATTCTGGGCAAGTGAGGGAAAAGATCTTGAAATATTCGGATTCTTTTTTCTATGAATGCTAAAATACTTTGTTACAGATTAGAGGTTATAAACATGTTGCTGATTGTGTGAAGCTGCTTTAAAATTCATTAATCATTAACAAAAATAGGGTGGCAGGAAAAACATCTCGGCAAAAGAGAGAGGATTTGACCTGGCATTACCAGTACTGGGGGGGAGAGTAGAATGAATCTGTATGCTATGCACTGTCTCACACCTCCGTTGTGTTCTGTGGAGCTCTCTTGGTTTCAGGGTAGTCTAGTGTAGATAATTCCTATTTCTTCTTTTTTTTTTTTTCTTTTTTTTTTAATGGTGTTTTTAGCTTAACTACCATCCATCTGCTATCAAAAGCATTTAATTTCATTTTCACTTTGTAACATCTTGAACTAGACATTACGAAATGGCTCTGAATTACTGAAGGCACGTGTATTTCTCTCAGTAGTATACAGCCACTCCATTAAAAGACAAAATTATGGTGTAACAATATTATACTTTTGTGTAGCCCTTAACATCATTCTCATCCTCCATCAGACTAGTTTTGTTGCTGTGTACAAAATAAAATAAGCAGCAATGAAATTTCCTTGAAAAACTTTCTCTGAAATGGAGAAAAATCATTGCTGAAAAATCATAGCAGAAAAGTGAAATCTGCACAGTATGCCTACTGTAATTGGAAGGATATTATACATGTAACCTTGGGTATTGTCTAAGACAAGAGTTAATAAAATAGCAAATTTCTGACAGAATTCCTTGTTATATTTAAGATACAGTGCTTTTTTGTTGAACAGATTGTTTTCTAACAAATGCTGATGATCAGAACAGTAGCCAATAAGAAAACTCATCTCTCTATTGATATTAAAAATATGATGAAGGCTAAAATATCTTAACAGCAGTGACTCTTCACTACTCTTAATTACTTTTAACAACAGCTCTTCACATTGCCTGTATTTTTGTTTCAGCACAGGTTGTCCCAAGCCTAGCTTCGCAGTGGAGCCTGTTGTGGGCAGCTGTGATCTTAATCTGAGCATTGGGCTTGATGTTGCTTATCTATGAGCAGTCACACTGTAAAAAGAAAAACAGGCAAACAATTCACTGCTCCTTGTTATTGCAAGGGCCTTGCTTGGTCCTGTGGAGCTCGTCTTGTGCTTCTTGGCCCTGTGAGAACCTGGCCTGCACTGGGAGTCTTTGCTAACAAGCTGCCATAAAACATGCCTGGTGCTGACACGTTGGGAAAGTCGTGGCATTAGAGGGCTGTTAGCATTCCAGTGGGTCAGCAGGCAGCTTGACTGCAAAGTGAACAGGTTGCTAACTGGAGTGGGGCAAATACATGCAAGCCTTAATTTCTTGAGTGGGATTGGTGGCTGGAGACACCAAAAGCATAGCTAAGCTTAGATCAGAGGTTTCTGTGCATTGATGGGGGAACGAGTTAGGGATAATAATGGAGCACTAAACTTGATTAGTCTGCAACCAAGATACTTGAGTAACACCTACCAAAAACCCCAAATCGTGTCCTTGATGACCTAAAGCATTATCTGGCCCTCAGGATGGGGGGGGGGGGGGGGGGGGGGGGGGGCGGGGCGGGCGGGGAGAGACAGAGAAGTGAACATAATGGTTATACTAAAGATGATGTTCTTGATGGTGCTCTTGTTTCATGTGAAGCATGTAAGGGAAACCAAAATTACTCTGCAAATATTGCCACATACGTTTGCCCCTTCCCTTCCCTTCCCTTCCCTTCCCTTCCCTTCCCTTCCCTTCCCTTCCCTTCCCTTCCCTTCCCTTCCCTTCCCTTCCCTTCCCTTCCCTTCCCTTCCCTTCCCTTCCCTTCCCTTCCCTTCCCTTCCCTTCCCTTCCCTTCCCTTCCCTTCCCTTCCCTTCCCTTCCCTTCCCTTCCCTTCCCTTCCCTTCCCTTCCCTTCCCTTCCCTTCCCTTCCCTTCCCTTCCCTTCCCTTCCCTTCCCTTCCCTTCCCTTCCCTTCCCTTCCCTTCCCTTCCCTTCCCTTCCCTTCCCTTCCCTTCCCTTCCCTTCCCTTCCCTTCCCTTCCCTTCCCTTCCCTGTTAATGAAAGCCTGCTAATGAGTCTGTCCTTACTTCATTTTAATTTTAAAGAATAGTAAATCCAGTTACAGGACTCCTTGTGTGAGATCCATGTGTTGTGCTCACTCTGCAAGGTTCAATTTATTATTAAAAAAAAAAAAAAAGTGTTGAAGGTAACTTCATTCTGACAGGTTTTATGCCAGATCAGGTGTTGTGTGTTGTGTCATGGCCACAGTGGAACCAGTTATGGGGCAGTTGTACAGGCATACAATGTACCCCAGTGTCCTTAGGAAACCTGCTTTGAATTTACCATGCAATAAGGGTATGGACACATACAGCTGGAGCTTTAAGTCTGCACCCTAAACTAGGCTCACTATTTCACGCATCCAAGTCCAGTACATCATAACACGCTATTTACGTTTCCATATGACAAAGTCTTGTATTCAGTGTAAGTTATTCTGTTTAGAATCAATATAAGAATTTTAGCTACTGTATTTAAAGATGTGCCTTAATGAAGGGCTGATTTAGGTTGCTGGAAGTTGGTAAGAAGCAACTTGACCTCCAAATACAGTGTGAGTATACCCCACACTAGAATACTACACATTATTCTGTTGCCTACATGGGGAGAATACAAAGGAGGCTGGAGAAAGCACCCTGCAGTCAAACACTTTTAAATCAATATTTTAATAAAGAGAACAATGAGGAGCTGCTTTGGTATAGTGTGTAGGTACAGAAGTCTTCAACCTAACAATCAAAACACAAAGATCCAGTGGATGAGAAGGAAAGCCAATTACGTTTGCACTGAAAACACGGTGGGGTTTTTCTTTGTTTTAATTATGAAGAGGATTAATGACTGGTGGAAACCAGCACCAGCAGTTGTGGCCTTTTAGTCTCTTGGTGCCTTCATACCAAGGCTGAATGACTTCGTCAAACACATGTTCCTGGGGTCAATTTAGGGGTAACACCGAGACTCTGAGCAGTGTGTGTGTCAATGTGTATGATATGATGGTCTTAAAATCTACAAAGAATCTGTAGAAAATACTAGTTAGATGGATGAATAGCCTCATATTATCTTTGGCATGCTGCAGGATTGATTGTGTGTAGACAAGCCTAGGCCTGTCTGGCTACATCTGTGTGAAAAGACCTCACAAATACGTTTCCTTCAGACCTGCATTTGGTCCATGCCCTCTGCAGTTCTGCTGCAATCAAATCTAAATTCTTATCTACTGCATGGAAGCTGTTAAACTGCTGGATTGGATCCAGCTGACAAAAAATAAAAACAGATTTAGGATGGTCCTGTTTGTGTAGCTGTAACTGTTTGAGGACCCTATGAACATTAGTATAGATGTGGACATCACCATTGAGTTGATTTAATTGACAGGTGTATTACAGTTTCTATGAGAGTGTGCAGACATGTTCTTTGCCATTTTGCTGACAGATATATTTGGGAATTGCCTTTTGCTCCAGTCAGAATATGCCATTATAACATGGGGCATCACCATGTGTACGACTGTAGGCAAACCCTCGTCCCCATAGGCAATGTGTTGCACAGGGTGCTGAATGGATATCGAGTGTCTGGTCTTCCCGATCATTTCAGGGAGATTTGGAACTATAATCTGTCTCTGAGACAGAAACTTCAGCCATCAAAATACTTTGCTTTCATCTGTACCATGGTCTTATTGACAGCCATTGGTGTAATGATCAACACAAAAAGGATGCAGTGATGAGTAAGGGCCCTGTGTTCAAGCTGGGCAGTAAAAAATGGGCAAATTTTGTCTCCAGGGAGTAGCTCAAAGTAGAAGTGAGACTACTGTTTGTCATAACTGTGGCATTGTCCATTGCTGTGCCTCAAGGAGCTGACAATACAGCCCTCGGTGCAAGCTTACACAGTACAAGTATAACTTCTTAATCATCTTATGCTTTCTGTCCTGTACAACACAAAATGAGAAAGCAAACTCCTGGCAAAAGCTATGGAGATGGAAAATTACAATAATCAAGCCTGGAGAAGACAAAAGTGTGAATAAGACTTTCAGCAGAAGTGTGACTGAGACAGTGTTGAATATAGGGCAATACGGTGAAAGTGTTAATAAGCAGATTTACAAAGACAGGAAATGTGAGAAACAAAGGTAAGCTCAGGATCAAAAAGAGTAGATGGATTTCTTTCTGCAGACACAAAATGGCATCAAAGACTTAAAATCACCAACACAAAAGTTAATGACTTTTCTACAGTGGCCACAACTAGGATGAAATGGAACAGATAAGTTAGAGTAATAATAAGATTGATCCTTGCAACAAGGCAAGCAGAACCTGCTTAACTTAAATCAATTTACAGCTAATGGATACGTACCTGCCTGTAATTCTCATTGCTCAAAAAAAAAAAAAAAAAAAAAAAAATTGACAATTTCTGAGCTGAAATCTTCAGCAACCCAGTAGAACTCCCTGAAAAGTTTTGTCAGTGAATTGGCATGCTGCACTAAGAGGCGTTTTCTAAAGAATTCCTGACTGGCTCTTTTTTTCCTGGGTTTTAGAATGCTGTTGCATTTTCTGATCCATTTGCATTTCTTCAGGTTGCGGCAAAGCTGTCGTGGTGTACAGCAGTGTTGCCAAGGGCAGCCTACACCTTCAGCAGCAGTACCACTGAAGCTGTCCCCACTTCCAGCACCTCAATGCCACTCCTGTGCCAGGGATAACAAAGGTATGGCTTTATATGCAGCAATATACTACCTGGATAAGGCTCCGGTACAGCTGATACCTGCAATTTTAATCTGGGATCAGTTGCACCTTCTGGTTTGCCATGTTACCTTACAAATATTATGTCAGTTCAGGTGTTGGAGATGAGAATTATGGAGCAGTATTTCTCCATTTCCAGACAGTAAAAAAATTACTGCTCCCAGCCACCTATCTAATATTTCTAGTGGATATTTCTGCATTTACCCAGGCTTATGATTTTTTTTTTTTGTAATTTTTTTCCATCTAGTGGCAGTATTACCCAGTATATTCAGACCAACCAAGGCTGATGTGCATCTATTTTAGTAGGCCAAAATGGTGCTTCAGGAGCTCAACTGTAAGGGGATCAGATGGCTGTGTTATGAGGATATCAGCATACATTGGTGTAGAGTGGACTGTTGTGAACAGAAATAGTCCTGACCATCCCTGTTACATTCACTCCCCAATGTCTGTCCTCATTCTTGAAGAGGAATCATGGCTTCTTCTTAACTGTGGTCATGATACGGCTTTCAAATAACACTGCTTGGCTAGGACGTGAAACATGGCTGGGATGTGCCAGCTTTCCTTTAACAGAGGGATTGTATGGACACATGAAAACGTGGATGGCCATTGCAAAATTGAGTTAAATGTAGTTTTGGAGTTTCTTTATACTCAAAGTTTCACCTGCCAAGGTTGGGACTTTGACAGTCACATTTTCCTATTTTTAATATATTTTTCTCTCCCCTGCTGCTGTGTGAAGCCACACAAATAGTGGGCAAAGCTGACGGAGTGGCCGGGGCGGGGGAACTGAAGCTGGTGGTACATGAAGTGCTGCCAGGTGCACAGCGTGCAAAATTGGAAACCTTGCATCTAACAGTTGTTCCCACCCTGGTCAGGCTACTATTCAGTATTATCTTTTATCACTATAAATAAAGACTTGCCTGATAGAAAGTGAGCTTCAAGTTTCACAGCGCTTTTTTCAAGCGGCATAGGTGGAGATCGCAGAGGAAGTCTGTGGCCCTGGTAAGACCTCTGGCCTTGTCAGCAAGAGCTATCAACCCAGATAATACCTAAAAACGGGCTGTGCAGAGCCTCCCGAGACCCTCACAGGGAACAAGACTTCCAAATTCAGAACAGGGAGCAGAGAAAAGGACAAGTGAGGAGCATTACCCCGTAATAGCCCTGGCACCCCCTAGCCACTATATGGGAGGAAGTACAAGTGAGTTGTGGTCAAACAGGGTGAGGGTCAGATGAATCCCCACAGGAGATAGATCTGATTATATTTCTTTTTGAGTTTAATCATAGAATGTCCTGACATGGAAGGGACCTGTGAGGATCATTGAGTCCGACTCCTGTCATGATGCTAGAGCCCTAGGAGCACAGAAATTCATAGGAAGGTTCCCTTTTTAAAACAGGCAAGGTGAGACCAGTACCTAACTGAATCAAGTCTCGGTGAGGTGAGCAGTGCCGCTGCCCACAGATTCCCTCCAAAATGTTGTGGTTCTCAGACCCAGCTCAACACTTGCCCAACCCATAGCTATTTTAGCAACTTTGACACAGTTTTCTGCCCTGGGGACAGAAGGGACCTGTGGTGCTATCTGAAGCCTTCTGTCCTTTCCAACTTCCAAGCTGCAATGGTCCCAAAGATTTGTTATACCAAACCTTGCTGGGTGTGGATAGGTGAGCTGTCCCAGAAAACGAACACATAAACAGGCATTTTCTGACTCCCTAGGTTGGATTATTCTCCCCAGAGATTTCCAGCAACTCTCTTTTCTTCCTAGAATGACTATGACAAAAAGAGGATTTGCTGTGCCAACTAATTCAGAAGAAAAGATGAAAGGGAGGGCAAGCTCTAAGCTTCCTTGTGGAAGTTTCCCTTCTGACGCCTCTTTCCCCCCAGGGAGCATAAAACAGCCCCAGTTTAGTTACCAAGACTGTGTAGCTGCTCATGATTTTATACAGGTTCTCGAATGCAAAGCAGCAGTGTATCTTCTTGGTATGGTTTATACCGAGATGGCTGTCATAACACCTCTGAGTTCCTTCTGTCTATCTAAATTGGCCTTCATGGGTTTCCCATCGAGTTATCAATTGTTTCTGCGCTGTAGTTGCGGGATATGTACGCTGAGCCAACAGGCAAACATAAATGCTGTTTCCTGTTGAGTTTAGCTCAGCTATGGTAAATATGACCACAAAAATGTCTACATTCTGCATCAAAATAGTAACATTGAGTTTCCTACCAAACCCACAGAAGCCAGGAAATTCACAGCCTGTTCTAGGTTACAGAATTAAAAAAAAAAAAAAAAAAAGGGGGGGGGGGGGCAAAAAGGCACTACAAATACTACAAATACCAGTATTTGAATGTCAGGACAGAATTTTAGTTAAATTTTATTAACAGCAATTAAAGGGGAGGGGCAGGAGCAAGGATTCCTAATAACCACATGAAAATATGATGCTGCCTTGTATTTCCCACCTTTACTCAGGAAAACTTTGACTGAAATCAATTGCAGTATGCTGGCGGGTGGGCTGTGGGGATGAACGTGGGGAGAGCTGCAGGACGGTCCCAGAGCAGCACTAGGGCAGCCCATGGGAGGCTGGCACTGCTTTGTTTGCCGGGCCCTTGAGGAGACGCAGTCAACACTTAGTTCCCACTTCTGTCTGCAATTTGTTTGCTTTTGACATTTTGTTGTTACAAGAGCTTAAAGAATTTTTTTCTGCCCTTCCAATCCTTTCTGTGGGCCTGTTGACAGCCTTTGGTGCATACACATTTCCATTGTTTTCTCTGCATAACCAGTTAGTCAGATTTGCCCATTTGTTTGTGGGTTCTTCAACTGGCAACAAAGGAGACTTTTTTTTCTCTCTTTTTTTTTTTTTTAACATAGGAAAACGTGATGCAAAACCACAAACAATATTAAGGGGGATTCAGGGACAGGTGTAGTAACCAGGGCTGCCACTTAATTTGTTTTTGAACTGGCCTAGATTTCAGCTGTTTCTCTGTTCTTTTAAGTGTTGCTTTAGAGTGTGGAAAATCAGGAAGGCACTAAGTGCTCTGCATGTTCTGAGCATAAACAGGAGGTGAACAAAATTCCCGAAAGGTGAGTAGGAAAAGCATAAGGAAGGGGGAAAGAGGAAAAGACAGACAGTGCCCCTTCTTTCCAGCACTGATGGAGATCTCCTTGGGGGCAGCCCTTCCAGCGCGCTGCCTCACCCACATTACTCTGGGCATGCTGGCCCATCTGTTAAGGTATCACTGTGTTTTGGGGTGGGATGGTGCCTGGAGACACCTGCCAGTGCTGGTCAGAGGTAGTTCTAGGGGAATGCGTGGGATAATCTTGGAATAAAACTGGCCCTCCAGCCTACACAGCCTGGCCAACCCTGACCTGGGAGACAGGAGCAGCTCACTCCCATGGGGAGCCCCTCCACACAAAGGTTTGGAGGAAAGCACCAAGCTTGGGTTGGTGTCCCTGTTGCCAGGTTATCTTCAGTGAGTGATGCTGAGGTTGTGGAAGAGCAGTGAGTATCTTGCCCAGTGATTTTTCCCGCAAAAGCAAGAGCAGGGCTTTGGGGCAGTGGTAAAGGCACGCAGCAGATTGAAAACTGTGACCATTTTATTGTCAGGGGTGACAGAGCTGGCAGGGTGACTTGGAGCATGCCCTGAATTGCCTCTTTTGTTTGCTGGTTCTCAGACTGCAGAGCTCAGGCAGACCAGGGCATTCAGCCTCTGGTATTGGTGTGATTTCTCAGCTGTGCAGAGCTCTCCCTGCCAATCCTGTTGAGGGTAGAGTGAGGCAGGAAGATCTCAAGTTAATACAGGTATACGCATGTGTTTGGGTGCGCTTCCATCTGTGCATGTGTATTAGGCATAAATGAATTCACACAGATTTAGGAGAATTCCTAGTGACACATGTCCCATTATACAGCTAAACAAGTCAGCCAAATACTACGGGGAACAATACAGGCATGTGCCACATTTTCTGCTGTATTGAACTTGCATGTGCTGAAAAAAAGACACATGCACAACCGCATCCATTATTTAAAGTGAGCAAAATGAGTTGCTACCTAAGCCACTGATCTGCGGGCAAGTGTGCTGGCTGTGTGCCTACCAGCATGAGGTGAAAAGCGAGGAGGGAATAAGCAGCGGAGGCACCAGGGGCGTACACAGTCATATGTTCCTCTTTTTAACCTCAGTAACCTCTTTGCTCCCACTCATAGCCCACATACCTCCACCCTCACCCCGAGCAGCCAATGACTATCCGAAATGACAACCCTGTTTGTTGGTTATATGGTTCATGATGACTAATGGAGACTTGGTTTAATAAACTACAGCATGCTTTTTTTTTTTTTCAATTGGTGGTAAAAGTAAATGAAAAACTACTCACCAGCTGCAAACAGGGACTGTTTGAGCTTAATATTGCAGAAATCAAGTGTATGAGTGAGCCAAAATGAAAACAATCATTTGGAATCAGTATTAACATGCAGAATTTAAATCTGATTTGCTGTAAGCTTATGTTAAATGACCGATGAAGTGTAATGTGAATGACTAGTTCTAGGAATGTGAGTAAACAGGGAGAAATGGGGAAAATTAGGGGATGGGGAGGGAGAATTCAACTCAAAAAAATAAAGCAGTAAAAAACTTGCACAGAAAACTATGGTGCTCTTCAAGGAATTGTTCCTTTTTGTTTAAGTAAAAGGCACCTTGCCTTTTTCTCTATACATCTTAAAACACTTTTCTTTCATTTAAATAGTAATCAATATTCTTTCCAATAAAAAATTAAAATGTATACATGATGAGGGGAGATGGGAAAGGCTATTGAAAAATTTTTGGAAAAAAAAAAACCAGTTTTCTTTTGCTCTTCCTTTTTTCTCCCAGAACCTCAATTATTTTTCCAATCACTTTTGGCTTCTTGCTATCGACAAAATTTTGCAAATAAGTGGGAGAAGCCAAGGTTCAAACACTACATTGATTGTGTGATAAATATTCTGGGCTATTTAATTGCATGAGTGAATATGGATCTACTTGATTTTTCATTAAAAAAGAAAAAGCCAAGAAGCTGAGGTTATTATCAAGCAATGTGATTTCAGGATCTAGGACTTCAGAAGCGCCGTATTCATGAGACATACGATAATCCGTACAGGCTGACAATGCTGAAAGTGAGCAGGTACTGATTCTGATACATAGACCCTGAAGTCCCAAAATGTTCATTTGCAAATTTACATTTTTTACAGAGTATATATGCATTTGTCTCTTAAGCAATGCTTAGATACCCCAGAAATAGTACTATTGCATATATTTGCTTGTAACGCTTCATAATCAAGGGAAAAAAAAGTGTCCCTCCTCTGAAGCGCATACTACAGGGGCCATTAGCTGAGTTCCTTGAAGCCCTGTGTTGATGAACTTGTGTACTTACTGGGTTTTAGTTAAGTTTCTGTGGAGGACTTCCTCCTAGTCTGGAAGTGGAAACGTCGATGTACACAGCGAAAATCTGTTCTCGCAGTATTTCCTGCCTATCTCACAGCAGCAACTCACAGAAATTGTATTCATTTCTGTGTTCGTGTGTTGTTTAGAAGCTGTGAAGGATTCAGATAGCCCTTCGGACAATGCCCAAGTGACCCAGCATTCAGCCAAACTGACCTTAACCCTCTATCAGCCCTGATCATCAGGTCTCTATGTGAGAAAGGAGTAGATGTGGTTTTTGGTCTTAAGTCAAAAACTTAGTGTCCTTGTGTTTCCTTTTTTTTTTTTTATAAAAAAAAAAAAAAGAGGTGCTGGCAGGGTGGGGAGGTTGAATGGGGACTGTGTCAAAAACAATTGCAAGCAGTGAGGCTTGCATGAAACTTTTTGGTAACTGCAGACATCATTGCATTCAACCAAGACATTTGGTTGTCAAATGGGCATTTGACAAACATTTATTTCAAGTTCACTCATACTCCTCCAAGGTGTTTGCTCGGGGAGCACAGCGCTGTCTGTTACTCGTGCACTCTTCCACTTTTGAGGCTCAGAATTGTGTTTTGATGTAATCAACTGAAGTTTGGGTGATCTGGAAACAGTCAACGTTTCTGGAAACCAGGCAGCAGCTGTTGGGGCAAAGGGACAGGCTGACTCATTTCTGGATACCGGGTGTTAACCCTGGTGTTGCATCCAGCTCAGGCAGGTGTTGCTGCTCCCTGGGAAGGAGGAGGAGGAGGAGGAAGAGGAGGTGCGCGGGCAGGAGCTGACACCAGAGGGTTGAGATTGCAGCGGGGAGGAGAAGGCGATGAACTCTTGGCAAGGAGGCTGGCAGTAGATGCAGCTTTGGCATAGCCAGAGCGGTCTGTGAGCAAGGATGGGCCTGATACGTGCTAGACAAAAGGGCTGGCAGGTGGCCAGGGGCTCTGTGAGGCAGCAGCGTGTGCTTGTCCTTGGGGGTGACTGTCCTTGGCACCCGGCCTGGGGGCCTTGCCATTGTCAGCCTCTCCTTGATTGCCCAGCGGGCCTGGACGATGGGGATCTGTTGTGTGTTTTGTTTGTCATCTTTTGTTTGCGACTTAAAGCGATCCTGCAGAGGGTAATTGCACTGTTTGTTTCTGACAGCCTGAGCAAAGCATCCTCTGCTGTTCGTCAGGCCTTGCTAGCCTGTGTGGGAACCTGACGGGGAGGCCGCACCGGCCTCAGGTCCCATTGCCCAGACGGAGGGGAGCCGGGGCCATGATCAGGCCTGGCCCTGCCGCCTGCCGCCTGCCAAAACTGTGCAGCCATGGCTGGCTCCTTCCCCCCAGACTTCCTCGCTGGGTGGTCCCTGGGGAAGGGCAGGGGAGGACCCTGGCAGCCGAGTGTTGAGCAGCCTGAGCTGCCCAAGGAGCTGTGTTTTGGACACGTGAGGCTTTGCAGCCCTGGCTGGTGCACCGTCCTCCTCTGCCAACCTGCCCATCCAGGCGCCGGCCTAAGGCCTGGACCACCCGCCTGGCTCTGCCTTGGCACCTCACTGTCCTGGATGAGGAAGAGGAGGAGAAGAAGTGTGGTGGGGGGGCAGCAGCCCTGGGAGGCTGTGGCAAGCTGCATTGACACTGCCACCAAACGCCTCGTGCCATGAAGTCACAGCAACAGGAGGTGTGTGGTGAAGCTGAGACCCAGCTCTCGGTCTCGTCTCATGGCCCATACAGCACGTTATGGTGCCCTTGGCCTGCTGTGTGAACGTGTGGTCCCACCATGTGCCCATGGGACACTCTAGCCCTTCCTGAAAGAAAAGAGGTGCTGAGATCATTGTCCACAGCCCCCAAAAAATCCATGGTCTTGCCATCACCTTGGCCCTGGCAAGGAGAAGAGCCGCTGCACCTCCAGGCTGGTGGGCACCATGCTGACCTTGCAGACCCCCTTGCGATCAGCTGGCAGAAACCGCGTGGGAAACCTGCCAACGCATGAGAAAGGGCTGAAATCAGTCACGTCCTGAGAAGTACGAGCTGCTTTCCAGTTTGCAAGCAGCAGCGTCCCCTTGGTGGTTCGCACCTCTTCGAGTATTTTTAAAAACTTTCTGATACGCTGCCAGTTTATAGAGATGTGGTTTCTGTCAGCCCTCTGCTCTTTTTAATGCAGGGATTTTTAACATATTGATGTAGAAATGCTTTGCATTTTGATTTAATAACTTTTCTCTTCCCTCCCCCCCTCCTCTCACTTTTCTTTGCTATGCCTGTTTCATGCACATTGGCATAGCTCTCACCCATGCACCCAGCCCTGGTGGTTTTTAATCTGTATTAACGGTATGGAGAGCATTGCTCTCTCCCCAGTAGCAGGGTCTCTTGGTATTGCTCCACTAATGCAGGGACTGCGTGTGCCCAGTCCTGGCCACATCACCTAGTCACAAAACCAAATCTAATTCGGAGGGATTTGGCACCCATCATCTCCAGCACTTTGGAACCTTGTTGAGCTTACTTTTCCTGCACCAACCACTTTTTCCTTCAGTTTTTGTTTTCTGATGCACTAACCTCTAGCCCTTTTTAAGCCATTTTAACTGTGAAGAGCTGAACTACATGATGTTTCTAACCATTTTGTGATACATTAAAACGACTTGCAGTTTTCCTCATTTTCCCATTGCATTTTCTCCTCAGAAACACGGAGGGTACTTAAACATATGTTTCACTGCAATCTCTCTTGCCTTAATCAAAGTGTTAAGACTGTTGCATTTCTAAGAAAGACATTCCTTCTCCAAAGTGTTTACCTATAATTAAAGCTACATAACTATTAAAAATAAAAATGTGTTAGACTGTAGACCTTCCAGTTAAGGTCCTACCTGCAAGAGTCAGGTATCCCCATTCTCCTGTGAAAAACATCAGTAATTTTCCAGCCTCAGCAGGGACTAGAACAGTGCATTCTGAATACAGAAAACAATCAGAAGCCTTACTTCCTTTCTTTACACACACATATATATATATATATATAATTATATAAATTTAAAAACCCTCCAGGCTCTCCCTGTGCATAAATAAAGAAGCTATGTCTTCTGTATTTTCACAACTTTGTTGATCACAATTAATACTAGGTTTGTAATGTAACTAATACTAGTACTAGTAATGTAACTAATGCTAGGTTTGTAATGTAAATTACATCATTGTTTTTAACAAACTCAAAGAAAGAAAATAAGAAAGTGAAAATAATAGTAGCAGATCAAACTGTATTCAGAGATTTTTTTTCAGACAGTATTTTGCAGTCACCGTAAATTATTGTGAAGCTGTTAACCTCCATTATGGCATCAAGTGCTAGTTTGTCATAACACGGTGATGAGAAAAGTGTGTGAACGCAGTAAGCATGTGTATATACTAGTGATAGAGTTCATTGTGCATATACAGGGGGAGATGTTCTTTCTTGCATGATTTTCAAAGGGGAATAGGCAAATTTGTGGGATTTTAACTCACCTAGGTCTACTACGAATTCCCTGAATCTCATTATTAGTAGAAGATGGGACGATAGTCTCTGGAAGTATCAGAACATGCTTTTCCTCTTCTGATATATTTTTCTGTCTGCATGATATGAGGATAAACAAGGTCTAACCAGGACAGGCATTCTAATGTTCTTATGACATTTTGTATACTTTTTCAGGAAAAACAAAACAAAAAATGCCCATTAAGCTCTTTGCCTCGTGTATCTGGTTCCATTCATTTCCCAGTGATCCTCTACTATGAAAGAGAACCCAGTATAGTGTTTTATTCTTTTTGCTTTCTCTACAGATTAAAAAAAAAAAAAGTGTAAATGGTGATAATGCACAATGGACTTGGAAAAAAGCGATACTACTACTGATAATTTTATATTCTAGCTGATACAAGAAAATCAAATTATTTTAAAGTTACTTTAAAATTCTGTTTTTTCTTTTTGTTGTTTGTTTGTTACTAATTTTGTTGTGGAAGAAGGCAAATTTTTGGCATGGTCTCTATTTTAGTTGGACAAAGAGACAAAATGAGAACCAGTACTCTGAACTTCTTCGGATTTCTAAGTATTGTCTCTGAGAAAGTGGCAAACTGGTTTGGAAACCTTCAAACAGTTTAGGAATATTAAGAATCTACTTTGGTTTAGAATCCTTTAGGCAAGGGATCAATTTAAATTAGAAAGACTGACAATGGGTTATTTACTGGTTTAATTCTGTTTCCACATCTGTTTGGGTCATGTCTTGAAGCTTCTGGGAGCTGAAGATGCTTTCAAACTAATTTTTTTCACTGTGGTTTTGATTTTTGGCTTAAATGCAGATTTTAAAAATAAATAAATATTTGGCAAATTTTTCCTTAAGATATAAGCTTCATTTTAACTGAAATCATTTTGATGTTGTATTTGTGTTTTCTAAGGCGACTACTTCACTGTATTCACTGTCTTTTGAGCCTGAAAGCCTGTGGGAACAGCTAATTCCGAGCCCTGATTTTTGAATCCAGATTCCTGTTTAATGCTAGCCCTGCCATCCTTTCAGCCTGTCATCATGTTTCTTTCTGCCTGGGTGTGCTTTCTGAACATCCTTATATCTTTGAGGAGGGAGTGGTGACTGAAGTTATCCATAGCTCTGAAGAGGTTTTGGAATGCCATTAAAGCTTTGTTTTCTTTTGATGAAAACTTCACTTTGGTACAAAAGCAACCTTTTCAGACGCAACTGGGGAAACTTCTCCTCAATGAGAAGTCATGGGATCTGGAAAGATGACTTTCAATTAACTAAATGTTTGCTATTGTAGAAACACCTCACTGTGCTTGACACTGTTGGAAAGTGAATTACTCTGTAAGGGATCTCAGAGGTTGCAAGGGGAAGGTGGAGAGGAGCAAAGGAGAAAAGCTGGGTCTTGCCTGGAGCAGTGAGCTAGAGCAAAGCCCACTGTGAGTTGTCTCAAAGAGAAAGGAGGGCTGAGGTCTATCCATTTAGCTAGCCTCCAGTTCATTCTGGTCTTTTTTCATTACTGCACTTTTACAAATATGAAGTTCTTACAAGTTTCAGAGTCTTCTATAAAACAGAACAATCCTACTAGTTATTTTTAGCCTGATTAATGAGAGAAAAGAAAAAAGGTGAACCTTCTTTAATCTAAGTCCTACACCCACTTGTAACCTTTTGGTTGAAACCAATAAGATACCCCATGAAAAATCCTGCTGTATGAAAATCCCTCTGTGCTACCCACACACTTCTGGGGTAGCTCAGTTTCTGAACTCTCCACAGGTAATTTTGTTCAGCCTTCAAACACTTGAGCTTTGCACCAAGCATTGGCTTAGAAGTCCAGTACAGAAATGAGTTTG
Organism: Anser brachyrhynchus; assembly: GCF_964034855.1. Lineage (NCBI taxonomy): Eukaryota > Metazoa > Chordata > Aves > Anseriformes > Anatidae > Anser > Anser brachyrhynchus. The sequence goes on along the minus strand of NC_137695.1, from coordinate 42,474,139 downwards.
GAGGGGCTGAGGGGAATCTGAAGCGGGGGAAGTTGTACTCGAGTTGTTCAGTTTCTTCTGAAAGGACAAGGTAGAGCAGTGTTAGACTCGTTGCATTTAATGGATGTCGGATGAACCTCCTTGGTCATCACTTGCAAAATTGCAGTTGCTTTTCTCAAAGCTTCTTCAACAAACATATTCTTGATGTTGAAGTAACTGCTCTAGCACCGAGGCAGTAAGGTTCCCTCATACCTGCCGGTTCCCCTTAGATTAATAGATGTTACATCAGAAAGAATATTAATCAGAGGATGCTATTTTCATAGATTTCCCAATGCACTTCTAGGATCTGTTTGAATGAGAGCACATTTTTCAGATGCGTTCTTGATTTAAAGCCTTGAGGAGGAAAACTGAGTGCATGTCCAGCAGTTCATTACCTTCTCTATTGCAAGGCACAAGTCTAGACTGAATTAAAGCTAATAATTTTGCCTATAGGCTGAAAAAGAAGCAAAGAGGGGGAAAAAAAGACATGATTTAAGTGTTCCTTCTTCTCCCAGTCTTTCTCTAGTGGTTTCTACCCCTTTGGTTAGCACGTGGCTGCACAGAGGGTTGAAGCAGGTCTTGGCAAAACCAAGGGAACAGCAACTTTTGCCACAGCAGTTGGGTCAGCCCCTGCCCAACCAGCTGGGGCTGGAGGAGGGACCTCTAAAGATGATGAAGACCCCATTCTCCAACCTCAGCTCCAGCTGGGCAACAGAGAGGAGCATGTGGCCAGAGGGCTCTCAAAACTGTGGCAAATTGGCAAGTGATACATACCTTGAAAGTGAGCATTAGTAATCCAGTCTTGTTCAACGGTCTTATCCAAAAGCACCTTCCCTCAGCTCTTAGCCATAGCACGGTGTCCTCCTTTGCAAACTAAATTAAAGAGCCCTCTGCTGCCAAAATTCTGGTTGACAGGGTGCTTAAGCTGCCCAAGTGTATTGAGTATAATAAGGCAAATTTGTCTACTTAAACTCATACACCCCCCTGCTGACACTCAGGTCAGAATAAAGGTTATAGAAATTTTGTAGTGACTCCTGTTGAAGAAGGGAAATAACATTTACTGTACAAGATGCTTTTATATCAACTTAAATGCATTTGCATACGAGTTCTTCCTGGAATATGTTTCTGAAAAAACAGACTCCTCTCCAGCGTGGTTACCACTTCCAGTTTCTGACCAGGCTTCAGAGGAACCGAAACAAGAGCTGGCTGTGCGGACAGCCAACTGCTGATCTAGGTGTCAACATTAGTCTCTAGATCCTGTCATTTTTCTGTTAGATTTGCTTTCTTTTTCCCTAGATTGTGCATCCTTGTAACAAAATGGCTTCATACAACAGTGAACTAACTTCTACTGAAAATACATGGCGTAGCCCAGGGGCAGTTTCAGGATGTGTTTTCTTCTTTGGTTGAATGTAAACCACATGAAGTGGCACCACGTGTTTAGAGTTTAGCTCTGCTGTGGTCTTATTTCAGCTCACAGGTGCCAATGCGCAGTGAATTTGCCTTTGGTTGTTGCATCATGTACTTTGGGCCAGAATCCTGCCCCACTTTGCTTGAGCTATACCACTGGAGTTCAAAAGCACGGTCATGACAAAATAGCCTAGACCAACGCAGTTATGGTGACTCGTGTCACTGCTCCGCTCTCTCTGAAACCTGGTGGTTGTATACTTGCCTGGAGCAAAATAAAGAGAAACCTGGCTTCTGCCCCCTTAGGCGCTTAAGGCAAAGTGTTGTCTTGGAACAGGGATAAAAGCAAAAACTTCTCCCAGCAACATCCCCTGGGAGGAGCTGCCTCTGTGCCTACCAAGGCTTATAGGCTGCTGCTGTAAGGCAGAGACCAAGGACAGCATCTGAGATGGACTGCCCAGGGTGCACCATGTCTGTTAGGGGCTGTCAAACTGCTTTAGCTGTGTTAATAACACATTATAGATTAAAGCTTCTCGCTTGTACTTTTCAAATGTCAGATCAGAAATCCTCTGCCAGCAGCACTCTCACCAGAAGCAACCTCTGCGGTTTAGATAGACAATAGTTATACCAGACCTTGAGGTGACCATGGTTTATCTCCATATCTGCACTTCTGTCAGTGCTGCTGGTCCTCTGGGCCTATACTCAGAAGAGATGGAGTGGAGCATCTGACAGCAGTATTTCACCAGGACATGTGAAAATGGTTAAATACGTCTAAAGAAATATTTCTTTTATCCATATAACACGGGAGTTGTAGACAAAGCTAAAACAGTGGAAACGGTGGATAATTCCCAATTCTAATTATATTTTGAGAAATCAGGAAAAATGAGGCATAGGTGGTGGAGATATATGTGGTTGTATCCGACAGATGTGAACTAAACCGTACAGGGCAAGGTGTTATGGGGAGGGGATCCAATGGAAGTTTCTTCCTGTTTCTCACAAGCCCAGTACAGCAGTGTCCTCGGTGGTGTCTCCCTTCACACCCCTCTTCCATCTCTTTTCCATGAGGTGATAAATTGTTTTTAACAGCACAAAACCCACACCTGTGGTTCTGCGGTGGATTAGAAGTCACCCCAAGCAGGGATGACTTCAGGTGTGCCATGCTAGTGGCAATTTCTCCTCCCAAATGTGCTTAAGTGATGATGCAGTCTGTCCCATCCACTGCTTTATCAATAAACAGTGATGGAGAACTACAAACACTAAAACGAGTGAAGTACAGAAGCAGAAGGAAAGCCAAGAATACCTTAAATGGGGTTTCTCTTTTTTTTTTTCCTGTCTTTAGCTGTAACTGAGTACTCGTGGCACGCAAACGCACACTCGCCTTTCAAACTCAGTTAAATCTGTGGTTGTGACCGTGGCTTTCACAATTTCACCACAGATTGAGTTGGTTGGTAGAAAGAGTACACCCTCCTTCATGCTGCCAGAGACCCCCATCCGTTTCTTTTTTCTGCCCTGGAATTCAAAATGCCTGAGTATTCTAGTATGAGTTTGTTCTGTATTTCTAACCAAAAGAAACATCTTGTCCCCTGCAGTTAACTTTGCAAACAACAAAAGAGAGAGGTACCACCCAAAAGAAGGGAAGCCTCAGCATCAACATGGCTTAATTCTTTGGTTTCCTGTTAAGAAATCTGCAAAAAGAATTAGCAGTTAGGAAGCTGATTGGATCTGATCTGTCTGCAGGATAAACCTGAGGCTGCTGAAGACTTGATTGAATGGCTCCATCACTGTACATCAGTGGTGTTTGGAGAATTCATTTTGCTTTTGCTTTTTAAATCATGCCTGAGCTGATTTTGCAATACTGTCTCACAAGGTAGAGAGGGAGGAACCTGAGAAACTTTGAGAGATACTCCAGCCCTGCCCTTCATCCTCCTTTGCTGTGTGCACGTAGAACAGTCACCTCCACAGGCACAAGCAATAGCGAGTGAATGAACCTTGAAGACATGTCTTAGTTAACTCAGAAAAGTTTTAGAGGGATGAGGAAATGGGAGAACAGAAGAATGAAGCTACTACACGCACACACACGCAACAATTAAAACTTTCCAGCCATACAAGGCTGGGAAAACTTTCCAGCATATAAAGCAGGTTTCTGTGAGAAAACTCCATGTTCCTACTTCCCCTAATGAGCAGAGATGCATTCAGCTTGCCCTTTCCCTCAGCTTTTCCTTGAATGTTTCCATCCATAAACCAGAGTAAGAATGCAGCATGCCCTCTTCACATGCACAGAGAGGAGCGAAAGTCTCCAGGCCTGGCAAGAAGCTAAAATGTCTGGACTAGGATATTATTTAAGCAGGAAAATAAAATAATAATAATTTTTAAAAAGGACAAAAGGAGGATGAGGAACCCTGTTATCAAATAACTAAGACCTCAGCACTTAGTCTGCATAATGCTAAGCACAGAGAAGTTAGCTGTTGTTCGCTGCTGCATTTGGACTTTTAGGATATGCGAAAATCATGTCTCACAACCTTCAGAGCAGAAGCACAGCAGCTATTTTGGGTTGGGAACATTATGCTGGTGTTGGTTTTGTGTGGTGCAAACAGGTAACCATATCCTGAGAGAGGAATCATCATGTTCAGAATGTATTTATTTTGTACTGTGAGGCTCTTTAAACATGCAGTGTTTATTTATCCCTTAAACTGCTAGTGCATCTCTCCTTCCCAGCTAAAAATTGTCCATGTGACATTGTCATTTAGCACTTCCAACAGAGTTGGTAATACAGTACATCTGTCATGAACAGGATTACGATTTGGTTTCACACCTCAGTTACCTCTTAAATTTTTAACAATAACAAAATCACAAACTGTAGGCAGAATACAAAAGTATTTATGTTTTCTAACATTCAGGGTATTTCAGGGCTTCCTAAAATCTCAGCATGAGAGCAAGAGCCCTGTCAAGAGATAATAAGGAATCCATCTTGAATTAATTCTGATCTAATCAAATATGATTTGATCTGATCTAATCTAATCTCATGTCCACCCAACCAGTAGGACTTCATTATGCTATCTGCAGGCCCGATGCTCACACAATGGCTTGGGAAGTTACTCCTTGCTTCAGCCATGTGTCTTTCGATAGCCGTGCTGGTTAGTCTTTGGTTGCTGGCTTCAGGGATTATACTATGAATCAGGGAGGCAGATCGCTCTGATATGGGTACGAAGAAGTTGTGTTGTGTTTAGAAGCAGCAGATTTAGTTCGTTTAGATGCTCCCTTCCATTCCAGAGAGCTGATGCAAAGTAATTTTAACAGTAACAGCTGGGCTAGTCTAAGGAAAATAGCAAGAAGGAGGCAATACTGATACTAGCTCAAGAAGAAAGAAGGGATAAGCTTCTGGCCACATCAATATTTTGCTTTTTGTTTTTAAGTCTGTTATTGCCAGTTGTCTTAATTGCTCTAGTAAAAATTATGGCTTCAGCTGTGGCTGTTGCATTCTTCTGTGGTTTCCCTGTTTCTTCCACTCTGAAGCATTGTCAAGCCACCAGGGAATGATGTCAGGTCCCTGGGGCGACTGACAGAGCTGTGGGGCAACTGTCTTTGTGGTTGAAGTGGGGCAGGTTCTGGGTATGTGCCATGCAGACACCATGACAATATGCAACATATGCTGCAGGGCTTCCGGAGGCATCTGGAGAACCTGTGGTTTGGGCACGTGCTGTGAGCAGGGAAGGTTGGCTGCTGCTGTTGTGTGAGGACTCCTGGCTCCAGTAATGCCAAGGTGCAGTAGCACGACAGAGGAGAATCACAAGTGCGAAGTGCTTTAAGATCACACGCCAGCAACTTTTGCCAGAAAAAATACTCTTGATTAGAAGTGTGATTTTTTTCAACAGCATACTACCAAATGTCCTTTGTGGACGCAGTTACGCTAAGAAAAAAATAATAGCTTTGGCCACTGTAGCTTATTTTGTTTGGGGAAACTGCATACGCTGCACTGCAAATGCACGGTGCTATAGGTGGAAGCAGTTCTTTGTGAGAAGGGCGTAGGTATGCCAGCTAATTGCTTCCTGCCCTCCTCCTGCCAGCATGGAAGAAGGGCATGCAGCTTAGAAGTCTCAGTCAGATGCCTAACATCAGTAGATGAATCCCCCCTTTTTCCAATGAAGTCATGTGTGCAAGGAAGAACTCTTTCTGCAAGTATACTATATGTAGTATGAGAAAGGAAAAGGAAAAATCAATAGAGACACGATGACCGATACCATATCCTGGTTTGGATCACATAGGGTTTACTATGCAAGTGCTGTGAGTCTGTATGCGTGCACACTCACTTGTGCCTCTGGTATTAGCAATAAAAGCTCTCGTTCATACATATCTGGTACAAAGCACACAGGACATAAGGGGAAACCTCTTCTGTAAGCAGATTTGCCAGCGTTTCGAGCCTGCATTAACAGTGCTTCAGGACTCAGTAGTCTACCATGCATGCAGGAGATAGGGCCCAGCAGGGAACCACAGTGCGGGCACTTAGTGGATTACATGCTAGCCTCTTCTCAGTGGGCTTTGCAAGACCATCAGCTACAGAGATAGAAGAGAAGGGATTTTGCCTCCTACTGAGAGGCTGTCAGAGCAAAATGAAACTACATGAATGCTTTTCTCCTCTGCAGTAGACATGCCGCATGAAAATAGAGTCTCAAAAGCAAAGGGTAGCGGGACCAGTTACCTGCTCTATGTGAAATGTTCATCCTGTTGAGCAGCGTAACAAAACAATTCAGTGAGGATTAGTTGAAAGGCTTTGGGCAGAATTCTCTTTTTCTATGTGTCGTCTGTATAAGAGATAAAGGATGTGTCTGTCCTGCTCACAGGTCAGGACTCCACTATACCAGAAAACCTACAGATTCAAACCAGAAAGATGCTCCTCATCTCATAAATTTGTGGTCTAACAGCCAGGCGAGAAGCTCTGAATGGAGACCCAGCTGTGCCAAGTGGTCAGAAACTGAGATATTTCCGTTGAGTGCCCTGGCTGCCTACTCACCTAATGAAGAATAGTGGGTTGGAAATGGTGTTTCTGGTTGGTGTGCTTTTCTGGAAATGCATCTCATCAAAGTGCAGATCTAAGAGAAGAATGGTAAGTGGGAGTGCAGGCAAATGCATTAACCTGGTCACGTGCTTGCAGGACTAAGGCACAAACTGTGGCAGCAAAAAGGGACAAGCCTCAGGGGAGATGGTCACATCTCTGTTGTGGTGTTGTCTCAGATCACCTTTAGACATGTCTCTGGCATTTGATGTGGCATAAATATACCCTTGTGCTGGGTGTGGGGAGGGAAGATGACTCTTGAATAAGAACTGTCACCTTTGGCATGAAAACCTGGCCGTGAAACCCATCGTGAAAGTGCAAATTAGAGAAGGGACAGCTGAAACTCTAGTCTGAAGAAGGCTGCACATCTGCAAGGCTGTGAGCAGGTCATGTGGAGCACAAGAAGAGCTGCACAAGCGCCTGCATGGCAGGACTGCAGTACTGCAAGTCCAGCGAGCTGCTCCTGATCTCACCTCTCCTGGCCATAACCCCCTGAGATCTGATTCTTATGGCTTTGCACTCTGTGTGATCATTAACACTGCTGCCAAGGGCTTGGTTAGTGGGTGTAAAATGCTACCAATTAGTAAGGCATCATTTTACCACCACTTCACACCACTTTAAAACAGGAGTGTGGGCTATGGAGCAGCAAAGAACCAAGCCCGTGTATTCAATTCATTAAAGAATCAGTTGCTATAGAACAGGAAATAACAACGGTATTCCATCCGTGCTGGAACTGCACAAACTTCCTGAGCTTGAGCTAGCAGGCTTAGTGGAAAAGGAGAGAAATGGAATAGGAAAAAAAAAAAAATCGAATATTCAGTGCCAGTGGAATAGGAGCAGAGAGTGAATTTTAGTTCCCATTCTCCTGCTGCTTTGCAAAACTTCAGGCAACACCCCTCTCTAATATATTTAAAATAATTTGTGTAAATATGTAATATATATACATACAAACACATGTATGTAGTTATGTGTTGGGAGAGAGCAAGCTAACACTCTTCTCAGTATGTTTTCCAGGGCAATTCCATTTGAAAGACAAATTCTTTTGCGCTTTCATGTGGGTTCTCATGCTGTTTGCATGCATCTTGCATGCAGAAGGTAGGTAGTTAATTTTTTTCCTAGTTTAGTTTGGTTTTGGGTACTTTTTTTTTGTTTTGTTTTTTAAGGTCTGCTTTGCCGTAGGCCCTGAAAACAATAATAAAAAAATACTCTGGCAGTTGCTTCCATGTGGCTTGCCAAAGGGGTGTTAAGAAATTTTCCTGGTTGTTCTGTATGTGTGAGCTGCAAAGAGGTGATAAATTGCTGAAGGAAATTAAGTGGGGGGTGGAAGCTAAAGTTTTGTAATCTTCTGATTTAGGCAGCCTTGGATTGCAAACTGCTGGTTGTGTTGGAAATCAAAAGGTTATTTTCTCTCGCTGACTTACCCAGGAGTGCTGCAAAGACAGATTAATACATAAAAACATCACACAGCCTCTGGTGCTCTCTGTGCTTGGTGCTCAGGTGCTGCTAAAAGAAAGTACAGTACACCAGAGAGGAGCAGCTGAAGTGGCAATCGTAGTACTTTGGACAAGCAGTCATTTCTTGTGGAGATTCCCATGGCCTTATGCCACCCTCCTCTTGCTGCAGCGTGGAGGCACCAAGAACCCCTCAGGAGCCCGCTGCTCCCATGGCTCTTGCTGGGCAGCAGTGAAAGCGGTTTTATCAGCCCGAGAGTTATTTCTGGGACTCTTTTAAGGCCACATAACCACTGGTGCCTCTCAGTAAGAAACGTTTTGCTGTGAGTGGGAACTCGTGGATGGCACGGAGCTGGTCACAGCTCAGTTATTTCACTTTATCTTACAGTGCTCTCAGTGCACCCCTTCTTTCCAAAATGAAAATCCTGTCATTTATGCATTAATCTATGGTGCTGTTTCATGGATCCTCACAAAGGTGTTTTTTTATTCCCCTCTCCCCTTCACCCAAGTCCCCAGCTGTTGCTGTTTTGCCTTCAGCAGCATCAGCTGAATGGTGTTAACGCTGTTTCTTTGCTAGAGCAAAGACATTTCAGACTTTCTGCAGTACCTTCGGAAGGAAGGGAGGTCTGTGGGGACACTGAGACATGGGACTGTGGCAGAAATAACCCCCTGTTTCTCAGCAGCCTGCGAGGACACCTGGCCAGCTGGGACGAGTGCTCAGGGCAGCGTGTGGCTGCACCGCAGGTCAGGGCCTTCCGGCCTTAGCTACACTGCCTTGCTCTAAACCTGCCCAAAGCGTGCTTTAAACCTGCCCAAAGCATGCTTCAAACCCAGCCCTGGTGCTCGGCCGAGAGCCAGGAGGTGGGAGATCTGCCCGCAGCCCCACGCCGTGTCGCGCAGACCGCTGCCGCCCTGCCCGGCTCCCCGGGGAGGCTCCTCGCCCGCAGGAGCGCTAGGTCAAGGTCAGTGCCTGCAGCCGCGGTTCACAGTTCAGCCCCTTTCCGCGACCTGTTTTTCTCTGCCCTCGGTTGTGTAACCTGGGAGCTGGTGAGGTACAAGCCGGCATCCTGCTGCCTGCTTTTGGGGTGTTGGTGGGGGCAGCATCACCTACAGCCTTCAGCGTGCCTCAGGTGTCAGTAACTCACTTCAGCCTGCCTTACGCAGGTTTTCCTAGCCTTGCTGCTGTTGGCAGGACTGCAGTGGAGAGGGATGAGCCTGCTGAGGTTATCTGGATGCGGTGATACAAAGGGGCAGGGATTTCCCCAGCTGATATCCAGACTGGAGCTGCAATGCTGATGTCCCAAGACTGCCACTTCCTTGTGAGACTATCACTGCTGAAAAGAACCATCTTTTTTCGTCGTTTGCAAGGCTGTGAAAGCACACACATACACAAACACGTATCCGGGAAGAGGCTGGGGTGAGATGCTAACGCTCACCTTCCTGCAGACGTGTGCGGAGCGGAGGTGCTGGCTCAGCCTGCGCAGCCTGCCATGGGGTACGGCAATGCAGCCACCAGCCCCTGCTGCCCAGGGGCTCCAGGCTCCTTTGGGTCAGGTCCAGCAGTGCAAAGGCTAGAGAGCTGCAGAGAGGGTGAAGGAAGAGGAGGAGGATTGCATCCGCCCTTTTTCTCTTGTACGTCTTGGCCCCATGAAACACCCCAAAGTGCGGCTGCCTGGTGAGGAGCGGGATAAATGCCAGCTGGCCAGGAGCAGCTTGTGCTGAGGTTAGACACCAACACGGAGGAAAGCATCTTCTTCATCCATCCCTCCAGGAAACAGGAATTAACTTGGGGGACTCTCCTTTCAGCCTGTTGCCAAAATCCCCTTGTTAAAATAAATATCGCCCTATGACAAAGAAAAGCACTCCATTAAGGCGAGTGTACACAACTATTCAAAGCAGCAATGGCAAAACATTAAAACTGAAAGTAACAGCGTGCTGCCCTCAGATCTGCATCGCTGGCTGTTCGCTTCCGAACCATGGGCCCCTGTGCAATGCTGGCAGCATGGGGAGGATCAGGCGGGAACGGGTGGGAGTTTTGGGGTGTACAGTGCACGCTGCCATGCACAGTGCTGGATCCGGGCACGGGACATCTCCAAGTGTTTGTAGAGACAGGTTCTGTCCTGAAACATGGAAAAAGAAGAGTGAAAAAACATTGTCCCATCAGATGACGCCTGGTCAACCAGCACGAGTTGTGAATACGTGCGGTAACCGGTCTGCTGACACGACAGAGTTTTACTTGCCAGCAAACATACCCGAAAGCTCAGGTTTCACTCACAGCGTAATTTATCTAACAATTGCAAATAGCAAACTGATATAGCCAAAATTAAGTTGCTCCCTCAAAGACAGAAGGAAGGGAAGCTTTGTTTTCTTAATAATTTATCACAAATATTGCACTCTGCCCTTGCACAATGCAGTATAAACTCACTTGTAATTTGTGCTGGAGGGGGAAAGTCAGCTCCATGTCTCTGCTTCATTGTAAACTTATAGTGGAAATCCTTTCTTTGCATTGATCCCATGTCTTCTATGCATTAGTAAACATTCATGACATCAATGTTAATATGGAATGAGCTTATATTGATTTATGTTAGATACTAAAAAGCAGTCATGAGACCACGATTTGCTAGTGTTATCTCAACACCTTGCGTAGAGATGTAAGGATGGTTTGGTGACATATCATCCTTGACACATGACACATAGAGGCCATGCTTCAATCAACACACCATGCCTCCAGGCAGCGTGGTGTAGCAGCCTCTGCAGGGGAAAGCCACTGCCTGCGAAACCACCTCCCTTGCAACTAGTGGTGATGGCAGTGCTACGGGGACTGCGGGAAGCAACGAACCAAGCCTGCTATTCAAAAATCAACTACAGCAAAATACAGCAAGTTTCCTGCATGATTATTGATGTTTCATTATTTGCAGACAAGTCTAAGCAAGTCGGAATCTGCTTTTGTTTTAATTATTTATTCTGCAAGTGGTTTGAGGTGTAATAATCCTAGTAGCTCTATCAGCCCTAGGTCTGGGCATAAACCTATCATAATTTGTGTCATTTCATCTTAATTCTGATGTAAATCACCTTGTTTATTTGAATTCTAGTTACCTTGATTTACTTGACCATGGTATGCCCATGCGATGTACCTTAAAACAAGTAGTGGTAGTGAGCAAATGGGGTGATGTTATAATTAATACATTTATGCCAGATGTTAAAAAAAAATAGATTATTATTTGTTTAGAAGTGGGTTCGGGCTGTTTTCATAAGCAGTAGCTGAATCTGGTTTTGCTGCAAGCAGAATCTGACTTTAGCTGTCCATTGGCAAAGAAATGGCAAATTTCATCGCTGCCCCACAAACCTCTCTTCCAAGGGGAAGGCGAGGTTGACAAACCTTTCCTGATGGTGTGACTTGTTGTCAGCTGAGTAGGAGATGCTGGTGGAGGTGCTTCTTCATACAAATGAGACTGCAAGCCCAAGCTCCCCTTCCTTCTGTTGAGGAGGTAATGCTTGGCTGTGAACTGGAGGTGCCTGTCTTGTGAAGTGTGCGCTGACTTTTGGCCATGTCAATGGTAACGAAGGGTTACCGAAATGCTGAAACTCAAAAATACAAACACAAATATCAAACCTCCAGCCCTCCCACAGGGCATTTCTAATTGTCAAGTGAATGGATGAGAAGTGTCGTGATAAATGTCATGTATCTTGTGGGTTGTTACACAACAGTGATGGGGGGGGGGGGGGCGTGCAGAAAGGAGAAAGCAAAGCACCGTGAGAAAGCCGGGGCTGCTCATCTCTACTTGGGAAAATAACAAGCCTTTCAGTAGAAATGCCTCTAATAAATGTTGTCTGAATGAGTAGGGAGACATGGCTGGTCCCAAACATGCTGGGCAACAATCAGGGCTTTGCACCCACCAACACTTGCCCATCGTGACCTTGTCTGGGTTCAGCGACAAACAAGCAAGAAGCAGGGCTTGGGGCTCCCCACGCTCGGGGAGCTACAGCTCTGTAGGCGCATGCAGGCTTTGATTTTGTTTGGTGACTGTGGTAAATGACAGCAGTTTTGCTAACACTGCACTCTGCTGCGTACCTGGCATGGGAGTTACCATGGGCTAGTGCTGAAATTTGCAGTGTCATGGGTAGTAGTGAGTATGCGCTCTTCAAAGCCCTGCCTACTAAGGGAACTTTCAATGGTTTGACTTAAAACAAGTTTCATACTGAGGAAAATACTGTACAAGCACTTGGTTTCAGTTTAAACACAGTTTATTTTAATGTCATCTCAGGGGAGGGGGAAGGGTGGTGTTTTGTTTTGTTTTGTTTTTTACCAAAATAAGTGAAACCAAATGAAGGGTGTCTGTCTACCAGCAATGTGCTGGAGTAATTACAGGCCCTGTAGTGAGACCCAAGCAAACGTTTCTGGGGCAGTTTCTGAATTTCACCCGGTGGCTGTCTGCCTTTACCCCTGCCAGCACCTCCAGCCCGGGGACAGGCAGGGCAGCTCTGAGTGCTGCTGCACCAAACTACTGCAGCTGGTCATCGGGGTCCCTCGTGAGCATGGAGACACTGATTTCAGGTAAAGCCTGTCTGTCAGTGTGGTCAGAGGTGAGTCCCAGACACCCTGTGATATAACAGTGTATTTTTCCTCTGGGGCAAGAGCTGCAGCTGGATTCATCAGGAGGAATGGGATGTGAGGGCCTTCCTCAGGTGGGCTGCATGGGGGATTGAGCGCCAGGTGAGATGCCATCATCTCTTGCCACATTGGGTGATAACGATGCCATTGACACCTACTCCAACTCTAACCTGATCACCTCTTCTGGGTCCAGCTGGCCCTTTGAAGGTATCTTCTCACCCAGTTTGCTTTTCTCCCTGGTTCCCCTGTGGTGGTACATGCCAGAGCCTCGGGCTGGGTGCTGGGGAAGAAGGGTCTCTTGCGGGGGCACTGGTCTGGGGAGGGACAGAAAGGAACTCTGGGTCTCCTGGGAGGTGACTTGCTTCTCTTGGTACTTCAGGCCAAGGGAAACCACCCAGTTTGGAGGATTTGGTGCTGGAAAGCAGGTGAAGTGGTCAGGCATCCAGAATCTCATTCAGGCAAGGGCAAGAAAGATGTCCCTCAGTAGTCATGGGGGTGTCCTGGCAGGCAGCGAGTCATGTGAGTCTTGAGGACAGAGATGAAATGTGAGGGTGTGTAAGGTGTGCTGGAGAAGATGCCTCAGCTCTCATCTATTCCTTTCTGGGAACAGAAGATACATAAGTCTGTGATTTTTCCAGCTGGAGGTCTGAATTTTCTATAGGCCTTGGAGAACATCTCCCATGAGAAGGAGGAGGAGATGCCTCCAGGCTAGTCCTCTGATGCCTGCAACCATTCATGTCCTGTTGGAGGATGTTCACCGGTGTGGTGCTGCTGTTCCCTGTTGTCCTGATGGCTCTGTTTATCCAGAAGGATGAGTCTACAAACCGCTTTGTAATGGGCAAAGTGGCTGGAGTTAGCTCTCAGTAAAACAAGGAAGGAGAGGGTTTGTGATCCCCTGCCTCTGTCGTGTGGTATTTCTGTGGTGGGAAATCCCATGGGGAGAGTGGCCATAGGGCTGGGGAGCAGGGCACAGCCATCCTGCTGCCTTCTGAGGGCATTTATCCGTGCTCTGCACTGGTTCTTGCTCACAGGTTCAGAGTCTGCCCTCGTTCACACTTCCCCTTCACTCTGCAAACAGCAAAACTGAGACAATGATGATGGCAACTAAGAGAGGAAGGGCCAAGTACAATGTCAATATTGCTGACCTGCTGCATGAGGAATGAACCATGCTTGTATGTAAGTATGCACTTGTGAGAAAATCCACAAACACTTTCCTCACGTGTGATGATCCTTTTTCCTATGTACATCATTATTTTAGCTTTGTTTTTGTTACTTCACACAAAAAACATAAATTACTGGATGTACAAAATGTCACAAAGTGAAGTAAAACCAACAGCTGAACTTCCACCTTGAGCACAGGTTTGGTCTTCCAAGCTTTGACCTAGTGTTTTTTTAATGTATGTTTTTAATGTACATTTTAATGTAACATCTTAAGATTTTCTCAATGTATTTGGACTCATTCCATAATATATACAGTAACTGCTTTTCAGTGAGGTCCTAGGTATGTGAAACATTCAAAAAATGTAAGACTTTTCATCGATGGCAACTTTTAAAAAATAAAAGCTGGATTATTACTTGAAGGAGATAAAAGGCCATGAAACAGGTATTTTTACTTCAGCAAAAGAGAAGATTTTTAGCTTCTAAATATGCAGAGACACTATATCAACTATCACAAATGTGTGCTGGTGATGCAGCCAACAACACTTAATTATCAGTTCTACAGGAAAATTAGGTGAGAAAATTACTTGTCTTTTTATATTTATTTTATTTATAAAATCCCAAAGATGATGACAATTCTCTCACTACAGCATGTTAGACGTAGATGACTTGTCTGTCTTATTTTTCTCCCTTGCTGATACAGATTGATAAATTCCTGCAGTGTGCACAATTTAATTTGCGTTACTCTTTTACAAATTCGTACTGTGCCATTTTGAAGACAGCTGATCTGGTAGAGATGAAGCAGTCTCATCTTGTATATTGTCTTAGAAATGTTTGAGATGGGGGGGAAAGAAAGCTATTTGGTCCGCTGTATTGACCGTCTTTGCAACGTGTGGGTCATTGTTGTTTTGTGTTGATATTTATATGTGCTTCTTGCTTTCTTCCTCTAGAAATTAATTGGGGCCTTAAGCAAAATCAAGGCATGAACATGCTGGTCTTACTTGCATAGTTGGATGAGTCCTGGTAGCTTGTTTTGTGCATATTTTTGGCCCCAATGGTAAAGTGAACCAGTCTAGTCTATGCTTGTAATTTTCCTTCTCATTTCCATTAAGCAACCAGCACATACACACTTGTGGGTGATAGTTTTACTTTGGTAACGTCTCTATGTTGTTCCTGGGTTATACCCAGCCTGATTTTTATTTTTTTTTTCCTCCAGTGCAGGGGCAAGCAAAGATCAGCAGCCACAGCTGGACAAGAGAGGCATCCCAGAGGTACTGCAAGCCTGTTTTGCTGCCGAGCATTCTGTACTGTGAAACCACAGCCCCATGGAGCAAGGGAACAACAGGAGACGCTTGCTGCTTTCAGGATTAAATATAAATTTGACTGATGCTATTTCACCCCTTGATGATGCTTTAATATATGATTAGTTTCTTGTCCCAGATCAGGCTTTAATTCCTTCAAGCCCAGGTATGCCGTGAAACAGGAGACCGCCCTGACCTACAGTCCAATCTGTCTCTGGTCCTGAGCACTTCTGTAATGTCCTCTCTTTCTAGATGGACAGGTATCTGCTAACACACATTAAAAGCTTTTGTGCAGCCAAACATGGCTTGTTCTTAAAGGAACTCCAGAGAAGAGGACTTGTTCTATTTGTTTTGTGTTTAGAAGATAACTTAATGGCAGCGGAGGACATGTCTCAGCCTGGAAAAATACTGAAGCAGTCAGGGATGATTCCACAGGCATATTTCTTTCTGCTGAAATTGGTTTCTCTGTCCAGGGGGCAATACACAAACAGGGAGACGGGGTAACACAGGGGATGTGGAAGTAGACATTGCTGATAAAAAAAAAAAATGTCCTTCAAATGCCAGCCTCTGTCCTATGCTCAAAGAAGGTATCTGAGAACAACAACAGCTGCTGTGATGTTTGTATAATTTTCCTCACCCTTGAGCATCCTGGGCAACGATTCTGCATGGGTCAAAAGATAGGAAAAGGGAGGTAGAAAAGCTGGGAGAGAAATCAGTCTTTGAATATGAGGGTAAGAAATAAGCCATCAGAGACAAAACTGTTTTTAATTTTGTCTCTGATAATGTAGGACTCTGGCACGCAGCTGTCACCGTGCCTGACATAGCTGCTATGCAGAAATGTGATGGGAAAAATCTTGGGCAGAAAAATCTTACCGTCCATGTATGATGAAAGATGGAAGGGAAGAAAACAGAAGAGGGAACATGACGTCTGGGTCCCAGCAGTCTGCAAGTCTCCATCCAATATATCCTACACCGACAGTGGCTGTCCATTCACTAGTGGTAAGGGGAGGGTGCCCGTGGGAGTGTGTGGCATTTCAAGGAAAACAGATCATGAACGACATCCTTTGGAGAGTGGATTTGGTTGTCCCCTGTGTGAAATACAAATCTCTTCTGAGGCTGAGCAAGAGCATAGCATTCCCAGGGTGGAAACTGAAGTGGTTTAGAAAATGTTAGCATGTCAGTTAGAAGGAACGTGTTAATTTTCCCTTGATTTCCATCAGGTGCCAAACCATTAAGAGCATATCAGGTGGGTTAAAACTGGAAGAGGTGAGAGAAAGAGGGAGAGGGGCAAATCTGGTGAGGGAGGAAGCAGAAGAAAGCCAAGTATAAGCAACCTTCTCTCCAGGGTGCTCAGGCAGGCTCATTCATGAGCTAAGGCTGTTTCTTGATCGTTTGTTAACAAACGTGCAAGCAGTAGTCTAGCTGTTGGACTCGGTACTGGTGCTAGCACTGGTATGCCCAGCCTATTTCTGTGTTTTCTAAGAGTGCACATGCCATTGCAGCCAAAGAAATCATGCTCTCCCAGGACTCAGATCTAGCGGTGTCTAATAAAAGGCCCGACGAAGAGAAATTTCTGCAAGATTTATTTTCCCCCGGGAAATTAACCATTGTATACCAGAGCACACATAGCATATGGCTGCCTGTCCATGGGAACAGTGAATCCAGCCCCTGATTCAGCAGAATGCTGGAAGTGGTGTTTAGTTGTGATAAATGGGACACAAGAAGAGGTCTGAGGTTGTGCATGGTTTAAATGAATCAAAGCCATTTGCCAAATTTGTGCACAGACTAATCTGAAACAGAGAGATTTGTATTGTGACTCAAAGCTAATTTTTTCTTAGACAAGCACCAGATCAAAAAGTGGTAGTGAACATGATTTCCAGATTAATTCCATTCATTTTAGGTGTGTGTTGCACTGTCTTTTTGTCTGCTGGATATCATGTGAAAATGAGAAAAGGTAGGCATACGTTGATATGCAGGACCCAGTGCACAATTGACATAGTGCAGTGAATTTTCTATTTTTATTATTGCTGTTATTAGATCGTCCTGCTCTGGGCACAGAATACAATAGCCATATAATTTGTAGCAGACGGTTAAGAAACTGCCAAACAATCAGCCAGATTTCTTCTCATGGTTGATCATTTACAGGTTTGATTATGCTCTAATGTCCAAATGTTCCTATCCTGGTATATCTTGCTGTCTAGGAAGGAAAGCACTCGCACTGGCTGCTACCATGGACGTACCTAATTCCTTTCTTAAAGGTAAGTCATAGCAGAGAGCCCTAGAAGAAGATTTTAACTTTTAAAAAGCAAGTCCCCTTGGTGTTTTTAAATAATTTGCTTCTTAGTTACACTGAAAATGTCCTTACTCTAAAAAATGAACTGATAAGTCATTTTTCTAAATAGCGATACTTCTGGAAAACAGAGATCTACCTGCTGGGTGTTCTGTGTTCTCAGACATCACTGTGTTTCTGTTGGAGGTTCAGAAATTGGTGTGCAAATACCCAATACCCTTTTGCATTAAACCCATTAAGGTCAATAAACATTTCTCTTTAAACAGCAATACTCCCAGATGGGAGAGCTGAAAGTCCAGCCTGCTTATCTCTTTTCAAACTGGTGAATCCTTATTACCCTCTGAAAAACTGGAATGTAAGTCAATCTCATCTGTAGCTATTGCATCCTTTGATGCAGTGTGGTTAGGGCTCATTTGTTTTCTCTCCCTTTACTCCCCAACAAATTCAGACACACTCTTTCACACTCTCACATGGTCACACTAGATTCCTTTTTTTTTTGTTATTGTTGTTGTTTTACTAATATTTATCTAATATCTCTAGTATTTGCACTAATTTTCTTTTTCTCTACTTCACAGTTGGCACAGAAAACTACAGGACCACCATAGTGAACAAGAGTGACAAAGCACTGAGCTCCTGCTCCTACCGGGGAGCTTGGTGCTGGTGCCACCTGAACCAAAAGGAAGAATCAGCAGTATGATAATTTTGACAAAATGGCAGGCAGAGCTCTGGGAGATGGTGTTCTGGCCTTACTTGTAACTGGACCCTTCCTGTCACCCATTAATAAGCAGGTTTGATTTGTTTGTCATTGTGCTGTGTTTTGTTTTGGTAACAATAGTCTGGGTGGTGGTAGAAACACTTCAAATGCTGGCAATGTACATCTTGCTGTAAGAGGCAGAATTATGCTTTCTTTATTATTATTATTACCATCATCAATTAAGATTCAGAACCAAATAACCAGATTTGATGGGAATTCCTCCTCTGGCTTCAGGGGGTACTGAAAATTCATGCTGTTTCAGCGGCTCTCCAGAGAAGGTTTCAGTTTATTTCCTGGCATGATGCGTTCTAGTTGGTATAGCAGTAAGCTGGCAGTGGTGGATCTTTTAATACATGCATTGCAGGAAAGAGTAAAGGACTGTAGTGCAAGAACCAAAACAGAAAATTGAGGTTTTGTGTTAAGTGTGAAAAGTAGAAATTTGTCTCTGCATTGAAAGAAGAAGTGTGGCCTGTTGGGTAGAGCAGAAACAGAGCCAGGGCAGATTTCTGCATTTGATTTCTGGCTTTGTTATTGGCTGCAGTGAGACTTCACATGTGCTCCCACCTCCTATTTTTAAGATGAGGGCTTTGCTTGCTAAAACAGTGAAAATCAATGGCTCTGCAAGAGCTTTGGCCGATAGACACAGAAAAAACTTGGGGTGTCTCCTGTCACTCATAGCAAACTGTAACTAACCTTCTTTCAAGTCACTCAGTTGAATTATTAAATGCCTGATTTAAAGAAACTAACAAGTTTTAAGCTAATTTTTAGTGTAACAACCTTTAAAAATATTGGGACCTATCCCCACACTTGCCCTTCATCCTGATTCTTTTCTGTGCTAGAATACAGTACGTGGGCAGTGCAAGGAGGAAGGAAGGAGAAGAGGAGGCTGTTCCCCCTCTCTCCTCCCTCACCCTGCAGCCAGCAGAAGAGGTGCAAACAAAACACCGGTGTGCTCTGACTCTCGGGGACCTCCTGTGCCTGGCTGATTTACGCCTGTGTGACAACTTCAGCACAAACCAGAAATCCAAAGAGAGGTGGCTGAGGAGAATTCTTTGTACATATTTTTTTCCATGTTTGACAAAATTTGAAAATGAGCTCTTTGGCAGGGAAATGTAGTTTAAATTTTGGGAAGCTTTTTTTTTTTCTTAATCATAAGGGGAATCTACAGAAGGAATAAACTTCCAAAGAACAGAGGAATGTTGTTTAAGACTACGTTAATGAATTTGCTAAAAGAGAAATATGATTTTGTACAAGATGTTTTGCAGGCAGAAAATAATACATTGTATGGGACTTTCTCCAGTTTGTCATCACTGGGAAAACTTTCTCTGGAGTCAACTCACTACTGGCTAGCACCATGCCACAGAAGTTTTTGACAGAAAATTGGTGTCAAGTGCTGGCATTTTGCAACTGACATTCACTTTCCCCTAGTGTAAATGACACTGCGAGACAAGAGGACTCAACCTCAGTGAAGCCCAGCGAGTGTAACCATAATGCCTCACTGGGGCTGCTTGGCTCTGGCACAAGGTGATGGCTGTCACAGGTGTGTGATTTGGGGGATTCCAACCTCAGGGAAAATTTTTTGATAACGATACATCTGCATTGTTTGATCTGTCTGAAGGTCCATCCATCCTCTCTCTCTGGCAATGGCATAGATGCCACGCTGCAAGCAAGGAGTGCTTGAAGAGCTCCCTGCATTGCAGGAACATGCTTGACAGCCCTGTCTGGGTGGATTTTACCTGAGCTGTTCCAGGCCATCTTCCATCTCCCCAGCACTCGGTTGCAGTGCATTATCACCATTTCCTCAATTATCGCAGTTATTGTCTTTCTGCAAGTGAACAGTGAGGCAGTTGGTTAGATGATGTGAAATATATTACCATCAATATTTTTTCTTGCACTGTCAAATCTTGTGCCTGATGCTTTTCCTTTTTCTGTCGCGCTCTCATTGCTACAACTCCAGCACCTCTGCCTCGTTAGTCACAAATTTCAGGAGTGCCAGTGAGGGAAAGCTCCATGTGCAAACACACACACCCCTTTTATTTCCCCAGGGTCACAGGAAACAATAGCTTATTCCTGTTATTAACAACTGATTACAGTTTTTGTTCTATTACTGCAAAAATAACTTCCGGAATTGGAGGAGCTGTACTTCTGTTTTGAAGAGAAAGCAAGTGTTGGAAGTGATGCCTCGTGATGGAGAGTTTACTCTGCTTCAAGATTTATTTTTCAGATCTCATGGGAAAGGGATATTGGCGCTAGGATTGTCCAATTCCAGGAGAACATCCTCAGTTAAAAGGACATCAAGGACTGCCTGTTAATCCACAGGCTAAAACTTAAGTAAGCAGAGGCTAATGTCTCTTTACTGGTTTAATTAACAACAATTACTTCTCTAAAGATAAGGTATTTCCAGTTAAAAGCCATCTCCTTCAACTCCAGATCAGCTGAGAATAGTTCAAATTAGTTTTAGGGTAGGGTCAAAGACCAGAATTTTAGGGGTTTGAAGTTTTTTAACTGAGCAGATCAACACGTATCTGCCAGGGGAGAATCCACATCTGGGTGCAAAGAGGGAGGCTGGCATTTCCATCTGCATGAGAGGGGATTGTCTGGGGGGTTTAAACAAACGACTTAATGAGGTGTCACCAAAGCACACATCTGTCCGCTCTGGAGTATCTGAAGTCTGAGCAGCCAGCACGCAGCCCCTTTTAAGGTCACCGGCAGGGGCGTGGAACTGGAATAAACCAAAATGCAGCCTGACAGAGTAGTGCCTGACAGGCTCTGGCGGGATGTTACGGACATTTACAACCAGGGGAAGAGGAACATTTAGAAAACAAGTGGAAATGTGCAGGAAAAAAGAACAGACAGCAGTTTTGGTGCCAGCGTTCTGCCAGGCAGCAAGGTGGTCCTCCTGCTGAGGTGGTGCTGGCAGTGCTGGTGGGGCTGCCTGGGACAAGCTTTTGGAGATCTCCATTGAGCAGGAGAAGGGGAAGGACTCATTTCAAAAAAGTGTAAATATTTGATCTTATTTGATTTTGTTTGTTTTTGTTTGGTTGATTGGTTGTTGTTTTGCAACAGGAGGCAGCTCCCACGGTGCCCCTCCATCCCAGCATGCAGCAAACAAGAAATGACGGCTGGCATTGCTCCTCAGCCTGCGCTGGCAGAAGGATCCCAGTAGGCAACCCACCCTGGCTTGTCTGCAGGGCAATTTGGCTACACGCAGCCAGGGAGGATTTGGAGGGACAGAACTAAGTCCGGTGACCACAACTGCAACTCTCCTTGCCACACAGGGCAGAGAGACAGGGGCCTGGTCCTCCCTGGGACACTAAGCAGCCTCCCCACCCTGCTCTGGTGGCCCAAGGTTCACAGAGATTTCTACCTGCTGCAGGAGGTGTTTCTGGAGACAGTTCTTCAAGAGGTGATCTTGAAACCTCGGGCAAAGTTCCTGATGACCTGAATGGTTATGAACCAAGCAGAGCAGGGATGAGGGCTATGGCTCTTACCCCCTAAGATTTTGATGTCTCTGGTTTATTGCTGAGAGCCCAGAGTGTTGGTTGAGGGCTCATCCTACTTTTTGATAAGGACTTGGGCCCAGTGCTTGGAAAATCCCAAGACACATAGCTCCCATCACCTTAGGATTTGGTTAAAGTAGTTTCTGAAATTTGTTGCTGTATCATTTTGGGGATTTACATGCTCTATTCTCCCCCTGCCCCCCTTCTCCTTGGCAGCACTGCTTACGTTGTGTGCTGCCTGATGGGTCAGGGAGGAGGCTCTGCTGTGACACCAAGGTCAGGGCTTGCAGGGTCACAAGGCCCCTTTCCACATCTTGCAGAGGTGTGGGAGTGCACAGGCTGGTATGGGTAAGCTGGAGTCATTAATGGCCCATCCATAACTCAGCTGGCCAGCCACTGGTCTCCGAAGTACTGGTTGCTTAAGGGAAAAGGAGATTGCTCCTGTTACATTTGGGATAGAGAATCTTGCCTTCATCCTGTGTCTTGGCCACTGGAATCCAGCAAATGTGAGCATCTGAGGACACAGGTTGTGATTCACGGATGCTTCAATTCAGCATCTTTGGCTGGACCAAAGTCTGCTCAGAGCACTGTGAGTTGTGTGCTCTGTACCCCCAGCCCTGGAGAAACCCTCACCCAGGCTGGCTGTGATGCTTAGCCTACGGGCACGTGGTCCCAGGGAAATATATGGGGAGTCAAGGGCCTAAGGGCTTTAGACCTGTGCCCTTTTACCCTTTCCTGACCATATATTTTTGTGCTGTAAGAGCTTCAGAAAACAGCCCTGCAGAAGTTTCTTGGCCTGTTGTTTACTTCTGCCTAACTGTTTTTATCTCCTTCTCCCCAGTTGCATTAGGCAAAGCCATAGACAAATGACCACAAGTAAAACTGGCAGGATGCAGGTCTGTGGACACCTCCTGTCACCACTGGCCTGCTCTCCAGAGTGACCACAGGTTGAATTTACTCCCTGAGTGCAAACTGCAGGGGTTGTGCCAGGGATGTTGAGATGCCATGACCTGGTTTCACGTGCAGAGCTGAGCTTGCAGCGTGGGCAGGCAGGGGGCTGATAAACGTGTGTATGGTAAAAGGAAAATCCGGAACCTCTTTCCCCTTCTTGTTTCATGATGCTGTTCAGCGAAAGCCGGGTGCTGGGCAGGAAAGCAGCAGCCGAATACTCCAACAAGTGGCTTGTTAGTGAGGGATGTCCTGTGGTAAGTATGGAGCAGCCTTGTCACTTCTCAGCCAACCCTCTGAGGACAATAAGGAAGGAGGACAAAATGAGTGCAGCCCTCCTGGGCCTCCCCTTAAGAGTTTAAAAGCAAAATATTGATTTTGAGTTACCCTGCTTCAACTCAGCTTCACTCTCCTGATATTTTTATTCCCTTGTAGATTTCTGACTCCATTTGTTTTTTAAAGAAATCACTGGTGAAATTGTGGTGTGTCCATGTAACATTCCTGCACCTAAAAATATGGTCAATTGACACCTTGAAGTTTTCCAGGCAACTCTAACCATTTGTGACATCTTTAGCTGCATCTCCAGTATGTTCAAAACAGATGAAGTGAATGAATTGATTTTAGCTGTATAAAACCCTTGATAAAAATCTCTTTGTGGCCATCCAGTTAGTCTCTTGATGATTTGTAGAGTATTCGCTTATGCCATGAATTTGATCCTTCCCACCTCTCCGCTTGTTTTTCAGTGAGCTTTGCCGTGGGCTCCCTGCTCCTGAATGCACTGCAGCCTCCTTCCCTGGGGTCAGGGCAAGAGCCGGAGCCAGACAATGCCATACTGACTGCTGCAGCATCACCAGGTTGGACCCAAAGCACTACGTATGCCATAACACACTATCCAAACAGCGGCTGATGGTAGAGAGAAAAAAGAAGCAACTTTGCTAGGTGTTTTGAATCACTGCAACCCTCAGTATGCCCCATAAAACCAGCAGAATTGCAGAATCCGATTCAAAGCCCCAGCAAAGTCAAAATGATTCTTTGACTGGCTTGAGGAGACAGGGGATAGACCAAAGCAGCCAAAACCTTTCCCTTTGTCCCCAGAAAACGTTTGAACATTTGCATGTAATGAAACATTCAGTAGCCCAGGGATAAATTAAGTGCAGAATCTCAATTCCTTTAATAAAATAATCTGCTAAACTGACACTTGTGTGTGGTCCAAACGAAATCCCTTTGAAGACATACGGTCTTTTCACTGTGTCCTATTCTGGCTCAAGTTCCATTATGTTAACAAACATATAAATAAATTGTTGATGGGCCTGATTGTTTTTTGGGGCTTGTTTTTTCTTAAAGGTGCCTCTGAGTATTTCCAGCCCTGGGGATTCAGGCTTGTCCAAGCACAGAACACAGTTACAACATGATAAACAAGAATTTTGGTTTCTCAGTTCCCCTTGACAAAAATGGAGGACTGAATAGAGATGGGACCCCGCTGGGTGTGGTGCTGACAGGTCTGGAGTGCTGATAATAACACATACTTCTGAAGTATGAGATATTCTTGGTTAATTAGAGAAAGACCTGAATCCAAGAAAAACAGCAAACACTTCTGCTGTTAGTAAGGGAGGAGGAAGCAGGGTGTGAGTGGGACAGCAAGGTCTGGCTTTGGCCAAGTGTTTTAAGACATGCTGAAGAGTTATGCCCACATCTGACACCCTTGGTTGACCAAACTGGTAACAACCAATTATTATTAGCTACTAATGGCAAGTTTCTGTGGAAGTAGAGGTGAGTAAAGACTCAGTCCCACCTTGTCCTGTGTTGAATAAAAAATAGAGTATTGAATAAGGAGGTGTGTGTAAGTACTGCTTTTTCCCTACAAGACCTTCCTTTTTGTCTTTTGAGTACTGTGATGATAAGGCTAAGAGCGTAACCTATAGAAATGCAGAGGAACATACATAATCTATGGGTAGCTATATCAATGTGAAAAAGCCACCTCCTCTTCCCTGCTTGTGTCATCCATGTTGCTGTTTCTGACTTGTGCACAAGTAGGTAAGACCTTGCCCTTTGCGTACCATGGGTGTAACGCTGCCTCTGAAACCGTGCGTGGGGTGAGAGTTGCTCATTCTGCTCACAGCGAGGCCTTGTGTGTGTGGACATGGTGTGCGACAGCCTGGCCACTGATGGACAGATGAAGGAGCCTTCCCCAGCATGTTAGGAGCAAGAGGAATGGCAGCTGAATGTGGATGCAGTATCTGTACGCTGCATTGCAGATGAAGGCAGGATTCTCCATGGTGTCGGGGCTCCTCTTGCCCCATCACCTCCAGGGCCTGCCCCGCGTTTCTGGCTGCGTGCGTGGCTTCCTGCAGAGCTGCTCTGAGCCGCACTTGTTGGGAGCCTTCTCTGCAGCCAGCAGCATGCTGAAAATCATCAAGTTGTCTCATCTTTTGCAGCATAAGCTTGTTTTAAAAAGCTGTGATCGTGTCAGCAAGCGCAGCCCATCATGTTCCCCCCACCCTCCTGCTGAAATCGCGGCCTGCCCCATGCTGAGCGCCTGGCAGAGGTGGCCGGGGGAAAAGGGTGTTAAGGAGAGGGCCCAGCTGAGCACAGCTCTCCTGCAGCAGTGACGGGCAGGCCTGGCGTCCCCCGCAGGGCCATAGCTGGCAGGGGACAAGAAGCAGCCACCTCAGCCCAATGCTGTGGGCCTGGTGGTGTTTGGGAGCAGGCATGCAAGTCTGGAGGGCTGATGGAGTTGTGTGTGTTGGGGTTTGTGCTGGGGGGTGCCAGTTGACTTCTGAGGCTTTTCTTTCTCTGAGCAAGCCAAAGACAGCGAGACAGATTCACTGCTTCCTGCCCCTTGTGCTGGCACCAGGAGAGTGGGGGAAGAGGGATGGGAATGGGGTGCATGAGCCCCCAGTAGGCTTCCTCCCTATTTGCCCACACAGAGGAGCCTCTCCAGAGCATCCCTGAGGGTGAGGATGGGCAAGCAGCCTGCAAACCTGCCAAAAACAGGGCAGAGATGGATCAAGGAAGTTACACCTGTGGTAAAAATCAGGATTTAACAAACTCACAGGAAGACATTTCTTGGTTAACTCGCCTTGCCTACGAAGATACCAATCTCTGTGGGCTATGAAGTCTGCAACGTTGAAAATAGTTGACAAAGTAATTTCTGAGCTGGCTGTGGTTTTCCTAGTCAGGCACTAACATAGCAAGTAACCCAACCCTTTTCTCTTCAAACATGGTAGCTTCTCAAAAGCATTTATTCTGAGAAGAAAAAAAATGTTATTCCAAGCTACAGAAATCCAGATGGGAGAAGTGCTAATTTGAATTTACACACAGGGCATCACAACCTGTAGAGGTTAAGGAGAAGATAAGAAAATAAAACCTGTATTTTATTTTTCTAAGTACATTTATTTTCTTTTCCTAAGTAAATTACACAATCAAGTTGTCAGCACCAGAGGCGGAAGCCTCTTGATACAGCTGGTGCATGCAGAGCCAGAGAAATACCAGGAAATGGCCGCTATGTAGCCACCCAGGTCCTGCAGCAAGGCTCGTGGCCTTCAGCCGGGCTGTGCTTGCTGAGGATGCCTCCAGTGGGCTGCGCCCAGCCTGGCACCATCTCAGCTTCACCTCACCTAGACCCGAACACACAAGTGGCAGCCCTGGTGGATCTCTGCCAGCCTCACCTGAGTCACCATGTCAGCCAGTCCCATGGCTGCTGAGCGATATGACGGGGAGGGAACCTTGTCATAACATTTTTTGTGTGTGTGTTTAGTCGCTGGTTTATTTTCCTGTGAATGATAGTAACAGTTCAGCCTACAAAGCTGATGTAATCGTGAAACTTTTTTTCAGCAGTCACAGTTCAAATGTCCCTGCGTGGACGTTTTAAAGCAGACCGCCTTAACGCCAATTCGGCTATGCCCAAGACCTTTACATAATCTTTTTCTTTAACTTTTTTTTTTTTTTTTAACAATGCTATTACACTAAAAATTCTTTGAAAGCTTCTTACTGCAAATATTGTTTCCACTTTTCATTTTAGTTGAAAACTGTTGCTGTTTATTAAGGTAGACTTTGCACGAAGTCTTTCATGCAGAGAAACCTGCCGCTAGCTGAATGAAGAGGCTGAGGCAAGCTTCAGCTGAACACCACTGCTCAGGGTCCACATCTTTTCAGAGGAATAAGACGCCTCTGGCAGACTCATATTTATTTGGAAGAAGTGGATGGGTAATAGGGAGCAAATTTAAAAACAACTCTGGCAAAGCCTTTGCCCAGAGCACGGGCACACAGTCTCGCTACTGAAATGTGCAAGGTTGCAGCCTGTTAGAAATGACACTGTGGTGAGAGAGGCAGGAAGGGCACCAGGGCCTGATCTCACTGCCTGTTGTGATTCTGAATTGTCAAATTTCTAACTCTTGGGGTTTACGCAAGTAAGTATGGAGGAAGAGAGGCAGCGGAGAGTCGATTGGGAGGTATAACTGCTTCTGCCCTGGGTGTTTGAGATCAAATCTGAAGAGGGAAACCAGCCTGGCCTGCGTGAGGTCCCTGCTTGCTGCTCTGCTTAGTGTCGCAAGGCTGGCACCGGTGCTGCCCCAGCCCCTGCCATGCAGAGATCTGTGTGCTGGCTGGGCCGGCCGCTGAGCTGCCCACATCAGGAAAATCTCCATTTATCTCCCTGTGCCTTAAAATGCCACAGTGGGTTGGGAGCTGCCAGCAGACCAGACCAGCATTCAGCAAATCTGGTCTTAAGGTTCTCAGTAACTGCACCAAAAGTGCGGTGGCCTTCAGTTGCCGATCTATGCACCCACTCGCCAGCTCAGATTTCTTCTGAACATGCCAGCCGGTCGACATTTCACTGAGCCAGGTGCCCATGGACCCACCTGACAGAGGCACGACCGCACACCTGTGCCCAGCCTGGGTCAGCATCGCACCGCTGGCTCTGCCCATGCCGAGCACAGCACCCAGCCCTTGGTGGCCATGCCACAACCTGGCTGGCCAGGAAGGGCTCGAGGGGGTGCCTGTGAAGCCAGCGGAGGAAGTTTCTGCCCTACAGTTCTTGACTGTTTGTCACCTCCGTTGTGCTGGTGCAGCTGCAGGTGAGGATACACGCTAAACCCGGTCACTGAAGTGACCGGGGTTAAAAGTGCACTCTTTTGGGAGGGGGCAGTTATTAACCTGAGCTACCTGCCGGGTGCGATTCACAGCAAAGGCTTCCAGGTGTTCATACGGACTGAACTGAGGGGCAAAGGCCTGAGCCACACGGGCAGGAGTGCAGCCACCAGGAACAGCCACCGCAGGGACATGGTGCAGGCCCCGTCACTTTCAAGATGCGGTCAGACAGGGTGCTGCAGCATCTCATCCAGGCTCCCTTTCCCACCAAAGTCTGGTCATGACCCAGTCATCTTTCAAGGTCCCTTCCAACCTGGGCTGTTCTATAATTTCTACGAACTGGAGATTTCATGGTCTGGTGTTGTCAATAAAACCCATATCTTGTGGAAATACAGTCAGAGTCCTTTTGCTTCTTCACACAGCAGCTTTCCGTACCTAGCACGCTGTGCTTGGACCACAGGCCTCTCACAAGATACAGGACCACTCTCTTTTATGTGCTTCGTATTCTTCGTCTGAGCTACGCGTATCAGTTTGACTCCTTCCTCCCATGGGACAGGATTTTATTGGCTTGCAGATTACATTCGCTCTTACACAGATTTCTTGCATGCAAATCAAGAAGTTGAGAGGAAGACAATGTAATGAATATGCTAAACATGGAAAAGTGGTATATCGTTATGGTTACATTACAGTGCATTTAAAGCAGAAAACCATCAAATACAAATACCCCAAAAAGCAGCAGTTCTGCATCAAAACATAGGAACAAAAATGTGAGTTTGCAGAATTTGAAGTTCTACTGAAAGGAAATGACTGTGGCTTCAATTATTTACTGAAAACAAGTGGCTGTAATCTGTGAACTGTTTAAAAAAAAAAAAAGGAAAGAAAAGAAAAATACTTTTCCATATTTTGAACATTTCTGCCTTGTTACAGGTTCCTTCTTTAGGATGTGGAGAAAAGCACTGTTATATGGCCAGGTGGGAGGATGCAGGGAGGTAGAAATTTCAAAATAAAAATGCAAGAAATGTTAGAAAAAGGGAGTGTTTAACAACTGAGTCAAGTCAGTGGATAAAGGCATAATGACAGAGTCTTAGCCACTTGGTCAATACAGCATTTCCACCTTTCTCACTGTCAAGCCTTGAACATCAAACAATGTGAGTCTATCCCCCTCTCTATTCATCGCTGCACCCTTGGATTATAGTTTGGCTGGAATATCCTCCTGAGGGAACTGGTGTGATTTATCTCAGCTAGTCTCCCCTGTAAATAATGAGATAGCCATAACCAGAGGGTCCTGCTGGTTCTGTCTGATGGTTTTCCTGCTTCACCAAGCCACAGGAGCAAGAGGGAACAGGGCTTCTGTGCAAACACCCTTGGTGGTGTGATGCTCGAGCATCCCTCCCGTGGGAGCCAAAGGAAGAGCCAGGCTGGTAACTGGGCTCTGGGGAAGACGGGCAGCACCCTGCTGAGCCCACGCTGCTGAGCACCTGGGTGTGGACCTCCAGGGAAGCCTCTGCTCTGAGGCTGAGGACTGTTTCTGTTCATGCTGGAGCCTCAGCTCTTCAGAAAAGCTTCTGGGGAATGATGGCTCTGGCCTTGCTGACTTGCCAGGTGTCACTGCCTTTTCTCCCATCTTCTTAGTGCCTTCTTTTCTCTTCTCCCAGCCTTCCAGGGGAGCCAAAGGAAAAGGGAAGGAGGGCTGTTAAATACCACATCCCTTAAGACAGCTTCCATTTTAAGCTTTCTCTGGCATCAGTGGTAAAATAGTTCTCTACAACACAGTGTATCTCACCAAGAAACCCAATTCTGATTCATACGCATTTTGTGTCCTTTTTAGAGATAACTTCTAATTCATTAAAATAAAATTGTACAAATATTAAAATCACTTGAAAGGCAATGATATTGAATGGAACTTAGAAAAAGTAGCAGCCCAGCCCTTTGTTCACTGCAGCCCCTCAAACAGAGGTGAGGCACAGATTATTGCTTTTTCTTGCTCTCTTTTTTTTTTTTTTTTAATCTTTCCCCTCAACACACGCCTATTCATTTTTTGTTTCTGTGAAACTGGGTCTTGTCTTCCATTTGTTAACTATTTTTTTTTTCCATAGGTGATTCCTATCACATCAAAACCCCAACCAAAACTGGACTTCAGTGGGAGTTTAATCTGACTAGGGACTTGGAGGATTTTGGCCACTGTGCGTGTGCATGCTATAGACTTGTGTGCATGTGCATGTGTACATTGTAAACATATATATATGCCAATCTGTGAAAATGCATAATTTCTTGGCTCCCATCCTAACCTTTGTGCAACTGGGTGCTGGGATCTGGATATGCAGCGTGCTTAGCAGCACTTTTTAATGAAGAGGTGTTTTCTCCCTTGGAGCTGTCATTCTCTGCCACATCACAGACTCCTTCAGACAGAAAAATAATTGGCCACTTTCTTAGAGCATGGAATCAGAGAGCCCCAGGGACCGGCAGAGTGCTCAGCGAACCGGGACGGTGACTTGCTGTGGCGCCCACTAGTGTCCCCCTGCCCTCCGTGGGTCTCCTTCCCACGCAGGTCCTGGCCCTGGGGCTTGCCACCCGCCCCCAGGCACCCGAATGAGGGCTGGTAGATGGTGCCGTGCAATGTGACAGCGAGACCCAAATCCCCAGAAGGAGAAAGATGAAACAAAATGGACAATTACTTCCAGAGCTGTTCAACTAGTAAACAGAAACTCAGGACTGCTTTGGTTTCTTTTTTCCCCTGAAACCTGTGTACTTGCTGCCCGGTGGGCTGGTTTTCCATGTTTGCAGGAGGCTTTGTTATTATTTTGCTTTGAAGTGGGTTTTTAGCAGCACTTATTCTGCTCAGGGGCTCCTAACATCCACCCTTCCTCTAATACTGCCCAGAGTTGTTAGCGTGCATAAATGGGCGATGGAGTAAAATTCACGCCTTAGCACCTCCCACTACTGCACCACAGGTAGGAAAACGACAAAATAAATGGTCATGGTGTCCTTGAGACACTGTCCTTGAGACCCAGGTGGACTTTAAGAGTACTTTGCCTGGCAGGAGCATGCCAGTGTCCCACGCCAACCAAATGCTCAAACAAACACAACACAGTTTTTACCCTGTCTAAGTAAGTTACTCTGGGTCCAGCTCTGCTACTTGCAAAAGAGTCCTTGCTGCCCTTAACTCTCTTGGCCCTGGAGCCAACTGAAACGAAGGAAGAGCCCGTCCTTTGCCTTGCTGTGACACCTGGTCCCAGGGGGCACAAGTGGAGGAAGGCAACGGCCACCACCCCATGGGATGGAGACCCTCTGATCTCCAGCAGCACGCTGAGGCTCTGTGGGTTACCTGCCTTGCTGGCTGAAAGCCCTATGGCTCAGGTTGTATATAAGGGTAACTGGGAGGTGGGATTTCACCTTGAGTGGGGCTGGATAAGGTGTGAAGTAGGCAGAAAAGTTGCCGTGATAGTATTGTGTCTACTGAGACCTCAGCACCCTGTGGACATCAGGGTCTGACTACTCATATCAGGCCACCAGCTGCTTTCTAATGGGTCTTACTAATGGGGCTTGCATTTTAATTCAGATCAACACCTGAAACAAAAGATCAGAAGATTTTTTTTCCATGCCCTTTTCGTATTCATTACATCCTTTCCTTTACTGCCCTTTAATCCATAGCCATGGACAACAGGAGAACCAGTAACAGCCTGAAACGTGACTACTGGGGAAAGGAAAAAATATAGTCAAAATAAATAAATAAATAAAAATATATTAAAAGGGGAAGAAGAAATAATATGCGTTTGTGTGATGGTTCAAAGTTCTTCTGTGATCCTGCTCATTTGTCTGTTCTCATCTGTATTACCCAAACTCTTCGAGCTAAATTTTTCCCCCACTAATGTGCTAGGAATCAACACAATCATCTGTGCTAGAAAAAAAAATGCAGAGCTCATACTTCACTCACTGGAGTTAATCGGAGAGAAATGGTGCAGGGAGACTTTCACGTTGCCCTTGTGTCACCGCAAAGCAAATTACGGTGGCAGAGATTGGTTATTACAATTGATAAATTACGATTACAGGGATTGGTTTGGGGGTGTCTGTGTTTGATTTTGGTGGGGGGTTCTTTTTCGGGGGATTTTACATTCGGGGTTTCTTCAGAAGGTAACTTCTGTGTAGGTCCTAAATCTCTGCTGCCAAAAAACAAAGAGAGAAAGAGAGAAAGAGAGAAAGAGAGAAAGAGAGAGAGAGAGAGAGAGAGAGAGAGAGAGAGAGAGAGAGAGAGAGAAAGAGAGAGAGAAAGAGAGAAAGAGAGAAAGAGAGAAAGAGAGAGAGAAAGAGAGAGAGAGAGAAAGAAAGAAAGAAAGAAAAAGAAAGAAAGAAAGAAAGAAAGAAAGAAAGAAAGAAAGAAAGAAAGAAAGAAAGAAAGAAAGAAAGAAAGAAAGAAAGAAAGAAAGAAAGAAAGAAAGAAAGAAAGAAAGAAAGAAAGAAAGAAAGAAAGAAAAGAAAGAAAGAAAGAAAGAAAGAAAGAAAGAAAGAAAGAAAGAAAGAAAGAAAGAAAGAAAAGAACTCGGCAGGGGTGGTAGCAAGGGGAAAAAGCTCTTCTTCACCGGCGGCGTGGGGGCATCTCACCGGGCTGCCCCCGGCGGTCTCCCCCGGGGCCAGTGTTTCCCGGTGGAAGGGTTTCTGGCCGATTTCCCCTCTTGGGGCCGTGCCAGCCCCGGGGCGGGGGTGCAGGCAGGCTCGGCTCCGCGGCCGCGCAGGGCTCCGCAGGTGCGGGGGCACCTTTGAACCTCCCCCCGCTCCCGCAAGCGGCTTTTCCGAGCCGAAATTCCCGTGGGGCAGAAAGCGGCCATCGCCTTCCATCAGCCCCTAACGACCCCGCTCCCCTCTGCCTTTGGTCTGGCTGCCGCCCGCCCGGATGGGTGATTTGGGAGCTATCTGCGCCCGTGGTTGGAGGCCAGCCGGGATGCTTGGAGCCGCTGGGGGCACTTCCCCCTGCATGGTGCCCGCAGCCCCCCGCCGAGGGGATTTCAAAGGGTCCCGGGCTCCCCCCGCAGCCGCCACCCCACAGCCCACCGCTATTCGCTTCTCCAGCCCCTCGGGTTAATGGTGGTCCCACTGGGAGCCTCGTAGCGAAATCACGGAGGGCGAAAAGCCCCCGCAACCTCCAGAGCGCGTATTTCTCAGCTCTCAGGTTAGCAGCGGGAGGTGCTGCACGGCTCCGCCATCAGAAGATGGCCCCGAGCGGCACGAAGTTTATCGGGGCTTCCACGTGGTGAAATTGTACTTCTTAAAGTGTCGGGACGAAAAGGAGAACGTCTTTTTTTATGGGCTTCGAGCTGCTAATTTTAATTGCTGTCATTTAAACAGTTTAGTTGGGTCCAGGCTCTTTCAATAGGCATTGTTTATCTAAACCAGGCAAGCAAACCAAAATTAGCTGTTTAAAACTCCCTTTAATAGACCTGTAAATGTAAAGAAGGTAAAACCAGATCTATGGCCATCACACCCGTGTCATGGATCCTGGCGCGTTCCCATATTTCCATGGTACGGCTGTCAGGCTGACAATTGGCACCGACCTAGAAGCGAGTAAGCGATCTTGCTTTAAAAACAGGGAAAAGGTGCTAGGCATCCCTCATTAAGCTTATCGGAGGGTGAAAAGACAAGCATTTAAGAAGAGCTGCTTGGAGATCCCTGTGCATGAATAATACAAAATATGAAATGATGCTCGTGCTTATGCTCGGCTTTGTGATCCTAATTTTAGTCTCTTCCTCTCCCTAAGTTTCTGCAATTCCTTTTTAAGAAAGCAAAGGCACCTCAAAGCTAAACCCAACTTAATGCTTTTCCCATCTCCCTTCTTGTAGGTGTTCCATATATTTGTCAATATGACAAAGGTATCTGCTTTACGAAGTCTTACACTTTCTAGAATGTGCTTTTTTGTTGTTCTGCAGCCAACAGGGTACCTTAGGCCCAACAAGAAAAAGTGGTTATGTGAATTTGCCTATCAAAATTATCCATTGCCAAGAATTTAATTCAAGCACCGAATATATTTAACCTTGTCTGTATTACACTGCCATATTTTACATATTAGTATCAGACCTTGATTAGTTTTTACTAATCCTTGCATTTCCCTTTAATTTAACATCACAGCTAAAGATACAAGCTTTTAGGTATTTTTCCTTATAAGGTAGAGAAAGGATGTGACCAATATGGCTACTTTGAATACCACTTTATTTTCAAATACTGACTTGTTTCTTCCAGCTCCTGATTCATTAACTCATGTCTGTTTTTTTCTGTTTCATATACCTTGTCTAGAAAAGGATATTCTTCATCATCTCATTTTTATAAATTAATCCCATAATAATTATGTACAATTATGTATACTGGTGTGCATTTTTTTAATATTTTGACACTGTCTTTTTAAATTGTTTTCGATGGGTAAGAAAATGGCAGCTAAATTTAATGAGTTACCAATGAGTAAAATTGCTGTTAATGTGACACCATCCCTAGTTCATATTAAAAATAATGTTTCTTTGGTTTTGTAGATCTATTGATTTCTTGTATTTAAGGTCCATATATGTATGTTTGAACAACAGCTGACTACTTTTTAACTCCTTGGGGTTTGAGTTTTTGTGAGCCAAAATGTATTTGAAGCTGCACTCCTTGTGCCTCGAGGACTGTACATTTCTGCACGTGGAAAACCCCATTTGTCATAAACTAAAATGGATTCGTGGTCTTCGCAGCTACAGGACAACTCTTTTCAACAGAAAATAAAGAGCATTTCCAATTAATTTAGTCTGCTAACATTCCCACAAAGGAGGTGGCTGTTGTCTGTGTTTGACAGATGAAACAACCAGAGCAGTAGCTGGCTTCATCATAAGAATAGCTGCTGAGGTTAAGCGTCAAGCTGCAATGCCCTGAGCCTTTCATGAACACACTAATACATCTCTTATTTTTCTCAAGCACTCAACTGCCTTGAAAAGACAGGTAGCAAGATGAAAGAAAGAGCAAGAGAGAGAGGAAGAAGAAAGAGAGAGAGAGAGAGAGGAATAGAGAAAGAGAGAGAAAGAGAGAAAGAGAGAGAGGAGGAGAGGAAGAGAGGAAGAGAGGAAGAGAGAGAGAGAAAGAAGGAGGGAAGGAAGGAAGGAAGGAAGGAAGGAAGGAAGGAAGGAAGGAAGGAAGGAAGGAAGGAAGGAAGGAAGGAAGGAAGGAAGGAAGGAAGGAAGGAAGGAAGGAAGGAAGGAAGGAAGGAAGGAAGGAAGGAAGGAAGGAAGGCTCACATATGACTAGCCACATCTAAAAAATCTCTGATTTTGTGATTTTAAAAGTGACACTGAATGATGGTGGAAGTGTGGCAAGTCTCATGAATGCATCTAAGAGTATCCTCCTTCCTCTGCCTAGCCAGCTACTCTGCATGTAGTTGAAGGGGGGGGGAGGAAGCCAGATTGGATGACTGGGAGAAAAAAAAAAAATCTGCAAAATTCCAGCACCGATTTGCCATAAAGGTGAAAGTATTGAAGCCCATCGAGAATTGGATGCTAGCAAATTGAGGAGGACATCTTATAACGGCACACTATTTTTAAAACCAAAATCACAGCAAGCAAAAATCATGCAAGGAAACAAATTGCCTTGCAGAAACAGTTCAAACACAGCATTCCGAAAATATCGCACACCCTGTGTGTCCTGCCATACTGACAGCAGGACTTGAGGAAGAGCACAGGGACCAAATAATATAACAGGGGATCCTGTAACTAAAAATTTATAAGCTGTCCACCTAGACCAGTTGTGTGTGTGCGTGTACCCATACCCATACACACAAGGATAATGGGACATATATGGGCTATACCATAGTGATGTATGAATTCATATTTATATATATGCTTGCAACAGCCTGATGGAATAGGTTTTATAGTTCCTATCTTGTGTCCTCCTAGGCCCTACTGTGCAGGGTACTTTTTGTTTAACAGTGTTAGTCCCCACAAGTTTAAGCAATTTGCTGAAGGAGAGGATCACTGAGCTCCAAGAAAAGAGCAAAGATCTCAATCCCATCCCAAAGGCAAGGGAGGAAATATTTCAGTGTAGATTTCAGTGTAGTGTCATTCTGCCGTAGCTTGGGCTGCAGAAAATGAGGTATTCTGGAACAGCTTCTTCAGAGTCAGAGGTGCTTTGTATTTGAATAAACCCAGGGAAAACCCAGCTTTATTTGAATAAAGCCCAACAAAACACGATAATCTGTAACCCTTCAAAGACCTACAATTTCTTTCAACATTCTTTTTGTGGTTTGGAGGTTATTTTGGTAGTTTTACGAACCTAACACGCTCCTTTCTGTTTCACCAATCTGCTGCTTCTGCAGTTTATCTGTAACATCTAAAAGGGCTGTGGGACCCATTCAGAAATCTCCGGTCCCGCACATGAGCGAAGCATCCCGCAGCTTTTTGGGGCGATGCTCCCCGGAGAGGTCCGGGGCAGGCAGCAGGAGCGGAGCCGACTTGTAGGGGCTGTGAGGGGCAATGCCCCGGCTGCCCTCCCCGACCCACAGGGCGAGAATTGCAAGCCGGGGCAATGAGATCCCGGGTCCCGGGAGCCATGCAGGTGCCTGCGATGGCCACTTCAATTTGCGGGGTGCGGGGGATTGGGGCTTTTTTCCGCAGCGTGCAGATTGCGTGAACGAGCATCCCACATTTCAGGCTGCGCCCTCAAACCCTGGCACGGCTGAAGGGCAACTGAAGGCGGGCAGGTCTCCGTCCCTGTCCCTATCCCTGTTCCCGTCCCCGACCCTGTTTCCGTCCTCGTCCTCGTTCCCGTCCCCATCCCCGTCCCGGTCCCGGCCGGCCTGGGGGGAGTTGCGTGTTCCGAGGCGGGTGTCGAGGCCAGGCTGCTCCGAGCTGAGCTGAAAATCCCCCCTGCTCCGGAAAGAGCTGGAAGGAAACATGAATTCGTTAGGGAAACTTCATCCCAGATGTATTTCGTACCGAAGTGGAAAGCTCCCCTTTTAGCGGGACGGCCACGGTTTTCCTGCCCCCTGCGGGGGCTGAAGGCACCGCGGGCAGCCTGAGCATCATCGGGAGGTTTTCTGCCTTTCTCCCTTAAACGCGAGGTTAGCCAAATTTTGGAGGAAAAACCGTAGCAGCCTTCAGCAGCGACCAGCACCTATTTCTAACCGTAGCCGGTCTGTGATCCTGGAAAATTCGCTCCCGTACACCCTGCACAGAAGCATCGCCAAATCTCCTTCCGTGCCGGAGCGCCGGGCTTCCCCGGCACTATTTCGATGTCTTCCTCGGACGCCAAACCGGGAAAACGCTGTTCCGGAGCGAACGGGGGGCTGGGGGCGGCGGGGGGGGGGGGTCAGTGCCGGCCGTCACCAGCCACCCCCCCCGGGCACCCCGCAGGTGGCACGGCGGGGACCGCTTTCCCCGGGGCCGCCTCTCGGTTGGGATCCGGAGGGCGCAGATGAAGCCCCGAACCCCCAAAGTCGGCTGGGTACCGCCGTGCGGGCTGCATCCGGAGCAAGATCCGCGTCCCGCTGCGGAGCCGCTCCGGTTGCTAGCTGCGGATTGCGGCAGCCCGATGCGGAGCGGCTCCGCCGGCGTGTCCCGCCGTCCCGCAACGAAATCCTGGCCGCTCTTTGGGGCCGCCCTCAAATTCGGCCCCGAGGAGGAGGCATTGGGGTTGCAGTGATCCCTGCGATGCGGCCGGCTGCGGGGAGAGGGGCTGCGGGGCTGGAGCTGCCAAGTCCTTGGTGCGGGCTCTGCCCGTTCCGCAAAACCAGGCGGGCATCCAAATCTTCCCTAATTCCCGTTCCCTCCCCCGCTGGGGCAGTCGTTCCCATCCGGGGAAAAGCGAGGAACGGACCACTCCCGCATTTCGGGCTCTGGCACCCGCCTGAATCCCCGGCCTGCCTTCCCGGAGCGCGGTGCCGAAGGGGAAAGCGGGCTGCGGGGAACCGGCCGCCGGCCTCCCGAGCACCGGCAGCTTCCCACCGAGACACCCCGGTAAGGTGCAGCGTGCCTCCCGGTGACACGGTGCTGCCCGGGGAGGGCACCGGGGGACGGCTGGGCTCGCCTGGCCCTTCTTTTTTAGGGGACCGCCGGCTCCCGGGGCGCGATGCCGGCAGCCGGCTGCGGGGAGGACGGGGAGGGAACGGGGGGGGGGGTGTCGGGGACGCGCACCCCAGAGTCACAGGTGACTTGTTCCAATTAGTAGCTGTCTAATTAAATTAGTGTCACCCGGCCCAGCCAATGGGCCGGCGGGGGCGGGGGAGGCGGCGACGAGGCATGCCCCTCCCCGGCTGCCCGAGGAGCGGGGTATAAACGGCCCGGGCCCGGCCCCGGCGCATCGCTGCGCGGCCGCGGGTCGGGGTCGGCAGCGGGCTGTGGGCAGGGGGCTGCTGGGCACCGCCGCCCGCCGGGGATGCAGCTGGGCGAGCCCCTGCTGGCTGCAGCGGGGGGAGGACCCCTGCCGGGAGCCCCCTTTTACCCCTTGGAGGGCGGCGGGCGAAGCGCTGGAGGAGGAGGAGGAGGAAGCAGCAGCAGCACCACCACCACCACCCGCGGGCCGCCCCGCCCGGGCTCCCCGCCTCGCCTGGAGCTCGACAAGGCGGCCAAGAAGTTCGGGGGGGCCCCGGCCATGCTGGGCGAGGCGGAGGGGGGCGAGCAGCCCTTCGCCGCCCCCAAAGCGGACGGCCGCAAAGCCACCCCCTGCGGAGAGGAGGAGCTGCCCCCGGCCGCAGCGGCAGCAGCAGCCCGCTACTCGCTGGACAGCCTGAGCCCCGAGCGCTACTACCTGCAGTCCCCCGGGCCCCCGGGGGGCGAGCTGGGGGGGCCCTGCGCCCTTTTCCCCTACCCTCCTGGGGCGCAGCACGGCGCCGTCTACCAGCCCCCCGGCGGGCCGCCCCGGTACCCCTACGGCTCCGTGCTGTCCCCCGGCGGATTCACCGGAGCCGTGTGCCCCCCCGGGGGCCGGCCGCAGTTTGGCGGCGGAGGGGGGTACCAGTACGGGCAGGGGGCGGCCCCTGGGGGGCTCTACGGGCCCTACCCGGCGGCGGGGGGCTCCTGCGGGGGGCTCGGGGCGCTGGGGGTGCCGGCAGCCGGGCCCGGGCTGCGGGCGCAAGTCTTCCTCTGCAACCGGCCCCTGTGGCTCAAGTTCCACCGGCACCAGACGGAGATGATCATCACCAAGCAGGGCCGGTAAGAGGCCGAGGCGGGGCGGGGAGGGGGCGCGGGGGGTCCCACCGGGGTGGGATGCTGTCCGGTCCCCAGCCGGCGGGGCGGTGCTTTTCCCGTCCCGCACGCAGCATGGTGTTGATCCCCTCCGCAGGAGGATGTTCCCTTTCCTGAGCTTCAACATCACCGGGCTCAACCCCACCGCGCACTACAACGTCTTCGTGGAGGTGGTGCTGGCAGACCCCAACCACTGGCGCTTCCAGGGGGGCAAGTGGGTGACTTGCGGCAAAGCTGACAACAACATGCAAGGTAAGGGCGGCTCTCCCCGCCCGGCTTCCCACAGAGATCCCCCTGCTTCCCATCCCTTTGGCAGGGCTCCTCTCCCCTCCGGCTGCCCGTTGACGTGGGGCTTTTCCCTAGGCAACAAGGTGTACGTCCACCCCGAGTCGCCCAACACCGGGGCGCACTGGATGCGGCAGGAGATCTCCTTCGGGAAGCTGAAGCTGACGAACAACAAAGGTGCCAACAACAACAACGCGCAGGTAAATGGCGGCGGGGACACCGGGCTCTTGGGGCTTTCCAGCCTGTCGAACCGCTAGGTCAGTGTCCTTGTCATTTGTTCCCTTCTTAACGGGCTGTAAATCTGCTTTTCTAGTTGTCTTCCTAAGGAGAAGCGATGTCAGAAGTGACTACGTGAATTTCTTTGTCTTTAAGCGATATGTCTTCAGCCTAGAGTTTTTCAAAAAGTACAGCTGATAGCTCTCGACTTCCTGCATTTACAGAACTTAGCATATTAGTAACCTCGCGGAACAGAGGGCTGCCCGCTGTGAATCCTCTCCTGCTAACAGCGAAAATCTCTCCCTTCCCAAGTCAGAGGATTAAAAGGACTTTTATTGCCTGTAAGCGGTAACGTTGCTGCAGTTTGACTTAGTATTGTCTCTTCCGCGGTTCCTTTCAGATGATCGTACTGCAGTCTCTACACAAGTACCAGCCTCGGCTCCACATTGTGGAAGTGACTGAAGATGGGGTCGAAGATCTGAACGATTCTTCAAAGACTCAGACGTTTATTTTCCCTGAAACGCAGTTCATAGCAGTTACAGCATATCAAAACACTGATGTAAGCACGGGTGCATAAAACTATAGGTATAAAATTGGATGTTCTGGGTTCAGCATGTCATTTTTACCG
Organism: Anser brachyrhynchus; assembly: GCF_964034855.1. Lineage (NCBI taxonomy): Eukaryota > Metazoa > Chordata > Aves > Anseriformes > Anatidae > Anser > Anser brachyrhynchus. The sequence goes on along the minus strand of NC_137695.1, from coordinate 42,434,250 downwards.
TGTTCTGCTCTTGCTTTTTAGATTACACAACTCAAAATTGATCACAATCCTTTTGCAAAGGGCTTCAGGGACAACTATGACTCGTAAGTACATGTCTGCCTTGCAGCTGTTTCTGTCCGGGAGGCGTAATTCTGCTGTCAAATACTTGTGTCTAAAGAGAAAAAGAGAAGCTCTTTAATACTTTGGTTCTTCAGAAGTAGTTATACTTCTACTAGCAGCTCTGCTGGCTCATGCACTCATTTTATGAGATGTTAAATGTCTGTCTTAGACATATGTCTATTTGAAGAGTTGATGCATTGCCTTGACTGCATTTTACAGCAGGCTGCTGGATTTTGGTTAAATACACTAGTAGGAGCTAGCTGGCTTGAAAGCTGGCAGCAGTGTATTAGCAGTATCTGTACAGGATAGGTGACTTCAAAGTGTAAGCAAGACTTGCCTAGTCATCCATTTCTGTCACGTCTCTCTGAAAAGCTGTACGTATTCAAGTCTAGCTTCTGAAAGGGCTGCGTTTCACTTAAAATTGATTGGTTGGCAGAGAACAGTGTATACTGGTAATAGCAATACTATAAACTTTATCCTGGTCTAGGAAAAGCAACCTGAACTTGTAAAAGTGATGAAAATGAACTTCCAGATCAACTTGATTGTAGTCCTAGCTAAGAAACGACTTAGTTTCTTCTTGTTATTTTTTAATACCATATGTGGAATTGTAGGAACAACTCTCAGTATTTCTCTTTTATGTTGTAGCATGTACACAGCCTCAGAAAATGACAGATTAACTCCATCTCCCACGGATTCTCCTAGATCCCACCAGATCGTCCCTGGCGCCCGCTACAGCGTGCAACCGTTCTTCCAAGAACAGTTTGTCAACAACCTGCCCCCAGCCAGGTTTTACAACGGTGAGAGAACCGTACCTCAGACAAATGGCTTGCTCTCCCCGCAGCAGAGCGAAGAGGTGGCCAGCCCTCCTCAGCGGTGGTTTGTTACTCCTGTACAGCAGCCTAGTGCCAACAAGCTGGACATGAACTCCTATGAGACGGAGTATTCTCCTAGCACCTTGCTCCCTTATGGCATTAAATCCCTCCCTCTTCAGACATCCCATGCTCTGGGATACTACCCTGACCCAACATTTCCATCCATGGCTGGCTGGGGGAGCAGGGGCTCTTACCAGAGGAAAATGACCACAGGATTACCTTGGACCTCCAGAACAAGTCCTCCAGGCTTCTCTGAAGACCAGCTTTCCAAGGAGAAGGTGAAAGAAGAAATTGGCTCGTCCTGGATAGAGACTCCACCCTCCATAAAGTCTCTAGATTCAAATGATTCTGGGGTCTACACGGGTGCTTGTAAGAGAAGACGGCTCTCCCCTAGCACTTCAAGCAATGAGAATTCCCCATCCATGAAATGTGAGGACATTAATGCTGAGGACTATAACAAAGACACTTCAAAAGGCATGGGCTACTATGCATTCTATACTAGTTCTTAAAGCATCCTTTTACTCCAGTTGGCTGTTTTATTTTCAGGGTGGCCTTTTTTTTTTTTGCATTACAATTGCCAAAAAGACTCTTGCCTTCCACCTTAAATTGTTGTGTGCAATTCTAAAGAAGGTGCCAAAGCTTTTTGACTGTTGCAGGTAACTAAGTAGGGAAAGAACAAATTATGATACAATTCTCTCCTTTTAGAAGCCTTCTAGAAGGAGCCGCATGTGGAAGCTGGAGCCTAGATTTTTTTACAAGATGGCTTATTTATTGGAGACACTAAAGTGTACAGTTTGGCTTGGCTCAGAGGCCTGATCAAATCTATGCACTGCTGAGCAAGGAAACAGGGTTGGATCCCAAATTTCACTGTCTTCCCTGCCTGCCCCTCTGATTAAAAAGGGGGCTGGGCTGTGGGGGGCTGCACAGATGCTACATTCTGCTTTAGAGCAAGCTGGTTTCTTCAACCCTTGTATGCAGCACAATTGGCTGAGTTGAATGCTGCTCAGCTGAGGCTTTCTTTGGCAGAAGATGGTTTAAAAAATAAGGCCTGTTTGCCAGGCAGGATTTTTTAACTCAAAGGTCTTGTTGCTAGCAATGGTGTTTTAATGACCAAATCTGACTTTTCTTTGTCCAGAACTTGCATAAGAACATGCCTCCATCCCAAAAGCCTAACCTTTACTGAGGTGGCAAAAAAAAAAATCGAAAGTGTACAGTTGTGTTTTGTCTAGGTACACTGTAGCATATTGTGGAATAATGTATAAATAGTTGACCTATAGTTGTTCAGTCAGAAGGACCTCCGGTGGTGCTTTGAAGTTCAAAAGGCATTTTTTGGTTAATCAAACTTAGCATATGGAGCATTGCAAAGACCATTAACAGACTTCTATTTGCGTGTATGTAAAGTGATTTTCAGCTGCCCTGTATCAAACTGGAAGTGATGTAACTTACCCACTTTCTTGCCTATAGTTTCAGCCATTTTAAATTCATCAACCCTAGAGCACTGGCACACGAACTTCTCCCCGTGAAACTTGGTTCTGTTTTTTATGTACATAGTAGTAATTTTTAATAAATGTGGTGCTGCCAGGGATGAGTGGGGTTTGCTCTCTGCTTCTTTGCCTCTTTTGGGCATCCCAGCTGGGGGGGAGGAGGGAGCCCAAGCCTGCGGCTGCTGCATCCCTAAGGAGTGGGGACTGAGATGCCTCTAGACTTAAACATCATCTTTTTAAAGTTTTTCCTTGTTGTTCTGTTCAGATAGATGCTGCTAGTTGTATTAGGTTTTACTGTTTTTTTTTTTCCTCCCTGTAAATCTCGTACTCTGCCCCCATTCTGTTCTGTTTCCCTCCCCCAAAGCTCTGCGCTTCCCCCCACGCTTGCTCCCCAGCCCCAGGGCCCTTCTTCCCCCGGAGCTGCGGGGGGCGAGGTGTGAGCTCTGCCCCCGCCTCTTCCCGGAACGCGTTAAGAAACTCCCCCGCACCCTTATCGGGGGAGAAAGCCCCTCCTGGCACAGCCATCGGAGCCCGGCTGCCTCGGCGGCAGCACCTTTCCCGAGGAAATGCAGGCGGTAATGGGATTAAGCTGTTAGCGATGCGCGGCTGCAAACAAAACAACCCCAAGGCTCAGGCCGGGGCCCTCCCCGAAGGAGCTAAAACAGTCGGGGGGTGGGGGGGCGTTTGCAGCGGTTCCCGGCCCGGGGGAAGGCGAGCAGCCGGCTCCCAAGGAGCTTTCCATCACCCCGGGGCCGCGCTGTGCAAGCGCAGCGGAGCCCCGACAGCTCTCCCAGAGACAAGGAGGACCACGTTTGGGATGGGAGGAGACTAGCAGGAATTTGTAGGCGGCTGGGGAATGAGATCTTTTTCTGTTTATTTTCCTTTTTAATTTTTTTTTCCTTTTTCCTTTTTTTTTTTTTTTAATTCCATTTAGGGGTTCCCCTCCCTGTTCTCCTGCCCCCCCTCGAAGCTCGCTGCCGGCCCCGCTCGCCCGGCGCTCCGGAGCACGATGCTGCCGCAGCACGTTATTAAAGGCTGTATATTTTTGCACTACGCGATTTAAAAAAAAAAAAAAAAAAAACCAACTTAATACTTGTGAAAAGTCCTCACACTGTTTAATAGAAACATAAGTGCCTGGCTGGCCCCAATTAACACCTTGTGATTATAATGCATTCCTAAAATGGGGTGTCAGACGCCAAATTGTGAATAAAGGTAGCTAATTAATCTTCATAGGATGACACTGATAAACAACTCTATATTTAAATAAAGATCAAGGAACCGGGTGCTTCTTATTTGTTTACATTAGCAGAAGATAAAGTTAACTACCCTTGCACTTCGCTTCGTACCGCGGCAAACAGCAGAGAGCCCCGGCCGGCCCCTGCGGCTCTCTTATCGCGGGCTGGGAGGGCGGGGGCCACCCCAAGGTGCTCGCCCCCTTCCCCTGGACACCCCCAGGAAGGGTGGGGGTGACCCCAAGGTGCTCGCCCCCTTCCCCTGGACACCCCCAGGAAGGGTGGGGGTGACCCCAAAGTGCTCGCCCCCTTCTCCTGGCCACCCACGGGACGGGCGCTGGGCGCTGCCGGCCCCGCTCGCACGTCTTCGCCTGGCGGCTTTCGGGCAGAAAGCGCGGCGAGGGGGGATTTAAGTGAAAGAAAAATAAAAAATAAAAGTTATTTGCACCGTGGCGGGCGATGCTGTGCAGTGAGAGGCGAGCTGTGAGTGTGCCCGATGAGGCTGCAGAAATTAAGTTATCGGTTAAGGGAAATCCGGGCTTCGTCGGGTGGTGCTGGCTGGGGTCCTCTTGCTTGTCCCAGGCAGGTGCTGTGGGGTGGGGGGATGCCCTCTTCCCACTTTTCCATACCCATGGAGAGGGCGAAATGCGGTCTTAACCGTTTGAGGCCGTTCCCCGCGATTTAACCATTATCTCGGCTATTTCCCCATTCTTCGAGGGAGAGGTTCCTGGCTCTGCGTGTGCGGCGTTTGTCTCTGGTTTAATCGCATCGGCTCCCGGCGGGTGAACAGCGGCAGCGGAGAGGGGCTCATCCCAGGGCCGGCTGGGATGGAGACGGCTCCTCAGCAAGCAATTTGGTGTTTTTTTCGTTAAAACAGCCCCGCGTGTGCTCTGGCCGCCGCCACGTCGGAGTTAACCGCCCGACTTCCCAACGAAACTTCGTCCCTCGCTGCTCGCCCCGAACTTTTCCGCTGATCTTTCACACCCAGCTGGAAAAACCAAACGACCCCGAGCCCCTTCCCATCCCACGGCCTTTCCCCCCCGGCGGCAGAAAGGACTCCTTCCCCACTGCTCTGCGGGAGGAAGGAGCAGCTATTTTTTTTTTTTTTTGGTGTCTTTTCGACTATTTGATCGAGGTTTTACTTTCAGTCTGAATTTCTTCCACCCAACCCCGTCCTCAACGCCGGCTTTTCATCGCCTGCTCGTTTCTTTCCACCTCCCCCTCGCTGAGGGGGCTTTCCCAGGAAGGGTTTTTTCGGCGGTCCCCCACAGCCGCCGCCGCCGCCTTCCCCTCAGGGACACCTCAGCAAGAGCCGCGCTGAGGCGACCCTGAGGGGAGGGCGGCAGGGGCGGCCGAGGGAGGCGGGGGATCTACCCTCGATGGGATCTACCCTTCTGCGGTGCCATTGCGCTTCTGAAATGCCCCATCCCGCCGGGGTGAACGGCTTAGGGTGGCGGCGAAGCCGGCGGTGGCGGCTGGGGTGGCCCCGCTCTGGGGAGAAAATGGCGCCGAGGTGGCTGAGGTGAGGGCGACAGGGCCCGCCCGTGCCTCCCTCGTGCCCATCCATCCCATGAAATTGGATTTTGCCACCACCTATGCTTTTTTTTTTCCTCCTTCTTTTCCTTTTCTCCCCCCTCTCTACTTTCCAGCATTTCCCCTCTTTACTTTTCTCTCGTAATGTACAACCAATTCTGTCCCCCTCCCCACACAAAGTATCCATAGCTCACTCCCCACCTTCCACAACATCCGTAGCCCTCTTCATAATAATGATATGGCTAATATAAACATTAATCTAATCCTTATTGGAAGGATTTTAGTTCTTGATGCATATCACAAATATGTAACCAGAGGAGAATGACATTAGGCTGAAAGTGCGGAGTGCAAAATATGATTTGAATAAAATGATAGGGTGGTATCTAATATTTCCTTTAGGGAGTACTATACTCTGAGCTGTCACAACCGATTGTGTAAATAGACAAGACTGAGGGATGTGATCCTAATCATATTGATGAAACATTCATCTGAAAGACCGAATGCAACCAGAAGGGACTCACTAGAATACAATTAAATCCTAATCTAGGGAGGAAGAATCCTCTGCAGACTTTCCTCTAACCCACCACCTTCTCTTGCCTTTTCATTTTGGAATCAAATAGAAGATGGGATAGAGAGAGCAAATAAAGGAGATAGTGCTAGGCCATTTGCCTGCCTGAACGACTGAGCTAATGCAGGGAGTGCTGAATGGTGAGGAAGTAAATCAGCAGACCCAGCCCCGCGTATAAGAGTAGATAAAGGCCTAACTTTACTCACATGGGTAACTACCTACCTGCAAAGGGTTTCCACATGTGAGTGGTGTTAATTTGGTGCAGGAGGCCTGTGTGTTAGGATGAAAAGTCCTTCTCTGATCGCATATTCGGTCCCAGGCTTGTGAGTAAAACTGTCTGCTGTAAACCATTTAGTTTCTATCTGCAGCAGGGAAATGATTTCTTACTGATAATATTTAGTAGTAAAGGGGTTGTTTTCCCACCTCTACTATTTGGTTCCTGTCAGGCCCTCCTTGCAGTGGTCTCAAACTGCCTTCCAGGGCTGGGTAGTGCACAGGGTGAAATGGTCTCTGTGTTTCTGTGTTCCTGACATATAGCAATATCCCCTCAGACCACGGTGGAGATGGATTAACTACTGCTGTATGGGGAACAATGTATTTTGTCCCTTGTTTCTCAAAAAAAAAAAAAAAAAAAAAGGAAATACTCTGAGAAGGTGGTTGAGAAGAAGTTTCTTCTTATGGTACCTATAACAGTATGAAAGCCAGGCTGACTGCTTTTTGTCACTTCTTGCTTTTGGGGAAGGTGTTGAACAGGTGCATTTTCCTAATGCATACCACATTTTGGCTTATACCACTAAAACGAATTCAAACTAAAAATGTCTGAATTCATGTAGTGATGTTTAAAGCTGGAGAAGCAGTCTGTCTTCCTCCTACCACCGTGTAAGTCAGACTTCTTTTGAGTTTTTAAGACCTGAATCTGTTCTGGCGTTTTTAGAGCTTTTTCAAAGTCATATGCTCTTTTATCAGCAAGACGAGGCAAAACGTGAGGTGAGTTCTTTCAGCCTGGAGTATTCTTCATGCAAGGACATTGTTCAGTTCTCTTTTAGCAGGGCATGATATCTGCAAATGAGGGAAGGATGCATCTAGGGGGTAGGAAGTCAAGTAACAAATCTGTAGTAGGAGCTCTGAACTTGCATTGTAAATCCATATTCTCTTCTTCTGAGGTATGAACTCAGCAGTTTTAGAGCTTACATGAAGTCTCTGTGGGAGGTAGGCACCACTAAAGTGGTTGTAATGTAAAGAAGTATCATTTTAGCAGGTTTGGGAATGAGACTTCATGTTAGGGTTCCTCTACATTTTGACTGTATGTACTGGGTACAAAGAAGCAAGTTCTGTTACGGTTGGTTCTAGTTTTCTTACAGCAGTGTAAGGCTTTTGCAGTGTACGTAGGGCATTAATTGTTAAACTCCATGGAATGGTTATGATCACATTTGTCTGTAGAGTAATACAGTCTTTGTAAAATGCTTGACATAAATGCAAATTTCCTTTGAGGAGGAAAACCGTCTTTATTTTTAACCTTGACTATTAGTTTGAGTGATCAGGAAAGACAAGTATACTTAGCTGTCTGATTTTAGGGTCTTAAGTTTTCTTGTTTGCTAAATAGGTAGCTATGCTCTGGCTGTTCTCCTGGGGAGAGGAATTCTTGAGAAACTAACTGGTTTGTAATGTGTTGGCACTTGCTTTTTCTTAGTGATAAGTTCCCAACAGCAGAAATGTTATTATTTCAAACACTCTCCTTTCTTTATACTTTTAAATCTTCTGATTACTTCCTACACCAAGTAAGAATATGAGAAAATGATACTCGTGTCACAGTGAAGTTATAGTTTAGGCAAGGAGAGCTCTTAAACTGATTCTTCAGAGGAACTGTCAACACAAGAATTTTTAGCATAAATGTTGGAAAAAACCCAACTGTTTTTCATACCTGCCTCTTCACAGTGGCAGGTATGTTTGTTTGTTTGTGATTTATGTGATTATTGTTCAGCAAGAGATTTATTTTTGTTAACCATTCTCTTGCTACTTCTTTCAGTGAAGGCAGGATTCTGCTCTGCTGCCTTTAAAATGCAACTCCTTTTTAGGATCATTTGAGAGAAAAGATTAGGTAAATTCCTTGGCGGGGAGGGTGGTGGTGGTGTGGGTCTTTAATTCAGGAGAAAAATGTGGCAGAATCTACGGTTTTGCTCACAGAAAGAGCAACATTTCTGAAGTTTGTGCTAGCAGTGATCTGAATAGCAGATATATCTTCATTTTAAAGCTCAGTTTGAAACCTCCAATATATTACTCTTAAATTATATGTCCATAATACACCTCTGAAGTTGCATGCTGTCAGAATGGGCCAGTGAGTAAGGGTGGTAGCTTGGAAGTGAAGAACGTGGTTATTTTTCAGACAGATCAACTCCCTAATTGGGTTCACTGTGCACCAGCAGAATTGCTTGTGCTGGCACTGAGCACAAAGATGAAACAGAGTAGAAAGTAAGAAAGAAAAGCAAACTTTCTTATTCCTGTTAGGGATGCTGGTGACTTCTTTCACCTGTTTAAGCAGCAATACTTGGGATATTTTTCTCTCTCCCTTTCTTTCTTTTTTCCTTTTACAATAACAGGTCATGGCAACTAATACCTCAATAGTGAAGTCCATATTCAGAGAGGTGACCAGAATAGCTGCCAGTCTTCAAGAGCTTTTAAGGAGCTTGGTATAAGTTCCCTGACTGGAAAGCCAGTCCCCCTGGAGAGGGCCCTCTGATCCAGTGGAGATGCCACAGTGGTATCATCACAGCATTTAAGTAGGTGTGGGATTACAGTGAAGCATGAGTTTACAGCACCTCTCCTACCCCACAATAGCTGTCTGTGTACATGCTTTTACTCCACAGTTTACTACATAGTGCACTTGCTTCTCTTTCATCAGCAGGCCAGTCTGTCTGTTATTACTGAATGGAGAGAGCAAGCACTGGCTCACCAAAGAGAGGATGAGCTGTGAATCCACACTCTTCTCTTGCTTTTCTTACGTATTTACACCTTCAAACACCGTGATGAGGATAAGAGTACAAGTATTTCAGACAGACCTGGAAATACATTGCTATTTCTACCAAGGGACAGTTGGGTCTAGTGCTTTCCTGATATCAGTCATAGGAAGAGAAAGACATTCCCATAGGTATTAGAAAGCACACGCTGTTTTTTGCTATGCTACAAAAGGCAGTAAGCAACCCACAGTATAATGAAATGTGTATAATAGTCTGAATGCAGTTTTAAGCTCAGAAGAAGCATAATTATGATATGGGTACTGTTTTGTGTTTCTGACATACCCATAGAGAATCCTTAGGGAAATGCAACCCCCTGGAAATGGTCTGACATATTGGGAGTTTCAGGGTAGTGTCCTTGATCAGTAGCTGCAGGAGGGATGCTCTGTTAAAAGCTGCTTTCTGTTTCATATTTGGAGTGACTCCCGAGGAATAAGGAGTGTATTTGACTCTAGGACACAATAGCACACAAAAAATGAACAAGCAAAAAGTATTGGGGTATTTCACCAGAAAGTTTAAACAAATAACCAAACCTCTCAATCAAAGATGGATTGCTCTTAACTGTGGGGTGAGGACTGATTTCTACTGGACTGAATTGTGTAGTTTTTTTGTTTTTCCTTTTTGTTTGATAAGTGGCTAAAGTAGTGGGCCGTGTGTCCCTTCTGAGTTTTACTCTGTCTCTTTAGGAGAATACTAGATAAGAGACGGTGACCTTCTGGTGTTTACCAATCTGCCCGAAGAATGGAGATTAAAAATAAAAGAAAACAACCTGGATTCATTACCTCAGTGAAGTATTCTCCAAGCTAGGAGTCGCAGGGAGAGCTAAAGCAGCAACAAAAATGGCAACTTACGTTCCTTCACCCCATTCACTTCCATAAAATCTGATCTGCATTATTCTCCAATCTGGTATTAATATTGTTATGCTGAGAAGTGCTAATGGCCGCCCATAACGCTTAAAGGTCACTGAAGTATATAATGAAAACATTCTATAGAAAGACTTGAAGACTGGCCATAACCACACCTAAAGAAATCCTGGTGGAGACTAAGTGGATCAATTCTCTTTTGTCTAACAGCTAAAGCTTTCAGTCTCCTCTATGATAAGAGCTATAGAAGTTAATAGCTAGGCCAAAGCATCTTAAGTTTATGGTGCCTCTTTAGTGAACAGTGAAGCTATAGGAGAGGGTTTGAGCTCATTTAAGGTTCCACTAACTGCTGAGAAAAGAGAACGATACTTATCCCCCCTTAGTCTTTCCTTTTTATGCTTGACTTGTGGGTACAGTCTTTCTGTTCTACCAGCTATAGGGCTCATCAGACCATTGTGTGAGTCGATTCATTTCACAGACTTGACAGAAAACCCATCCAGGAGAAAAGGACAATTTTGTCCTGCTGGGTTCATGAGATGAATCACCTCAGCCAAAACCCAGTAAGAGTCAGAGACAGTGCATAGGAGAGGGCAGGATTACATGGCTGGGACTGGTGAGAAGGGAGCTCATGCAACCTCCCTGTCTCTCTCTGCCGTCAAAAAACCCTTAGATTTTGACAATCATCTCTTTAATTTCGTGCAGGTTTAGTGAGAGAGGGGGACTATAGGAAAAGAAGGCAGGACTGGGCTTTGATATAATCTCATGTGCATTTAGTCTTGAAACTGCAGTGTTATCATTCAAAGCGACAAGACTCCATGCTTCAGATCAAAGTTTTCGTTGTTGTTTTGTTTTTCCTCAGGCTGTTGGAATAAAAGTTCCCTTACTGATATTCTGTTCCTTCTCAGTGCCTAGAAAAGCCAGGGTCATGGGGAGAGGATCGCAACTTCACTCACTGTGTCACAGCCGTAAGAAATGCAGGGCGATCAGGTAGAAAGAAGTGACTGAGAACTTAGTATAGATATCACCTGGGGTGTGTGACCTTTCTTGTGCAGGCTGGTGACCTTGCCATTGAGTCACAGTCACCCAGATTTAACTCTGCAGTGATGACACACCTCTCAGGATGGGTTGTCTGAGGCTAATTTGGAAACCCAAGAAGGTATGTATTAAGTTAACACTTCTTGACTCAGACTCTGCAAGGCTGTTTCTTCAGGTAAAGTAAGCTTGCTCAAGGAATCCACAAGAACAGGTGTGTAATTTGTGGGATTTTGGTATATTTCAAATTTAGGTATATTTCATATCTCCATTGGGGATTGGGATATAATTAATTGATGGTAAAAGACATTAAGGAAAGACCTGCATTGATGCTTCTACTTTCTCCTCCAAATAATAAGCGTAGACATTCAGGGACAAATACAAAAATCCACTCCTGCCTGTTAAATGGATAAAATCAGTAATGTTGGACAAAAAAATGATGTCGCCAATGCTTTCCAAACACAGCACATACTGCTGTGAGACTTTCCTGTGTAGGGCTGAGGCCTCCCAGAAAAAATACCAAACTTGCTACTGGTTTGCAAGATTAAATTGTAAGCAGCCAATACCCAACTGCAGGAAAGACACTTTATAAGCTGAAGAAGAAAAATTGCAAAAGTGAAATACTGAAATAAATGAACAAGCCATCAGTACTACTTGAGAGAACCCAAACTGTGAACTACATTCTGCAGCAGTGGATTTCAAAGGATGTTATTCAAAAGTAAAAACCATTGAGATTGGTTTACGATTTTAAAAGACTATATTTTTAATTCCTTCTTACTAATTCTTTAGATACCTTTGTTGGTAGGGAAAGATTGCCTCTGAAATGCATTTTTACTATTTTACTCTGAAGATCTTCATTATTTCTTCCTCTTCTCATTATCATTTCTGTTTTCTGAGATCTTTGTATCTGCCGCTAGGGCATATGTAATCAGAAATGAGTTGACTTGTAAAATATGACTTGCCTGTGAGAAAATCTCTCTCTCTCTCTGGGAGGAAGCTACAACTGAAGAAAACTACAGTCTAGTATGTGAGTAGCAGGTTGTGCTATGAAGAATTATTTGAGAAACTGGAAAGTCATTGTTAAGGACTGACTGATGAAAATACGGCTTGTAGCATGCTGCATAAGCAACATAATGGTTGTTCTCTGTCTTCTCACAGGACACTTGGAAACTCTAACTAACAGTACTTCAGGGGAGAGATGACTACAGAATTCTGTGGTCGTCGTGTAGCCTGTTTAAATAGCTTGCGAATACTTTGTCTTACTTCAAGAAGATGAACATTGCGTCCAGGATCAGGCCATTCTTTAAAAGTGGTGCCACCATTCTTAAAAACAAAACAAACAAAACAAAAACAACAAACACTAAAGAAATAAAAATCAGTAATAATCCTCTGTTCTTGACCTGGTCTGGCAAAACTGTTCGTTTAAGAAGTGACACACAACTGTAGCCAGGTCTGGGTAGATTTACAGAGATGTGTCACTATAGGTATATCAGTAGCTATGGATGTATTCTACAGAGACGGGTGAAAGTTGTGTCTGTGTTATGTTTCTGATGCATGCACTGAAGAGGATCTGGACATATCAGGACAGATGTTCTTCCTGATATGAGGTGAAGGTTTTGAGCCTGTTCTCAATCTCAACAGTGGAATCGTGGCCAGAAACAGTCCTAAACTCCAGGCTAAACACAGAACTTCTAAATGAGAATGTCAATAAGCCAAATAATTATCAACAGTTGTGAGCTAGAGGCAAAACTGTATCTTGTTTATGTTTATTGGAGCCCACAGAAGAGTTTGCTTTGGAAGAAAAGGAACAAAATTCAACATTCGCATGAGAATGCTTGCAGAAACTTGCAAAATTTCAAAGCATCTGATCTGACTGGAGACAGCAGCTGGGACTAAAGGACTAAGCCCGCTTCAGCTTTCACTTTCTAAGTGCTTTCTTTTTGTATCTGAATTCAAGAGCAATCTGTCCATCCATGCTGGCCTTCTAACATGATTGCTTGACTTCCTGCATGCAAGAATGGGCTGTCTTGTGCTTTGAGGAGGTTGTCCTTGAAGATCACCCAACTCTCATAGGCTTTCCCTCTACCTTCCAAGGTGTTTTTCCATGAGATTCTACTAAAAAGATCTCTGGACGAGCTGAATTCTGCTCTCCTGAAGTGCTATCACTAATTGTACAATTTTTCTTTCTCACTTCTCTCAAAATTCCAGATTCTTATGGCTGCCCTTTATTTCCCGAATGTTTTCTTTCTGTAAAGTCCAGAAGACTTGTCAGTCACCTACATCATGAAGTTACCATCAATGGAGTTCAGAAACCTGGGTTGCTTGTGCCCAGCTATATTACCCCATCTGCAGATTCCATGGTGGTTCTAGTTCCCAGCGAGTACCAGTGCCTACGATCATGAAGCTTGTTCCAGCTTTTGAATGAAGGCTTCTTCTCCTTCCCCTTCTTGATCAGGTCTATAGCAGGCACCTAGAACAATGTCACCCATGTTGGACTGTTCTCTGATCCTTGCCCATAAGGTCTTGACTGCCTCATCGCTTGTTCCCAGCAAAGCTCTGTGTGTTCCAGCCAGCACATTACACTTGTTGAAATCCATGTTTTTCGCCTTTACAGACTGGCTTTCCTAAAGAGTCCATATCCATCCATAGCAGCACTCCAGCCACGTGAGGTATCCCACTGTGATTTTGTAAATCCCTGTCAGATGCCACAAAGCAATCTCTGTTCTGTGGTTGGTTTCAGACCCCAGACACTTGCTTTCTTATTCCTCTGAGATTTACAGTGCTGCTTGTTGGAGCTGCTGCCTTCTCACTCCTTCTTTACCTCCCTGTGTACTCACCCCTTTTTTCAGAGGTCTGTTCCTTTTTCTTGTCTCCTTCATCGTGTAAAGGGTGGCATTAAATGCACTTCAGTCTCTTGTTGCATTAGTTATGTTGTAGAAAAGGAGCTGGGTACCCTAGCAGCCCTTGGATATTCCTTGGCACCTGAGGCAGGCTATCTGGAAGTCCATTTGAGGCCTTAGCACTGCACTACTTCAGGTTCTTAGGCAGAGATGTTTGCTTTCTGGATGTAGTAGTAGATGGAAGTGGTCCTCATGTTGCTTGGCAGTAGGGTCTTGCATGGATGCCCTCTAGCCCTGAGGGGCGGTATTCTCAAGGATGCTTCTGCAGTCATGGCTGAGGCTGGTGTGGGGACATAGTGCTGCCTGCTGAGCAGCAGAGCGCCCAAGGACGTGGACTGAAATGACAGGTTCAGTCATTAACTAGCTGAAAGAGAATGGTGTTAGTGTGGGGGATATACAAGGCAAAGAGAAAACTTGGAGGCCTGGGTCAGTATCGAAGGGATGTCTTCAAGATAGCAGGCACTGCGATTATTGAGAATTGGAGGAGAAAAGGGGTCAGGAAGGCACCAAGTAAAGGCCTGAGCTGACTGAGGAAGGTCAGCTGCAACGTAGGGTGAAGATGTGATAGCCACCAAGCAAAGCCTGCTGGAAGAATGCTGCCTTTCAACACTTACTGAAGAGATTTGGTCAAGCAAAATAGTTTCTTGGAAATGTAGTGGTTTATGTTGTTTGCCTTTTTAAATCCAATGATAAGTGCTGTAAAACCAAACGTATTATTTTGTGGAATTATGTCCACTGTGTTTCCATTTTAGAGGAGAAGTATTGGTACGCACCAGCAAGTCATGCTCAATCCTCAGTCACAGAATTATTGGTGTCACAATGTGTGTTTGAGATGGTATGAATTTTTCATGCTATTGTTATTTTGAATAATCAAAGAGCACCTCCAGTATATTATTTTCATCTGCAAAGAAAACTTGCAGAATGCTCTAAGGTTTATAAACTATTACATGTTCACAATCAATGAATTATCCAGTAATATATAGCAAACTAATACTAAGAAAACCTTTTCTTAAACTACTGTTTTGCATTTATATATAAATAAAAAAGTCAACACAAAAATAAAAGGTGCCAGTCTGTCTGATAAATGTGTGTTTTTTTCCCGATATTGTATTATCCTTACTGAAAATGCCATAGCAGTTTGTACAGAAACGTAGTAGCCTCATACAGAATTTGCTCAAAAATCATGTGTTAATACAATGAATAAAGCAGGAATTGCACTTTTTGTAGAGCTAAAACATTCTGGTATGATGTCTGAGTAGAGTAACTGTGCTGTTGGGATTAAATGGGCTGGATTCTGGCCAAAAGTTTTTCTCTCTGTGTTTTTTTCCAAAAGGACCAGAAATGTTTGAGATGAAATGACTTTGAATGTTTTGTACCACTGTAGATTTTTGTGGCAGAGAGTTCAATTTTATGACCTCAGCCTACAACAGTAAGAGCATATTTAACTTTCATCTGCATGGTAATGCTCACTAGCAACTAGTATCTAGGGTTCCCCGCCAGCTGTTAAGAGTGGTGCTGTAAATTACAGCAAAAGATCCACTGAAATGGGTCAGATGGGGCTGGCTCTGTGGTTCCTGTGTCTGCTTTCCAGTGTGCTTTCAGTGCAATCTTCTGACACTTCTGCAAGTTTCCATTCCAAAGGAGGGATGGTCTGTGCAATTCTCATTCAGCCCTGAAAGTCTGTTGCCTTTTCCTGTAGCTAATGCAAAGCTATTAAGGTGCTGAACAGAGGGTGGCTCATGCCTTACTCAAAGATGGTTCTGAGTAGGTCAGGTACCTTTCCTGCCCGAGCTTCTGATAAAAATGTTTGACATAAATCCCTAAGGCAGGACCTGGGTCTGCAGAGGGTGTTGGGTACAGGGTGTTGAAAAAAAGAACTGACTGCAGCAGAAATCAAGTGGTCAGCACTTCCCAGGGACAGGCCCTTGAGCTCTAGCATTTAAATGCCAAGTCAGAGCTTTTCTCTTGTTGCCACAAAGAGGGGTGCAGTCCTGCAGCATGAAGCACAGCCCAGAGTCACATCAGGAGGACACGTGAAGGAGTTGCATGTGTCTTCTCTTTGCTAGCACAGGGTCTTGGTCCCAGCTAAGTACCATTTGGGTACGTCTCCTCTGAACTTGACTTTCTTTCAGCATTTGAGCTGGAAGCTTCTAGAACCATCTAGAACCACTTCTTCTGCAGTGTTTCTCACTGCTGAAGTTGGGCTTACCAGATTCATGTTAAATTATACTCTGTAACCTCTTGATAATAACCTCCAAACGTATTTTTTTATTTTTTTATTTTTAAATTTTTTTTCTTGTAAGGACTACTGTGTCACTCAACACGGGGCATCACTATGAGGGAGTGTTCTCCAGTGTGGAGGAAAGTTTCATGTCACAGCATTGAGTGATACACCAGATTTTTGTAAGCATGTAACCTCAGTTTCCAGTTTCTATGCAGCAACTCCAACAGGGTTTACAGATCTGTTTTCTGGGCTTGCAGCTTCAGTACTTCTGATTGCAAATGTAATACTTTGCTACATCAAAGAGGATGTATTTAATGGTTATGGCCCATCTAGCGCTCTCCTAAGCATGCAAAGGGCATGTACATATAAAGCATAACCACATAACATGCAGTCTTACAGATATAACCTTAAAAAAGGCAAATAAAGGGGTGTGTGGGTAGGAGAAAGACATAGATCCGCTGGAGATCCAAGTTGGAACTTTTCCTGTAGAAGTAGGATACCGGCTGGAATTGGAGACTTTCCAAAGCCAGGGTGCCTTCTGGCTAGATAAGATGGACACTGTCACAAAGGGCCAGGTGTTGCAGTCTGCACGCTGAGTAGCACTAACCCTTGTAAAGAGCCTCACTGAATGCTATTTATTCATGCATCCCTATTGAAGTTAATGTGAGTAGAATATGTTGAATTTGGCCCTAGGTTAGTAACATAAAATTGTAGCTCTTTAAAACGGATCTGAACAGAGACGTACAGCCCAATGCTGCACTGGGCCTGAGAACTCGTTGCTTTGAGGAGGCTTGGGATTTTTGATTTTGCTGTTTTATCTGGGGAGTGGGGACAGTCAGGGAAAGAACAGCGTGACTATTTTTCTTCCAGATCTAATAAGAAAAGCCTGAGAGAGGGCAAAAAGAATTTGCTCCCTTGGATGTTATCTAAGATGCTGCCTTCTTCCTCTAAGAAATAGAGCTTTCATGTGTTATATTACATACGGCCCCCCGAAAAGATGCATATCTTTTGCCTGGGGTGAGCAACTCCTGAGATTTCTGAAGTCAGGCTAGTACATTAACACCTTAGATTTAGGTAGCGCACGGCTACAAGCAAAAGTCTTCGGATGATAGAAGCAAATCAGACACTGCTTTTGTATGTCACGAGGGATTATTCTATTTTAGTGCTATGCCCTTTGGCTTTACAAATGCACCTGTAGTGCTCCTGTGGTTAGTGCAAAGACTCTTGGTGGAATTAATTTACTTTAGTCGTTTTGTCTTTATAAATAGCAAGCGTTAGAACCGGCTATACACAAACAGCTCTTCAAACCTTACGTGTATTCTTTGAAGCAGTTCACGAATAAGGAAGGCTTCTGCACTTTAATGCCAGCACTGAGTTCACCGGTTTACTTTTCCTTTCAGAAAAGACAATCTGAGGAAGCAGGAGTAATTTTTGGCTGTATCTGTATTTGTCATATGGAAGATGGGAGATAAATTCTAGGAAGTCTAAAGTCTTTCACCTGTGTGAATCTGAAAAAAAAAAAGTTATGTCTGATTTAATGTAATCTGCTGTGTTATTTTTATTGGAAAAAATGGCTCTGAGAGCTCATAGTGTTTATGTGGTATTGTTGACATATAGTAGCAAGCTGCTAACCATTGTCAGAAGTTTCAGGAACAGAGATACTGGTCTACCAAATACTATGGCAAATAATTGTTGCTTTGAGTCTTTTGCAGAGATGGGGGGAGCTAAACGATTAAGAAGGTTTTAATTTTACCAATATCTCCTATTTCCCATTTATTAGCTACAGAGAAGATTTTTAAAAGATTTTTTCCCCTCAGTTTTAACATTTTTTCCTATTTGTTTTTTAGATGTCATTAAATATGGTATCATGAATCCTGATTTTAGCTAAGCATGCTGGAACACTCACTGTGCCTGTTGTAGTCCAAACCTGCTTCACAACAACACCAGAAGACAAATAGGCATAACAGCAAAGAAGAAAGAATAGAAAACAGAGAGGCTGAGATTTGCATTTTGAATAAGTGGCTTTCTAATAATCTTGCTATTATAGGAAAAACAAGTTCAGCATATGAATTTATTAGATGTTGTGATATCTGGCAAATTTCAGTCAATATCAGCTACTTAAGCTGTAGGGTTTTAGCTCCTTTTTTGATCCAAAGTTTCTAGGAGCACTGCATAGAATAGCCTTACTTAAGCCATTTTTTTTTCTTTTAAGAGGTGTAGGGTGTGGAAAAAGTGAGGCAGAGAAATAAAAGGCATCACAAGAAAGGTGTTAAGAGTAGGAAAATACTAGGAAATTTTGTGCCATAAATGGTGTCAGTATTTGGATGAAGATGGTGGGGAGGCAGCCTGGAGACAGCCTGGTTTGTCATGCCATCTCTCAGGATCAGTAATGGCATGAGCTCCTCTTTGTCAGGGAGGATCACAGGACCGTGGCATTAGGCCGAGAGTCCATCTTGTCCAATATGTTGTCTCTCAAGCAGCTAATAGCAGAGTATAAGAGCAGGGAGTATAAGAATAGGCTGTGTTATAGATTGATATTCCTCCGAGGGCTTCCGGCAATCAGCTTTAAGGATTTCTTCAGCTATTTCTGAACCGTCATGCTTAGCACTTCCTTGATGTCATTTTATCCTTTAAGTGAACATCATTCCCTGTAGGAACCTCTTTGAGTTCTGCAGCCCAGTGTTGTAATGGTTTGCTTGCAGATATCCCAGCCAGGGATGGGGAGGAACTGTGCTGTCGAGATTTACTCTTTTCAGGACAATTTTTTTAATCATCAGTGATAAATGAAAAGCAGTCCAAAAATGCAAGAAGGACTTTTTCGCTTATTACACATTTTGCTAAGAATGGCCTCCTGTGTGGCTGATAAATGCAATTTTCATTTTTTTTTCTCCTATTCTGTACTCGTTGCTAAATAACCTTTGTGTCCACCCAGTGCTTGAGTCTTATCAGAACATAGATACATTTGTGTGTAACAGACTTCTCTTACTTCATTTCTTGGCATGCAAACCTCGGTTACTTTGGGGTGCTGAGATAGGATTTGATATTTCACATTTTGTTATTTGATGTCCATTATTATAAATGCAATTGAAACTTTTGAGTGAGGAGTCTAAAGTTAGGCAAATGAGGCAGGTATCTTTTAATAGGGGTGGCCTCGTACATTGGGGTATATCGTGCTTTTTACTCCGACCTGAATTATTGGGAATTGTGAATGCTCTGATCCTGAAGAGAAGCCATTTGTTTGGAAAGCAGAAACATGCTTGAAGGTTTACAAGAGGACAGACACCCTGGTAAGGTTTTAATACCCTTCATATTAAAACCAATTGCCCTGTGAATAGCTAGGATGTTTCTGTTTGCCAATATAATTGAAACATTCACATTCCTACAAGTACGGAAGTTTTTTTCTTTAATTGGCATGAACTCTAGGGGATTTTTTTTTTTTAATAGCTTGTGATAGTTTCCCCGATTTCAACTCCCTGGGCATGCATGCAGGTAAACCATAACTGTCAAATGCTATTCGAGGTTGAAGCCGGGATGAAGCCTGCAATGCAGATTGACCCCAGAGCAGTAGGTCTGTGTGGAGCATGCCAATGCAACACGCCGGCACAGCTCGCTGTGTTTGCTGCCAGCCTGGATGAGAAGGCAAGGACTCAACTCAGGAGAAGAGCTGTTTAAAGCCTGTTTCTGCCCTTTTCAAGCCTGTTTCTGCAGACGACCAGCTCGCTGTGCGGAGGCGCTCAGCTCCGATGCGTGTGGCTACAGTGCCCTCTTGTGCGAGCGAGCGCTGGCGGACAGGGGCTCTTTCGGGAGGTCTCGCCGCTGCTCCTGGCTGCCAGAGAAGGAAGGAAACCAAAGCCGAAATCCCCTTCCTGCTGTGGCTATTTGCAGCTGTGTTTTAGTCACCCATGCGTTGGGTTGCAGAGCTGTTTTGTTCGGTTCCTGTGATGTGATGTGATATGATATCAGTGCAGCCTTTGGGCCTTTACGGCTTAAAATGGGCTTTGCATCCTGCTAGTAGTTTGGCATTCGCTGGAAAATGAACACTTACTATTTCTGTTGTGGTGATGCCCACAGGACCTGTCATGGACAGGAGCTCCCGGTTGTGTTTGGTGCTGTCTCCACACTCTGAGGTAGGGCCCTTGCGGTGCTGTGAAGCTTTAATCACATAGCAAAAAATAAGTAACCAAACCTGGTTGTTATTTTGCAGGAAAGAAGAGGGAAGTTTCCTCCTCCTCCCACCCCAAAATTGTCAGCTGCACTTCATCTGTCTCTGAAATTAGAGAGGTTAAATTAATATATCTTGATTGGGAGAAAAAAAAAAAAAAAGAAGAAAACTTGAAGGGAAAAAGGGCACAGTGATCAGAACTAAGTGAGCAGGACAGACCCAGGAGGGTTTTGACACATTATCATTTGGAAATGGCAAAGTGAAAATCTG
Organism: Anser brachyrhynchus; assembly: GCF_964034855.1. Lineage (NCBI taxonomy): Eukaryota > Metazoa > Chordata > Aves > Anseriformes > Anatidae > Anser > Anser brachyrhynchus. Next base: position 42,414,000 of record NC_137695.1, on the reverse strand, counting down.
CTGTGACTGCAGTGTTTCGAGATTACTATAAGACAAGAAAAATACCTGCTTGTGCAAATAAGTGTAACCATGACATAGAAACTTCAAGGGATCTATCCCCCTCATTTGATAAAATGACTTTAGATCATTTAAAATTATGGCCATCCTTTTGAGGGTATAGTTCATGACAAAACTGTTGGAAATGTAAGTGACAACTAAGCAAGCAAATTCTCAATGTATTACCAAGACATAAAGTGTGTGAGCAAGAATGTCATAACATTAAAAAAGAGAAATCCAAACCTAGTTCCTCTATACAGGCCATTGAACTATATAAAACTAGAAAGAGAAAATTTAACTATATTAGGAGAAGAAAAAACTTGGTGCTAGCAGGACTTGGCACAGGCTTTTTAGTCTTAGGTACTTCTACTTCCGTTGAAGTCCAAGGGTAGAATAAACATGCAGCATCTCTGCAGTCAATGAAAAAGCAAACTTTTTTATTTTCCTACTGTGCTTTTCTCTATTCTCTTTTCACAAACTTATTTTGTCTCATTTTAAACATTCTTTTCTAAACATTTTTTCTGATGTTTTTTTTTAAACTGTGAGAGTTCCACCCTGACTTCTCTTACCTGCCAGTCTGCAGAGAGAGGTGCAGAAACGAGGGGAGAGCTGGTAACGGGAAGCGCAAGCTTGTCTGAGCTGCACAGAAAGGAGGAGAGAAACAGGGATGTGGTGTGCCAGAGGACCCGCATGAAAGTAACTAGGAGCAGAACCTGACCATTACAATGCTGTTGTCCTGCTCCTATCTTCCAGTCCTGTTACATGTCCCATCATGTTCTCCACTCTGTCCTTCCTGCTTCTTTTTGGTCCTTACTGGACGCTAGGCCTGTACCTGCAAATACTATCGCCAGCCCTTAAGCTAGGGTAACATGATATTCAGCTGGATTTGTGGAAACACCATGTCTTCTTGCTTCCTGAGACCAGCAGTTCTCATAGGCTAGGGCCCCATAGCTGAAAGGAAGTGTGTGCACTGTAAAACAATTTTATTCACTGTTTTACTTAGGTTTATTAAGATAGGCTTTGTTTGCAAGCCAAACGCATGACATTATCCCAGTTACTAATTATCCTAAATAACACAAATTTGCCTTACGTTATGAAAATGTGAAAACATATTTGTTACTTTCCATGCTTACTGGATCCTATTTCTTCCCCTTCAAGTACTCTGATTATGTAAACACATGATGCTGGCAGAGCCTCTGCCTGCTGAGGGTTGTCCTGCAGACCACCAGCTCTCCTTTGTGCAGTGCCAAGGTGTACGGGTTGACTCAAGCTCTGATTTTCCTGCAATACTGCTTAGGCTGCAACACCTTCCTACAGAGCCCATCACCAGCAGGTTCAACTCTGCAATAAGTGCATATATTTTTTGCAGATGAATGAGGTGCTTTCACATCTTTCCAGCTGCACCTCTTTCTTATCCAAGTACATGGTTTTAAACTTAATTAAAAAGGATTTTTTTCAGAGGTTTTATAATTTCAGAGGTATTTGCCACTTTGCAGGAGAACTATTACATATCTGAGAAGTTTTCAGATTTCAAATACAGGATCATCAGTGCCTACGTGGATGCATTGATTCTTGGCCACTATTGAAATCCGAGCACAGCTGAGTGCAGCAGCTGGAAGCCTTTGTTTTTCATGAAGGCAAAGTGATCAGCTAGGTTGTTCATTTTGTTCTTCATGATAAACACCAGCTCCAGCAGGAATATAAAGGAGATCAGCAGGAGCAAAATGGCTCACACAGGAGCAAAATACAGATCTGTTGCTCCCAGCAAGGCAATAGCTCCTTACTCTGAGCTGCTGGGGATGCTGAGGGCTGAGCTGCTGTGTGGCTCTGTGCAGCGTGTTAAGCAGCGAGCTCCAGAGGAGCCCAGCCCAGTCAGGGAGTGAGTGCACACTTCTGTCTGTGAAGAGGGCTGGTGCCAGTCTATATAAAAGCATGGATGAATAATGCACAGCTGCAAGTACGTCTCAGAGAGGAGACCTAGCAGTGCTGAGAAAGTTTGCAGAGGCTGAATACATGTCCTGTGAAATTATGGTGATCTCCTTAGACCCACTGATGTTTCAAGTCCCACCAACCCCATCGGGGCACCATGTTGGGGGAGCACATGCACAGGAAATTTGTCTCTTAACATTGTTGAACACAGGTTTGCAGGTTCTGAGACGTGCAGCAATACAATTAGATTTTATTGTTAGTCTTTCAACTGTCCAGGAGCACCTGGACACAACTATTAAACAAGCATGAAGTCTAAGAAAGAGCAGGGATCATAATGTAAGTGGGCACGGAGATCATCTCTTGGCACAAATGTTTTTTGAGCTCATACCATTAATAGGTTCTATTAGCTACATGCCCGGCTAGTAATCTTTCTTAGGTCAAGTTGGAATACTTGGGGTTATAAACCATAATTTTTTTAAAATTCTTTTTATTTTTATTTTTAAAGAAGGAGTTGTAAGATAGCTCTAAGTTGAGAGTGGATGGCTGCTGGGAGTAAGGCTTTTCTTTTGCTATAAGTGAGTGGTACCTACAAACAATGTATTTACAGAACAGCTGTCATCTGAAGCATTGCTCAGTTTCCATATGTCACAGAACAAAGTCTAGTCACTCATTTATGTGAACTTTTATTTGCAAGGAGACTGAGTTTTAGCAAGGTTATTTTGTTTAGATGACAAATCATGTCTTCATAGCAGGCTTAGGGGCATTTATTAAATATACATTGATGTCTATGTATGTGGACAGAGGATACACTGAAGCTGTTCAAACTTTTTCCTTTGCCTTTTTCCTTTTTTCTTTTTTCTTTTTTCTTTTTCTTTTTCTTTTTAAAGGCAAAAAAAAAAAAAAAGAATCAGGAGAAGTAAGACAAGGCAGCATATTCCCATGAAAAAAGTAGGTATGACTTTCACAGTGTACAGAGGATGAAAATATTAGAGGAAGAATATTCCCAGAGGTGCAGTGCATTTGTGCAGCTAGTGGGGACTTTCAAGAGGAAAGGAAGACGCAGATATTTTTATCACACCAGTGCTTCCTGCAGATTCTTGGCTGCACCAGCACTTGCCTTCTTGCTTTTTAGACTTAGGTCTATGCAGGATCAGTAATGTTCTTTTGGTAGATGGGGTATTTACACATTGTTCATTGGATTATTCAGAATTTGAAAAACGAGTTCATTGCTATTAAAGGAAAGAGAACACAGAGTGTCAGAAGCACTGCTTGTGTACAGCAAAGTCAAAAATATCAAAGGTATCCCTTTCAAATTGGGATCCTCGTTTGTGTTTACCATTTTCTTGTATTTCCGGCAGAGGGCAGGTTTGTGTCATGAAACCTATTTGCTCGTTTTGTCAGAACCTAACGTGAAGTTCACCAGTCACATTCAAGCCTAGTTAGAAAAAAAAAAGTCTTATTCTGTGGTAGTATCCCTTGAAAATTTTATCTCATATATATATGTATTAGAAAAAAAAATAATAAAAAAAAATAGAAGGACTTCTCCTAATAACCTTGAAGCTAGCTAAAAATCTAGCTCCCAAATGCATTAGTCATGTTGTCTAAAATTGTTTTGAAATTACCTCTGGTTCATTTCTCCCAATGCATTTCTTCCTTGTTTATATTGTGATATCTAAGATATTTTTAGCATTGACTTCATATGAAGACAATCAAGTGATGCACTTACCCATGCAGAGACATGAAAAGGTGGTGTTTTATTAAAGTTAGGTAGTAAAAAAATAAAGTTGTACTAGGAAAATGCAAATATAATTAAGACCTTAAGGCTAAAAATGGTTAAAAAAATAATAAAAAAAAATATAATCCTAGCATGCAAAACACTGAGGAAAAAAACAGGTTGTTACATCATGGTAACAAGTCCCAGCAGGGTTAACCACATGCCCATGTTTGTGTAATTCTTCTCAATATCATTTTGGTTTCAAAGTGACATGTTGTGGCACTGCCAGAACGGGACATTCTGAAGCAAAGGGAGGCAACTGCTTTTCTAATTCATGTGTCATCCCCAGAAGTTGTGCTCTTTCTGCTGTGACTACATGTAAATGTATTAAAAAAAAAAAAAAAAACAAAAAAAAAAACACTAGATGGAATCTTACTGGTAACTGGTATTTCAAATCACATTGCTTATGTATGAATCAACAGGACAGTTTAAACTCAGCAGTGGATGCACCAGTTTTTGCTTTTGCTTCTTGCATCTCATCGCTGCTGCTTTTATCATCCACGTGGTTTTGAGTCTTGGTTTTTACTTGTGTTTTACCTGTGACTTTGCATGCGGTGCCCCCAAATGACATTGTGATGAAAATACACATTTTTTGAAGGTATTTTTCCCCTTTAGCTGCTGTTGCTATTCACTTTGCACATCAATGTTCCTGTCGGTTTAGATTTGCTTTGATTTTTATGCAGTATGTTTTAGATTTGTGTAATTTTGAAAAGTACAGACTCACACAATAGTACTGTGCTCAAGTCATTATCATCTGAAGTTTTAACAATCACCGTGAAAAATCAGAAGTATAGCCTACTGCCAACAAGCTGTGCACTGCTACTTAAGGAGCTTTTTCTTCAGCAGTGTTACCCAGGATAGTGCCTCTTCCTTGCCTTCAAGCTGTCTCCGTAGTTTCACTTTGTCTGCTCTTAAGGGGATGGCAGCACTTTGATTTGCATTTGGACATTAGCTCCCACTCCCCCCAAGTCTAAACACTGTTATTAAGTTTACTGTCTGGATGATTCAGTAGTATCAAAAGAGAGAGTGAACTTCATCAAGTCAGGAAGCATAGCCTTTGGTTAGCTGGTGAAATGTAACGAGGACTCTAAATAGCCTCCAGCATGTAACTGGCGTGGCCAATGTTGAACCCAGGTCTCCAGAGGTGGAAGACTAGAAAAACTGGCCCTGGGGACAAATACCTTTTCTAACTCCCATCACATTTCTAATAGTTACTAGGGCAGAATAATGTTTCGTGACCTTTGGGTTGTCCCATTACCACAACATAATCTAGCTGTGCAAGCTTTCCAAAGGTCACTGTAAAAATAAAAATATTTCCTGCTGTGATCCATACCCTCAAACACAAAGAAAAAGAAATATCTTAATAAATGTAGTGACATTTGCACTATAGGGCACAGTACAAAGATCATGAACCATTATTCTGCACTAGTAATAATGTCACGATTTTATTTTTGCCCAGTGGTTACTGTATGACATTTGTGCTCACAGGGAAATTCCTGTGAATATCAGTAACTTAAAATATATTGCCTCCGGGTCCTGTCGATCTCCCATTGGAGTCAATGGAAGCTTTGCCATTTGCTTACCAGTAAGAGGGAATAGGACTGGCCCAGCATTCTCATGAGCAAAACTGAGACAGTTTTAAAGGGCTATTATTATTTTTTTTTAATTTCCCATTAAAAAGTATCTGTTAACTGGCTCCTTGATGAAACATGTTTCTTAAGAGAGTATAACAGGTCATTCTTATTGTTTTCCTGAGAATTGCTGCAACTATGTTTACAGAGGAGAGATTATGTGATGAGTCTTTTTTGGAAAAAAAAAAAAGAAAAAAAAAGAAAAAAGAGAAGTCATAATGCTTCTTGCTACTTGTGCAATTATTTATGACTTGGGAGACAGATGTTACCTAATATTTCTTCACTGCATTCCTATGTGATGGGCTCCCTTTATTTCTCAAACAGGGACATAGATTAATTCAGAAATTTCTGACTGAGATGGAGTGATATAACAACGTATAGAATGCTTAATGGTAATAACAATTATGGTAATAATAATAATAATAATAATAATAATAATAATAATGGCCCGATTTTCAAAGACTTGGAAGTACTTGGTTTTGTCTGACAGACTGGTTCTTATGTTAGTTACCTGCCAGTGCCCTGGAACAGATACATTTTACTTGATCAATTTCTGTAAGATTATCACTGAACTCTTGCAAGGAGGAGGTGGAGGGTTTGTATGCAATTGCAATCCATGTTGGCGTTGGCTCCTGCCTAGAAACACACCTTAGCTATCAATACGTGTAATATATCTCTGACAATATTTACAAGTCTGAGAAGAACTCCACCCCTCCTCCTGTGCTAAGGAGAAGCCTATCTGAAGGAAAGGAAGTATTTGAAAGCTCAGTTAATGATAGGATCACATTATTCATTGTTTTGGATTACACGGTGCCTGCCTCTAGTCTGGCTCCACTGTAGGGGAGATAAATGTTTCCTTCCCCAGTCTCAGAATTGGTTTGCGTCAGAGCAAAAAACACCAGTTCTGAGGGAAGCACACAGGCTGTTATTTCTTAACGGCTTCTGGTGGCTAAAATTATCCCCAGCTGCAGGGGATGGTTTGTGTTTACAATTTGAGGAAGAAGGCAGCAATCGTATCATCCAGTGCGCCTCCTCCTAATTTCCTCTCTGACACGTGCCACAGTCAGGTTTGTGACGCAGGAAGGTTTCTGCTGCAGTGCAAGTAGGAGGGCGTCCTGTACTGATCAGGTGCATCCAGCAGTGGGATTTTGTGGAACAGGGGAACTCAGAAGGTGGGATCTGGTAGTAAGCGAGCTGTAGCCTCCCTGAGACCCACGGAGCCCACCTCAGCTGTTACATCGGCCTGTTGCTGCCTCTCATGGACATGAAGTTGAGCCCTGGCTTCAGGCAAACACGAAGTGGGAACCAGTCATGTGAACCAATGTGTCCAGTGCGTGAGGCTGGGCAAGATCAACAGTACAGGGCAAACATTCAGCATGTCCTCCAGAGAGTTCAAGGAAAGACCTGGTCTGGTTCTCAAAAGGGCTAGCCACTGAACAGCACAGCCGATGTTTGTTTTCCTGCTCCTTGCCCTAGCCATAAGCACAGACAGGCTCGCATAGTCTGTAGGCAGCTGAATACAATTTTTCCTGTGGGTGGTAGTATTTAGAAAGTGTCCCGCCTTGCTTGCTTTTTTCAGATTGCTATCTTCCTGCCCTGATGGGATTAGGAGCCTGCCTTCTCAGAGGCACTGCCTGCCCTGGCCGGATTTCTCAGGGACTAGGCCGGTAGCGGTGATGACTTCGCAGCCGTGCTAGTAGCCTCTTTAGGGGAGGTGAATGAGGGCAAGGCATGAGGACGGAGCAAAGAAGTTGTAGTTCTCACCCATAGCAGGAATTCCTTTGAATATTTGAAGGAAATGACCAGGGAGCAGACATCAGTCATGCTTTTCTGACTCACTGGCATGTTTTTCAGCCAACAGACCCTGCCGGTCTCCTTGCTGCCTATAACATTGCTGTTCTAGTCTGTTTCTCCAGAAAGTTAGCACAAGAATTTTCCTCTTTAAAAATATAACTAGGGAATTAATGTTATAATACATGAAGTTTGGAAATGCGCTGAAATCACTGAGAGAATAAATGCTCCTTTTTAAAAAATAAAAGCAGCAACACTCTGGTTAATTAGGACCTGGATGATTGAGGTGCTCTCATGAGCCCTTGAGTTCTCCTAAGAGACTGCTCTTCTCCCCTAAATGTTTCTTATCACAGGATGCCTATAGAGGGGGATAAAGTATGGTTTGATCTAATGAACGGTTAATTGGCTTGTTTCTCTCCCCAGCTTCAGAAAAAGGAAGACCCACAGGAGAAATCATTTAAATGTCACAGTGGGATCAGCAACAGAGCAGGCAAAACTGAAGGAGTGGCCCATGAGGTACTGAGCTGTCCTTAGCTGTGTGTTTTCTTTTGAATCTGCTTGCTAACTTTGTTACTAGCACACTGCTTGGGAGCACTGAGGGACAGGCAGCTGCTGCTTTCAAAGTTTCTTGAAGGCAGTAGAGCCTGGAGGTGAAAGGCTGGTGTAACCCTGCAGTATCCTCGTGGAAAGTGCTGTTAAGGCTGGTTCTGACACAGGTACTTTTGCGAGCTTGACTTAGCATGTCTTCAGCTGCAGCCACCAATACCTTCAGTTCTGGGTCCAGAGTTTAAAGGATCAGCTTAGTCAGCAAGAGAAACTCAGTCTTCTAATGCGATAGCCTTTAATTAGACGCGCATACATATATAAATGCATAGATTATCTACTACCTCCTACTACAAATGTCTCACTGAAATTAATGGGGTTATTCAAAGAGTAAACTATGAGTAATAATGAATAATGTTAATACTCAGCATGACTAACAGTGGTAGGAGGGAGAGTCTGAATGGCTTAGACAGGAGGGTCTGCTGGGAGCCAGCATCTGATTTGCACGAACAATGACTTCTCAGAGCAGTGAAGCTGTTGCTCACTTGTTACCAATCATTAAGTTATAGCACCCATTTTATCAAAGACTTCTTGATCTCTGCCTTTATGCCTTTCTCAAGGCAGAGTTTACATGCATGGCAGAAAATGAGTCATACACATGCAGTTGGTCTTCTGATCCCTTTTCTGTTTAGTTTTAGTGTGGTCTGCATCCTCGCAGCAACGTTTTATGTAGGCATGTTTCAAAAAGCCTGTGACAAAGCTTCTCACAAGAGGCTTTTTTTTCATTTCATGTGGGAGAGAGAGCATGAGATGAGGAACTGATTAAGAAATTAGAAAAAGCAGGCTGAGATCAGATTTCAGAACAGTTAACGGTCCCTGACGCAGTGCCTCGGAGTCCATCTGAGGCTGAGCCACATTGTAAAATGCTGGTGTGTACGGAGGATCTAGCGAAAAAATGATGTATAATGAGCAGAGAAAAGCAACATTCAAAAAGATTTTTAGAAGATCAAAACATGAAATTATTTTCCCTGACAAGAGCTGTTAGATGGTCAGCTCTTTGCTGATGTTACTGAATGTTTAAAGTCACTGGAACAAACTGGTGGTGGTGCGTTACTGTGGAGTGATATACAGTGAAATACAATCTGCTGACGTTCTACCTTTCTGTAATCCCAGGTTTCTGGGGAAAGACCTGCAGTGTAAATTCAGTTGGGATAAGGAATGAGGAAATTAATATTCCTCCTCAAATACAAAGCAATCTGAAATCCTTCAGAATTAATTCTGAAGAGATAAGTCTTTTTGTCAGTCCCCTAAGTCAGATCAATTCCTTTCTTGTTCTTATTTCTAGTTCTTGCTGCTCCTCCCAATTTGTGGTAACCTAGTTTTCTCCTGACAGAAATCTGAGTTTCATGTTGCTAATAAAAATCTGGGAAATGTTAAAAATTTAATACGATAGAGAGATCCTTGGTTAGACTGAACTAAAGATAATGAGGTCAAGAGGTTTGGGAAAGGGGCAAGGCTATATAATTCCAGCATTTGTCCTAACGTGCAATTAAGATTCTGATATGTGACCTAATTTTAACAAGCTCCATGACTAGAATAATAAGGCAAACCAAATGAGTGTATCAGATCATAGACACTGAAAAAAAAAAAAAAACAAAAAAAAAAACAACAAAAAAAAAAAACAGGTCATTTCAGGATGTCTTAATTGCAAATATTGTCTCATAAATTTGTGATGCAGGTCTGGACCAGAGCGATATTTAATAGTCCAATCTATTAAATGTCTCCTGCTGGTTAAGGAAAAATATACTGGTTAAGGTGTGAAAAGATTAGTTCCATCAGAGGATCTCTGTCAGATGTTATTACTGTGTAATTAAAGCTCCCATTAGAGTAGTCTGTTATGGCCACATCAAAAGCTAGAGTCAACCTTCTCTCAGCAGCAGTTTTGCAACGTGAATAAATGCTCACCAGAGACTTTCTTGAAGTCACTCAGTCCATTCTTATTCTGCTTTTATATCGTACTTGAATCCAAGTTTCCAGATGCTGTAGGCTAATGTAAAATAATACCTATGCTGTCCACTCTCAAGGAGAATATTACTGTAAATGTTCTCAAGAAGCTGGATCATAAACTGTTTCTCAGGGATGTAATTTTAAAATAATTCTTTTTTGTACTCTTCTTGTTACGACGTTGGCCTAAAGAGGATCAGGCCCGATCTGTTTAAACGCAGTCGTCAGACACCCACTTGTCAGGTGGCTGCGATATTGTCTGTTGTGTGCTGGAAGGTAAGAGTTTTAAGGTGAAGTGGATCATAGGGTTCAGCTGATTACTGCAATGTGCATCTTGCATGAATTTGACAAACATCACTACTGCTTTTCTATTGGAAAGATTAGATGACTAGGCTACCAAAAGGTGTTCTTTGCAGAAGAAAACTGGGCAGGTTGCTTGTTACATGAGGCAGTGAAGGTCAGGCAGAGGGACATTACAAAACTGATGAATAATTTTGATTGATGGAAATTTTATTCCTAGGCATGCGCAAATGGAAATCCCTTTTTCTAAGAACTAGCTGAAATCAGGCATGCCAGAACAACAACAATATTCTTGTTGACTTATCTGGAAATTGCATTGGGTCTCTGATATTCACCGTGCATCACATACATAAGTAACGTCTCAAAAAGTCAGCAGTTCTATTAGATGTTTGCAAGTGTGAGCAAGATTGATAGCTTTCAACAGTGCATCAAAACTGAATCCAGATCTCTGGAATATAAACTCTATATAGGTTGTGCAGTGTCTTGTAACACAGAGATTAACTATGAATATTCCCTGGTCCTACTGTTGGTACGGTGAATGAAAACTACGTGCACCATGACTTTCAGTAAGGTTTTGGTTTACTTGTGGCAAGTTGCAGTTTGGTGTTTCTTCTGGAATCTTCTCTGAGCTTTACAGCAAAGCCCTAAAGTGAGCAAAGCCTGTGTGTGTGGTTATTCATATACCATTTACATGTCAGGCAGCAGCAAACTAAGTTATCTTTTAAATGATGTTTAAATATTTGAATATTTTTTTCCTGTAATTTATTTTGTTTACCTTATTTTATCTCGGTAAACAATTGAAGTGGATTCAGGAATCTCCACTGCAAAAGAAAAATGTGCAATTAACTTTTATATGTGACAGCTGGTAACTGCATCCTTCCCCCTTGAAAAGGAGATCCTTCTGTGTGGTATGAATTTGTTGATATCTCCTAACTTAGCTCTTTGTTGTATCCTCTAAATAAAGCAGAAGAGAGCAATGCTGCAAATAGGAAAGATTCCTGATACTTTTGGAATTACTCATCCCCTGAATTGTAAACTGTGAAGAAATCTTTCTAATTGTGTGTCCTTCTTGGTCTATAATTTTGAAAGGAAAAAGCTGCCATCAGCCAGCCGGAATCACCACTGAAGTCTTCAATAAGCAGCTGCTAGGAGTTTGACTTAGAAATCAGGCAGAGACAAGAAGAGGAAAAAATCTGCCCACTGTGGGTGGGGAGAAAAGAGAACTTGTAGGAGGCAGAATCAACTGTTTTCCTCTTTGCAAGCACATTATAGACAAAAATCAGTTTTTTTAAAGGGAAATACTGCTAGTGTTGTGGTTAAGAGTGACACATTTTGTCAAGGTAACTCATTAGGGCCTGCACATATGTTTCAGATCTGCTGTCATTTGATGTTGGTGCTGATTCTTATGCCAATGAATCTTTGCTATTGACTTAATTGTGAACAGGCAGCATTCTGCCTCCTTAATGCTTTACAAAGCTACATGTGATAGTTAAGATTTTCCAGTTGCTCTCTAGGGGATGTGCTCTTTATACAAGGCTTCCCATCTGATCATAAGGTATCCAGCTTAATTTTAGATTAATATTTTTGTTAATAGAGTTAAATGACCATTTTAAAGATTTAGTATTCTGTAGTTCTGGTAGTTCTCACAGCTGTTTAGAGTCTATCAATTGGAGAAATAAATTTTGGAGAAATTAATGTGTTTAGTTAAAATGGTTTTCTAATCTTTCTAGTGCTTGCATGACTTTAACTATTCTATGGCTTTCTTGCATATAACTGTCATCACATTCTTCATACTAGAGAAAAACAAATCATTGTAAATAGTTTTGAACAGTTGGCTGTGAAAAAGCTGGAATGTACAGAATGACTCAGGAGTAGACAATTCAAGTGTTTGCTGACTGCCAGTTGTTGTTTGACAGTGGATAGATTGGTTCAGGTGAGTACATCTTCCAGGACTAAAGCTAGAAAAGACCTGGAAATGAACTCTCATTAGTCTGAGGCTCAAACAAACATGCTTATTATTTGTGTCCCCCCCCTTTCTTTTTTTGTCTACTTCTTGTCCATTTCTCTTGTTGGTTTCTGAGTCTTGCTTGAGACAGGAGTGGAAGCACCAAAATAGTCTAGCAATATGTAATTTTTCAGACATGAATTAGTCACCCCATCAAGTTAACAGTGTTCTAGCCAGTCTGGTGTGAATATACTGGAATGGCTGTGTGTCCTTGAGAAAGATGATATGAGCATGGGATCTGCTTAACCACCACTGCAAGTGAGAGAAAAGTCTTCAAAATATGGCTTAAAGACAAGCTCAGGCCTATAGATTCCCTGGAAGCAGGGGTGGACGGAGGAGAGGGAATGAGGCTCAAAGTTCAGGAAGTCAGATCTGTTAAATCTTTGTTTGAGAATGGTTTTTAAACAAATGACTTTCTTTGGCAGTGAGGCTGGCGTAATTATCTCCTGTTTCCAGCCTCTCCTCTGTGCCTGTCCCTCTTTCCACTCTTGCTGTGTACTCCCTGCAAGCCATTCTGCTATAGCTATGTGTGGGGCAGTGTCGTGAGTACGGTCTGAAGACCGATCTGTCTGAAAAACAACTGGGATGAAAATATTTGTGTAACGTGGCTCAGGTCCCAGTGTGGCTCGCTGTGCTGCCTGGGAACTATCACCCTAGCACGAATAAGGGGTGGTGTAGCAGCAGACGTGAGCACGCAGGGGACATGTGGAAGTAATGTAAACCGATACTACCAAATTTCTCTGCTGTAATGCCCTGAGATGTGGCCCCGAGGTAGTGGGTTGGCAGGAGTATATTGCTTGGGGCTTTGCAGCAGGCTGCCCATGTGCAGTACAGGAGCTCCGGTAAGAAACAGGGCTGTATGTGTTGGCTAGGTGTACTTACACGATGGGTATCTTTGTCTCCTCAGCGCTGATTTCACCTCGCAGAAGGAGGGAGCCCTGGAAGCACCTCCAACTTGTAGCCTCTTGGCAAGGGCAAGGGTATTGCATGAGATGTCGTTTTTGTCCCGTTTTTGTCTTTGACCATTTGGATAAAGAATTTGACTCCAGAACTGGGTGTGTGCTGAGATTAATACATGTAATACTGGTAATGGAGCAGCAGCTTCCTGCAGCAGAGGTAGTCTTTTCTTAAGATGGTTGCTGTGGTATTTTTAAGGTAAAATCTTTCTGGACATTGTGACTGAGAGAAATGCAAACAGTCATTACCTGTGGCTTGAGAGAAATACATGTCTGGACTCTGCAGAATCCCTCAACACTTTGCATTTTAAGTACAACTCAAAACTTCCAGAACACTTTGCTAAGATTAGATTATTTTCCATATTTCACTCTTTTTTTTTTTAATTTTCTGAACTCCAAAAAGAAAAACATTTTTTCCTCCTTCCCTTCTTCCCCAACTTCTTCCTCTTTCCTACTTGTATTTCAAGAATGGGGATAGTTTGAATGGGGTGGTGGTGGTGTAAGAACCTGTTTTTTTGTAGGCATGCAAACTTTCTGGTGATAGGAAACTATCTAAGGAGATTGCCTGCAGTAGCAAGGGACTGGATTGATGACTACCATTATATGTGTAACTATATGTATGTAATGCGAACATATAAATGGATGTCTGAATTCATTTGGCTTTTCAAATCAATCTAGATATCTTCTGCATTAAGTATGTATAAATAACAAACAACTATTTCCATAGTGGTGAACAACTGAATGGAATCTGACTTTCTGGAGTGGAGGACAGTGTTTATTGAATGATTCTTTGTATGATTCATTTTGCTTAATGTAAACATGGCATAAATGACAAAATATGAAAGAAAAAAAAAAAAACAAAACACAACAACCCTCTGAAAATTGACGACTTAACCGATAATGTGAGGAAAGACAAAATAACAGGTGATGCCTGAGACACAGACCTATAGGTTTTTGTCAACAGTGTTAATCTTTTTAGAGGACTCGCTATTTTAGAAAAAAAAGGCATTTTTCAACTCACTGTTTTAGAAAACTGACAGTTTTTCAACTGTCTGCTTGCTCACTTTGGCTTTTGCTTGTGGAAACATGCTGTCCAGAATCATTATCTGCATTACAATTATATTTGTAGTAATTATGCCTCTGCAGGTCAGATGAGCCATTACCTTTTTATTGTGCCATAAAAATTTTTAAGATCTCTGTACCAGTGTAATTACCAAAGTAAAATGGGAGATCACGGGGGGGGAGGGAGGGGGTGTAAAATTTGGATTCCTTTAAAGTAACAGCTGGATTTGCTATATTGAGTGAGATAAGGTTTGTTTCATTCTGGCCTCATTGATGCTGCAGGTTCAGGAACAGCCGTGAACACTGCGCAACTAACTAATGACTTCACTTGGGTGATTAATGCCCATTATCTACTTTACTTCAGAGTTTGATATTTACTAAACTGATTTTAATACCTTGAAATATGCTGAAACCACCTCGATTTCTTGCAAAATTACATCTTGTGAGTAGGGTGGTGCTGAATGCAGGCTGGAGCATGCAGTAGGTGGTAGTCTGCATCAGGGAACGGGCCTGCAGAGAAAACAAAACCAAATTTGGAAGCTACTGTACATTTAAGGCATAGCATGATTCTGGGGCTACCATCTCTCAGATACAGAGTGATGTTGTGTCATTTTTCTCAATGCCTTGCATCCTCTGCTGGACAGAAATACTATTCCAACTGATGGTCTCCTCTGTACTTCTGTACAGGCTCATGGGACATGCACAGAGATAGAAAGTTGCCAGATCTTAATTAGATGCACAGTTCACATTAAAGCTGATGAGAATGGGGTGCCTGAATGTATTGGACATTCAGTGGGTCTTAAGGCCTGATGCTACCCTGCAACAAGATTCGTGGCATTGTATGGGTTTTGCAGTTCCAGTGCTGTATTAAAGGTTATTAGGGAGCAATGTTAATGCGTTTAGCTGTTATGTGACGCTCTTTCTGTGGTACTGTTCTTCTTTCCCTGTCCCATCAACCTGTGTTACTTCCATAGCCTCTGATCTCCAAGGAGGCCTCGCTCTCCCTCTTCCCAGCTCCGTGCAGCAACATTTTCCCCTCTCTCTCACAAAATCCCAGAGCAAAGCTGCTCTGTTCCCAGAGAGAGAAACTGAGTTTCATTTTTGGCAGAGAGATCATTCCCCAGGGGGGCTGAGGAGCACCAGCCTTACCTTTGCTGTATGAACTTGTGCTCGGTGCACTTGCCAGCTTTGGTTCTCTCGAGGATCTTGATGTTAGTGGTAGAAAGAGAAAGGTCCCCGGGACCCCATCCTGTAGGATAGATCCTGCTTCTCATCAGGGACCACTGGCACAAGGCAGCATTAATGTGACTATCTGCTACCCTCTAAAGTAATTTATCTCAGAACTGTCACAGATATTTCTAAGTCCTAAATTATGCGGTGTGTATGTAACCTTAGAGCCAAGCTCTGCGTACCAGTAAAAGGTGCCTTTGGGAGAAAGGCAGCTCTGTTTCCATGTTACGTGTTGGTTGTTGAGGCACACAGAGTGTCTTATTCAGATCACTGAGGAAATCAGTTGCTGAGCTGTGACTTCACCTGAACCTGAATCCCAGTGTGTGCAGAAGTACCCTTCCTGACTGTTGTTTCCAACAAGGTGATTTTCATAGCAGCAGTAGGGACTTCGCTCTTTTTTTCAAGTCTCAGCAGTTGGCATGGATGGCTTAGCACTTTCATTTAGAGGAAAAGTGAGAGTAAGCACTGCTGGGAAAAGTCAAGCATCGCGGGTGGGATGTCCGGACAGTGCTGCGCAGTCCCTTCTTGCCCTTGAGGCTACAGGCTTGGGTTTCAGCCTTTTTCCTGTGCCTCAGTAGATTTCCAATGTGTGCTTGGAGAATTGCTGGTTTGTTTTTTTTTTCCCCTCCTCACAGAAAAGGAAGGCTAAGCTGCTCTGCTTCACAGGTTTACAGGCAGTGAAAGGATGATCTGAGTGTAATGGCTGCTCCTTGTCATGAGCGTGAGAGAGGAGCCCTTTGCACGCAGGTATGAGGCAAAGTGCTCTCAACAGCAAGGCCTCAGATGTGGCCTGAATCACCTGTGTGTGCTCAGGTGCTTGACAGCTATCTGTATGGATGTGGTGACCTCGAGTCCTGTGGTCTTTGCTCAGAGTCTGAGAGCCACGCACAGTTCAAGCAGCTTGAGGAATACGTCTCTGCAAATTCTGGCATGTCTCGGCCTTTCTTCTTGTGCCAAGCTGAGGCTCCAATCATCTACATGATGCTCCCAGCACAAATTCACCCTTTTAACCTCTTAACACACCTTGTATATGTGCGTGCACATCCTCACGCTCTGAGGTGAAGGGAGCCAAGGATGGCAAGCACTTTTGGTGAGGCTCAGCAGATACAAGCTGGGTGAATCTCAAGGGCTGGTAGGTCTCTAGTTCAAGCAGGCAAACTGAGTAACTGGAGAAGTAGCAATATTTTAATACTCTATGAGCAAGCCATGCAGGTGTGAGGAAACTTCCTGTAACCTGCAGCGCAGAAGGTAAAATCAGCCCACAAAATTTTGTCTTTAGCAGGTTTCCAAGTCTGCAACCAAATAATTGTATTTACAAGCCTTGGCTTTATTTCTGAGAAAAGGGGAATGGGAAGAAAAAATATGGTACGGTCCAGAAACGTTTAATTTTGACTTTGGTGTTAACCTGCTATGATTGTCAGCAAGTTTTTTTAGATTTTTTTTCCTTCTCTTCCTCTTTACCCTGCTGTTTCTTCCATTGAAAACTCAAGCCTTCTCTGGGCCTCCTGCAAGGATTTTGGTTGAATAACCCACACTGACTCAGATATTAGCAGGGTCACCTGTTGAGAGTCGTCCATTTGGATGCAACAACAGTGTGAAGTCTGCTACTGACTGTTTATGCTTGTGGAATACAAGGTCGGGCATGCTTTGTGAGAGCTATACAGAGATACCTTTGGCTACCAGGTGACTGAGCATCTCCGCATACAATATATGAAGGCAGATTGATTTGTTTACCTGATATGTATCCACTGCAGACCTGGTTTAGGGCTAGATCCTAGGTTTTCTTCTCTCACTTTCTGGCCCACAGTTTGTGTATTTGCTATCACTGCAGTCATTCACAGCAAAGTCAACAAGAGAGACGTTGGCATAGGAGCATTGTTTTTTCTCATTTAACAGCTCACAAAAATACTACTGCAAGTGCAGTTACACCAGAGGAACGCTCTCTAGCTGTCACTTTGTGCTTTCCCAGCCATATGTGGTAAGCATATGCATTTGTAGCATGTAGCACAGCAAAACCAGGCATCATTTGGGTATGAGTGCATCTGTGCTGGGAGGACTGTTGGAGCAGAAGTCTGTCTAGTGCTGGCTGTGCTATCTGCTGTCCCTTGAGTAGCAAAGGAAATGTAACAGGACTGGGAACAAATGACTAGAAAAACAAACAAACAAACAAAACCACATTATAGAAACAGATAATTTCATTAGAAAATGTCACCTTATCTTTTGGCTTTAGGAGTTCTATAGAATGGGCTATCAAGGGAAACCTTGTGAAGGGCTTCCACAAAGGGGGAATTAGCCAAGTCCTATTCAGAGAACCATATGCCTGTGCTGAAGAGTTAGCAAGAGTCCACTCTGCAGAGAGCTCTCCCACAGCAGCCATGGGGTTACGAAGCCATTCAAAAACAATAATGCTTTCAGGCTTTGTGCACTTCCTATCCCCATGAAGGACCATATACTTTGCTTGGGTACTCAGAAGAAAATGTTTCAATTAGCCCATTTTCCTGACCTACCAGAGTGCTAACAGTTTCCCTGACAACTTGACTACACTAATATCTCTTGCCTTTTTTTTTTTTTTTTTCTATGCCAATTTCCCAAGGACTGGTAGTTTCAGTTAATTTCCTCTTGGGAATATAGGAGTGGGATATTATGTTTGTTTTCCTGTGGTGAATTCTGCATGAATGGTTCTCCGTGCACGCAGGATGCGGGGAAGGGAAACTTAGAAAAAGCTTATCAAACAGAGGAAGAAGGGGAATAAAAGGGAAGGAATGGTGAATTAAAGAGGCTTTTAAATGGAGAACAGTGAAAATGAAGTAATTCTCTTACTATGAATAACTTCTAATTTTTCAATTATTCACATTTTTTACAATTGTGTGAATTATTATAGCAAACAGTGTTGTTAGTTCATAATACTAATTCCAATCCCATGCCATCTTCAAAGAGTAAAGAACTGAGATGTGGCAAAACATCCATGGTTTACCACTGGACTCTGATTTTACTGAAGAGGCTTAAGAGTCACCATTAGGAGCTTTGTTTTCAAAATCATTTAAGCAGTATTGTTATATAATTGGTTACTCTGGAGTCCAAGATAAAAGGTTCTACAAACCAGCTGTCCCCTTTAATCCTGGGTTCCCAAGAACTGCCCCAACATCCACCTTGTCTTCAAAGCATTTTCACGGAGGACTTCAGCATCAGGGAACTGTGTCAAGTGAATTAATGCCCAGTTCTTCCTCACCTGCTCCATCACACAAACCTTGTCTGCTTTAGGGTCATGGCGAGAGATTACAAATACGTGGAAGAGCAGAAGGGTGGATCTAAACTCGGGATTCTTCCTCTAGAGAAAACTTTTCTGCCTGGGAACTGGACTATTTCCACGGTTTTAGCCAGTAGAGGGAGATGTTACACGCGTGTAAACCACAGGCTCTGCGTGAGGTGCCTGTGCCCCTCTTAAAGGGGGGCACCAAGCCCAGCCCAGCAGACATAAATGGAGGAATTCCTACATCCCTCCTACATGTCACGTCCCTGGTTGTTTTAGTATGTCTTTCAGAGCTGCTTTCTTCCACAAGAAGCTGAAAATATGTGTGGAAAATTCCGTAAAAATGAAGTTGTTCCAAGCCTACAATGAAAAAAGCAAGAATTCATTTATTCAAGCAAACTAGTGGTCAGACAAAACACGTATTATTGTGTACGGTTTGCAATGGCATGTGAATGGTTTCAGGTGGATGTTATATGGCCAGAAAAGCTGTTCTGTTAGCACTGTTACTAGTATTATGAACTAATGATTAATAATGATAGCAGTGAACTGCAGGGAGTGTACAGAACAGCTCTGAGGTGTCACAGTATTAGTGGAAGAACACCATAGGCCTAATAATTCCTATCTTTCTTTGTAGTGGATTGAACTGAGGCAACATGGGAGGAGAGCTGACACGGATGGCAGCTACTTTTCTCTCAAGTGTCTGTGTACATGGGGACACAAGGGTGGTACTTAGCATACACTGCATGTGGAAGAGGGAGCTCCATCATGACTCTTGGGAAATTTTCTTTTACCTGCCCTTATGTTTGGCAGCTGGATTCCAGGTCAGAGGGATGAGCTGGATATTTCAGCCAGTGCAGTCAAAGACTATACCTCTTTCCCTCTTTATGCTGAAGAAAGATTTCTTGGGAAGCGGGTGGGCAGGGGTTGCTTCAGTGCATATTATCTGTGCTAGTTCACTTTCAGCCACAAAGTGAGTTTACTGGGCTGAGAGGCTGTCAGACTTCCATGGGGATTTCTGTGTTCACTTTAAACATGATGTAATGGCTGATTGATTAAACTCCTTTTGCTTCATTTATAGCAACATTAGATTGCATTAACAGTTTGGAGACCCAGGTATTTTTGTCCCTCGTACTGATATTTGCAGAGCTTCTTTGGGGCCATGTTTTGAAACGTGGATACTAAGTTGCAGATGTGTGTTTGAGTTTGGTATGTCCTGTAGTTCTGTTCTTGGGCAGCATCTTGTAACCATCTTATCCAAAGGAAAAAAATTGGAAAAGGTCAGATACTGCCTCAGGCTTTACTTTAACAACCCCCTCTTATTGATGTGCCTGAATAAAAGCTGCAGGATATGACCTTGATGTCTTCTACTTTAAATGCCTGTATTGAAAATATGAAGTGTTCTTTGTGTATAATTTTTTCTTATTCCTTGCTATTTTAGAGGCTTGCTTTTTGTTCTTTAGATTATATTGGATGCTGGCTTAGTTCTGTAACATTCTCGTGGCAGGAAATGTCTGTATATGGAAATCTTGCAACTAGACTTCAGTAATTCCCACAAAGACTGACGGTCCTATGCAGTGACTATGTATATTCTGTCCTCATGTTGGCAAGAGAATTCAATTGTGTTCCTACAATGGGATAGGATTTAAAGCTTTTAGCTGCTTTTGTTTCTTGTGGAAATGATGGCTTCTGGCCATCTGGGCAGAGAGTGACATGGTCTTTTACACAGGACTTTTACCCATGCTAGGGAGCTGTTCAAGCTTGATTTTTAAACAAAAACTTCCAACTTGATATGAAAAGGTGCTAGGACCTAATCTTTTCCTCTCCCACTTCCCTCAGCAGCTCAAACTCTAACGTACACTTACAGAAATTAAAGGACTTGGTGGACACTGAGTAAAATGTCAGCACAGCCAGACAGATTTAATCACTATCTGACAATCTCCCAGCCTCCCTGGCAGACAATGGCCAAATATCCATGCAAGCCAACCCCTTAATATCCTGATAGCACACTTGCAATGAGGATTAATGCTTCTAGTATTCATTACAAAGTTCCAAGTCAATAAGAGGTGAAAGTACTCAGGACAAGTGGAGTTTAGACCTTTCCAGGAGGATAATAGTCACCACTGTCTCACATCACTCATGATTTTATTTAAAGGAAAGCTACAAAGATAAGTGAGTGATCGTGTTTTTGCCTGTGACTTATTAGGCCCTCCCTAAAATCAGTTCACTACTTGTGGCGTTCAAGTTTATCCTGACATCATGGTATTTCCAGGCCAATCTGTTCTCATTCTTTGTGTCCTTCATCCTCTGCTTACTTTTTCCAGGGCTTCTTGTTAACTGATGTATTTGGTCGTATGTGCCCTGTTGAGTCAATGGGAAGACTCTTACTAACATCAGTGAAACTGGAACAGACCCTTTCCATTTTCCTTCTCATATCTCTTTTTTCCCGTCCATGCTGTATGTCTGTGAGTAACACTCATGCTGAAATGGGACACCTCTGTCTCGCATCAAATTTCACTTTTTTTTTCGATTCTGTAGAAAAGCTGCCTGTAATTATCTCATCAGCTACAGATGCCAGAAATGCTTCATGATTATTTTTTCTATTTTTCATTGTGTTTGATGTTTAAATGAGTTTGGTTGTTAGATTCTTGGAACAGTGATCAATTTGTTCTTATGACCCATGTAGAACCTATGATAATCTATAATTAACGTATCTAAAATCAGTAGAGCATGGATTTTCTTTGTTTGCTGCTGAAGTCCTAAGATAACAGCACTCGGTATGTGGGAGGATATCGTTGTGCTAAATTGTGGAGTTACCTGATAGAGAAAAACAAAAAACAGCACAACAAAATAATCTATTGTGTACTTTGACCACCTTGCCTGCATTTTCCTTTTTAATCTTTCTCTGTTAGGGGTACTGCTTGCACAGATCCAGCTTTAGATACGCTTGTCACATTGGCCTTAACAATGGTATCTAGACAAGCTATAGTACGTAATCTTGAAGGAGTAGAGGTGCATTGAGGAGATAGTCTTTTCTTTCCCAGGAATTGTATGGTTTGCTCATTTGGTAACTAATGGAGTCTGGATACGATTTAGGTAGAAAACATAGCCCCAATATATAGCATATATTAAAACCAAACAAAACAGCCCTCAAAACCCCAATTCTTAACAGTTCTAGAACTGCCTGGCACAAAATAATCCCATTTCTGCTGGCCATGTGTAATGCCTGTTGCTTACAGCAGTGGTCTCTTTTGTTGTTCCCCATTGAAAGATGGTAAAACTGGGGGCAAACGGCCTGTGTGTTATTAGCAGGGCCAGGAGCAGAAGTTGAGTCTGTCTGCTTTTCTTGCTCTGGCACTTCCATACCTCAGAACAGATGTAAGTATTGTCCATAGAACTTCCTGAGCATTTATTTTTGAGAGTGATATGGGAGACTGCATTTGATTTGGTCATAGAAAAAATGCTTAGCAACTGGGAATAATTTTATTTTTTCTTATTTATTTATTTATTCCTCTCATTTAGTTATCAGGGCCCTTAGGGAATTAATGCCTTATGGCCCAGCCTCCCCCAAGGTCTCCACCCAACCTGCCAAGGGCACCTTCACAAAAGTCATGGGAGTTGATGCGTTTTCGGGTGTGTTTCAGCATGGCAATTCCCCTTCTCCAGCACTGGTCAGTATGGGATGCTGTAGGGGAAGGCACAACATGTCTTTAATTAGTATGTGTGAGATAATCTCTTCCTCAAAGCAATCTCCTCCTTGTTACAACACAATCTCTAAATACTAAGCCCTGGAGCACGTAGTTAGTTGTCCTTCCCATTTGAAAAAAAAAGTGGTTATTGTAACTCTGCTTTATAAACGTATAAACCCTGGGAGAGTCTTGCCTAGTTTGTAGCTTCAGTGACACTGTCAGACTGTCAGGTTTGGACGAAATTCTTATAATCTATATAACAACATTCTTACCAGCTCTGAATTTACCCTCTTGCAGTTTGCTTCAACATTTCCTTGTTCTTTAGTTATGAACTAAAACAGGTTCTGCTTTAACAATTTTCTTTTTTTTTAAACCAACTGATGTTTTATTTACTTGTATTACTGTGCCCCATTCACCTTTTGTCTAAAATCAACTCTAACAGCGAATCCAAGATCCTGTCGAACTGTGCTTTTTTCTCAGGGAAACCAGGCAGCAAAGCATGAAAGCCTACATCTATCAAGGCAGGTGGCCAGTTCCTCTGTGGCAGTGGAATTAGGTGCCGTCATATCTCATACAAAGCCTGGCATTGGCCAAGTCCTTGAAATGACTTTAACCCTTAGTAAGAATCAGGTATAACACTTGGTGCTCCTGATGGTGTGGTGAGGCACTGGCACAGGCTGCCCAGAGAAGCTGTGGATGCCCCATCCCTGGAGGTGTTCAGGGCCAGGCTGGATGGGGCTTTGGGCAACCTGGTCTGGTGGGAGTGTCCCTGCCCATGGCAGGGGAGTTGGAATAAGATGATCTTTATGGTCCCTTCCAACCCAAACCATTCTGTGATTCTATGAATGTGAGCCTGTGCTGCAGCTTGAAGGCTGTGTGATCCATCTGTCTGGGCTGCACTGCCGTTTGGGACCTCTTGATGCAGAGTGGCAGCTTTACTGCAGTTTAACCAGTTGCCAGCTGTTTGTTGAGCTGCAATAACTGACCATGTCATGCACCCGCCCAAATTTCAAAGAAAATATGTTGGCTTAAACCCATGACAAACAGATTTTAGCAGCATAATGCCCAGTCCTTTCTTTCTTAAATAAGCATGTCAATGTCCTAGGGTTAACGTTTCTCAGTGTTTGTTTTAGTTCATTTTAAAAACAGCGAGCCTGACCCTTCTCTCCACGCACCTTCTGGAGTCAAGTGGGCACGCTGGCAAAGGATGTGGGAGATGCCAAAATGCCAGTCTACTAGGAGCTAGCAAAGGGAGCTCAAGGGGGTGGCTGAAGATGATTCCTCAGGGAAGAGCTGGGTCTGGTGAAGTTGAAACTCCCCATTTCAGGTGTGGTGTTACACAAGCAATAATAATGCTTTCCACTGAATTGTGCTGGTACCCCTCTATTGTATACAAAGTAAACAAGAATTACATACCACACCTTCCTATTCTTGCAGCTGGAGCTATTCTTCTGATATCTTTGATGTTAGTTCACTTTTCCGTTCTTTAGATATCTTTGTTTTCCATTTTCCTTTTCAGTCCTCTCTGCTTGTTTTTAATTCTTTGCCCTTTTTTTTTATTTCTGTTTCCTTGGGCCAGACACATTAAGACCTCAAGATAAACATATGAGGGGATTGGTATTTGGGTAAGGCAAATCTTTTGTGGCCAGGAAAAACATTTCTGCTGTATGAAACTATTGTGGCTGAAACCGTAGAACTAACAGGTGACATTGCAGTGGAGAAACCACACGGATATTCTGCACAAATACTAGATTCCAGGAAATGTAAATGAGTTATCTTTGTTGCAATGTAAACTCAGATTCCTGCTTATGTAGCACTTCTGCTCTGCACTGATGGATTAGAGAGACTTTTTCAACAGCTCCAGGATTTCAGACAGCTGTGTGTGGTTACTCTGGAGCTCCTGTATGTTATCCTCAGCCTTCTCATCAACGACATCCCTGCCATTTTTTACTGGGAGTCTTGTTCAAAGCTGCTAACTAAAGGGTGTTTCACCTATCAAACCCCTGGAGCTGCCTCTGCTCAGCAAAGCACCCAGTTGCATTCCCAGGGTAACATGCCACTGCCATTATAACCTCTGTTATGTTGGACCTGCCTCTGCCTCCTACTCCTTCCTGTACTGAGGGCTGTATTGATCTCAGCAGCTGAACAGGTCCCCTTTCTGAGCTGGGCCAATGCCTTGAGAGTGACTGGAAAGAAGTCAACAGCCAGAAATATAATATGTGCCATCCAGAACTAGTTCATTTCAGTGAACTGGTGGGCTAAGACCACCTCTATATGTGCCCTGGAAGTTCAGGAAAGTTCTCCAATAATACTTCTTGGAGAAATTCAGCTCAGTGAATCTGTACCAAGAACTGGAGGATGCAACCAATTTCTTCCTCTTGGATAGGGCATGGATGCTGTGGCTTCCGCTTGCCTGAAGCCAACTGGAGTGATCTGTGAAGAGAAAACAAAGAAACTGTTTATATATACTTATCTTTACTCTTATGAAAAGGCTGACTTCTATTAGCTGGGCACCTCAGCATTACTCCACAGCTTCTATCTGTCCACCTGCTTAAACAGGCCTGTCAGTATCTTCCCTCTGAAGCGCTCCCGCCCATCGAATAGTTAGAAGTCCATATTGCTGAAACACATTCTCTGTTCAAGTGAAGCCTGTAATACAAATAGGTCTGTTGTCATATGACAGTATAATCTTACGAAACAGTGCACTGACAGGATATAATAAGGATGTGTACATGTCTGTTCACATAAGGTCTCTTCTTACTATTTGTTTACTAAGGAAGAAGGGTGCTAAAATTAAACCCGCTTTTAGTTCAGAATAATCCCCATGAAAGAGTACTTACCTTTGGTCCCGTGATCAGAGCTCATCATCCCTTCTGAAAGAAAAAAATACATCTTTTTTCAGACAAGTTTGAAATAAAATGCAAGTAGTGAGGACTTCTTAGCATGTTTTTCATCAAAGTAAAAATCACAAAACATTTTGAAGGCATCAGCATTTACTGCTGGCAGAGCCACTGGTGAAAATAATTCACCAGGTCTGCAATGACTAACACCTCTGAATTTCGCTAGGTGGAAAATGCAGAAGGAAATGAGTGCCAGGTAACATGATGATAGCTTACCTGCACATGGTCTCTGTCTCTGGAGGGGGAGGTACACGTGTTACTGAGCCATGAGGGTTCGTCAGTGCAGTTGTCCACCACGGCCACTGTTCTTGGCCCCAAAGCCATGTTTCAGCTTGTACAACTTACTTTACCTAGCCATTGTCAGCAAAATGAGCTCTAGATGCAAAACTGAACTCCTGCCAGTGACGTCTGAACAGAGTATGGCTATGCCAGGAGGGATTAATTGTAATTACACCATACCTCATCTTACGTCATTCCTCCTCTGCTCTGCTGCCGCCTTGCAGTCGGTTCTGCCTCGGTGCCCCGCTTCTATCACAGCAGGGGATGGCAGCAGGATCATACCCCAAGTGCTGCTGTCATCTCAACCCTCCTCGGTGTGTCTTGCTGCCTTACTGTTGTGCAGAGCTGAGGGAGAACCTGGATACGGGCTGCTTGGCCTATGCTTCCTGCTCTGCTGTAGAGGAACTGGTGTGGTAGACCAGTATCGTCAGAGCAGCATACACCACTTCCTGTTATATGATGCAGAAGTATGAGCCTAAAAGTGGCTGTTGGTGTTATTTTCCCATGCCAAAGTCAAATGTATTCTGCTGTACAGCACTTTCCTGGTGGGGCTGTTTCAGTTCCAATAGTTACATAAGTACACAACCTTCGGGTTAACCCTTAGGGGGCTGGTATGTGAGCATGGCCTTTGGAGCAAACAAACTCCAGAGAGGAAGATTTAAAGAATAGCATGCTGTGTCCAGAATACCTTCCTGTTGGATATTTTCATTCATAAATAACGCGTTAGAATTCTTGGGCTGCACCAAAAGCAGCGTGGCCAGCATGGTGAATGAGGGAGGTGATTCTCCCCCTCTGCTCTGCTCTCCTGAGACCCCACCTGGAGCATTGCGTTCAGCTCTGGGGTCCCCAGCACAAGAAGGACATGGACATGTTGGGGTGAGTCCAGAGGAGGGCCACGAGGATGATCAAGGCCTGGAGCACTTCTCCTGTGAAGACAGGCTGAGGGAGTTGGGGTTGTTCAGCCTGGAGAAGAGAAGGCTCCAGGGAGACCTTACAGCGGCCTGCCAGCACCTAAAGGGGGCCTACAAGAAAGCTGGGGAGGGACTCTTTGTCAGGGAGTGTAGTGATAAGACAAGGGGTCATGGTTTTAAACTAAAAAAGGATAGATTTATATTAGATATAAGGAAGAAATTCTTTACTGAGAGGGTGGTGAGGCACTGGCACAGGCTGCCCAGAGAAGCTGTGGATGCCCCGTGCCTGGAGGTGTTCAAGGCCAGGCTGGATGGGGCTTTGGGCAACTTGTTCTGGTGGGAGGTGTCCCTGCCTATGGCAGGGGGGTTGGAATGGGGTGATCTTTAAAGTCCTTTCCAACCCAAACCATTCTATTGTTCTATGATTTGAATTTCAGCTCCAGTTCACAACTTGAAGCTCATGATTTCTAAAGGGATTATTTATTTTCCCCCACTCCCTGTTGAAAATGTCACTTACTGGCTAGGCAGCTTCTGATGTGTTCTGGAAATCTGCTAGGTTTCCAGAATGCAGAGTGTAATGTCTCTAAGTATCAGACTTGAAAACTCTCGGGTTGGATATTGGTATCGTGAATCACTGATGGAAATTCAGCCAAAGACTTTGAATAATGTGCTCAGAATCACATATTTGTAACAGTCAGTGATACAGGACATATTTCTTAAGTATCAATCCTGTGCTTTGATCATGGTTCCATCCCTTCTCCAGTGGTTAAATAATGAAATATGACAGCATACAGAATTCAGGCTTATTTAAATCTTTTGCAGATAATTTTTGTTGTTTTTGTTGTGGCTAGGTACCTTTTAGAATCCAGTGAATTGCTTTACTCCTGAAAAAAAAAAAAATTAAAACCATTAAGCAAACCAAAAGTGGATCTGAATGATTTTTAGAAGAGACAGCAAAGAGGAGAGGTATCACCGCACAGGGCAGGCTCTTCCAAGACTGTGGACATATGTATTCATTTGGCTGGCCGTTTGGAAAATACCAGTGTGGTGAGGGTGAGGACAGTCTGTAAAAGCCTGTGTGATTTTATTCTTGGCTTGCGTGTTTTCACTGTCAATGAAAATACTGCGTGTGATTCAGTTTCTATGAACTGAGTGAAAAAGCTACAGGTGCCAAATTTGAGGTTGCTTTCTATGGCCATCTTAGGTCCAGAAGCACTATAGAGGTTGTGTAGGTGCTGGGGTCAGAGCAGCAATGCCTCTAACATGGGGGTGCTCCCCCCATCTGCTTGCCAGGAAGACCTGACCACGGGTGTCTACAGAGAGGAAAACTACAGGCTTGGGCAACTGGGGTCTGAGCAGATCTGTTGGACTGAAACTCCTCTGTAGCACAGGAAATGTCTGCCTTCCTCTTTTTTCTTTCTTTTTTTTTTTCTTTTGCCCTGTGCTAAACCCCAAATCTGTGAGTGCTTATGCACGTACTTAACTTTACTACCGTGAATAATTCCGTTCAACTCAATAGGGCTATTCATAGTCAGGCTGAGCATGTGTGTTCAATGTTTGCAGGATCAGACAGTGCAGAAGCTGGCTGCTGCGCCATTTAGGGCTGGTAATTCCATCCCTTAGGCCCTGCTGTCCTTGTATGGAATGATTTCATTTTATACAGACTTTGCTTCATTTTCCACGTGTCAGCCCTCAGTACGTGTGCTATTAGTGCATACCAGCACTGAATACTCTTGCCTTAGGTATCGCATGAAAAGAAAGCAACTTAAAAGTGGATGCAAATTTAAGCTGAATTCCTGTCCGGTATGCTGGCCTGATTTAAAACATCCAGAATACTTTAATGCTGAAAACAGCATTCATCTGTTTTGACAAAGGGGCCTGCCTGTTTTATGTTGATTTTTTTTTATTTTCTTTTAGTTGATTTGCAATGTGTAAACTCCTGGAATCCAGAGCAAAGGTTTGGGAATTATTGTACAAGGTGAGGTGTAAATACAGTAAAAGGCAGTGCCCCCCCCGCCCCCCAAAAAAAAAAAATAAAAAGAGCTTGCAATCCTTGCAATCAAGCAACAACTATCTTGATTTGGCCAAAAGGAGTTGAATAAAAGCACAAGATGCATAAAGAATCTTTAAGAAATATCAAATTGGGGGATTAAAGCTTATGCTTTGTGTTGGGGTTAACCATGAAGAAGAATATAGTCATAGCATACAGGGCTGGAAGGGACCCAGAGCAGTTACTCACTGCTGCCCCAATTGCTTTCAATTGTGATCTTCCAGAGCGCTCATAGCTCCCTCCAGTTTGACATTGTTTGCAGATGTAGTGAGTCTTTTCCAGCTTCCCACTCACAAATGCATATATTAACCAGCTGGCGCCCTAGAATCGTGCTCTGCCCCACACAGGTTGATAAACTTTCCCGTTTGACAATTGATAACTCATTGTTCTGGATATGATTTCTCCATGCTGTTTTGCATCTGACTTACGACGCTGCCCCGGCTTGCCTATGAGAACATTACATGTTGCGGTGTCAAAACCTTGACAAGGCAGCTGTGGAGCATTTCTCCACTGGATTTTGGGCTTGCTGCTTGCCTTAAGGGAAAGTGACGGAAGTGACTTAATACTGGCAAATCCCTGCTGACGTGTCCATATCTCTGAGGTGCTTACATAAGAGCTGACTGATTTGTTCTGCTGTCTTTCCAAGAACCAAAGTGTTAGGTTAAGTGCTCTGTCATTTCTAGGATTCTCCTTTCTGTCTGTTTTCATGGATCAACACTGTATTCACCCTCTGCTCTTTATAAAAAGCCTCATCTTTTCTTCGCAAGCTCTCAAAGGTAGTCGCTAGTGGCTCTGAAATATCTTCAGAAAGGTCCTAAAATGTTCTAGGCCAAACTTCACCAAACTAAGTGAAACCCCTAGTCTGCTCTCTTTCTTTCCTTGCCCGAGTTATGTCTGCTTTGCTGGTTATGTTCTGTCTGATCACAACTGATTTAACAGTGTCTGCTAAACAGATTAGTGGCACAGCAGGTGTCACTGTAAAGGGCTTATGCTGTTGCTGAATGTAGGTGGTAAGACAGCAATATGCTGAACTGATAGAAAGGCTGAGAAACTGGGAGATCTTGGAAGTCAGAACCAGAAGAAACAGAGTAATGAGTAGGAAAGAAGAGACAGTGGAAGAGCTCAAAGGTGGGAGACGTCATGAAGAAAATGTTTTGTTGAGGTTATTCTGACAGTGAAACAAATCTACTGTCCCAAAGGGCAAAGAATGGAAGATCACAGTGTCTGTAAATGTTGATGTCTCTGAACACAGCGGTGTCTTAGAGAGTTTATTTTCTTTGAAAACAAAGCTGGAGACTTCCGAGTAGCCCGGGTATAAGGAACGATAGAGAAGGCAGTGTTTCTCATGCCTGTCATGTGCTTGAGGTGCTGGGGCTTGGCCAGTACCAGACTGGTTCCTACCTGTGCTTCGTAGGGTGCAAGAACTAGCTCCGACCAGATCCTGTGTTTTGAGACCAGCTAATGTCCGTCTGTGCTGATAGCTTAGTATATTTTTCTTAAAATGTACTGTCTACCACTCAGTTTGAGTGGAAATAGGGAAGAGACAAATACAAAAGGGAATGATATGTGTCAAAGTACACAACTGTGTATGGATTTGTTCCATCCTCTATCCCCTGCTTTCTGTGGGGGACGCATAAAGCCCAGTGCTGTAACTCTTCACTCTGAATATTCACACCTGGGTGGGCATGACTGAGAGACAAGGTTCTGAAGGATCAGGTCTCCAGCTCAAGACCACTTATTTTTGAATATTTTTGGTTAGTTGCAGAATATGCTGAGCTATATTTTATTCTCATTTAGCCTCATTTATTCTGTTTTCCTTTTTGTCAAGATGAAGTGCAAAAAATATCTTTCTCTTCCTCTTGTTCTTTGTTTTTCTAAAGAGATCTGGTTACAGCTTAATTAGAATGTTTGCATCTAACCCATTAAAAAGAATATTTCACCTGTTTTCTGTGGCCAGTTCTTGTGAAGAGGGCTTGGAAAGCTGACAGCCTTCTACAAAAATGGTCCAAATATAAGATGGTGGTTTCAGCTACCTTGGATTATTTACACTACCAGCTTTCTAAGGGTTAATTAAAGTGCATGATCTTGTTACCAAGGATGATGAAACCGATTCACTTATCTGCCAAACAAAGAGCTTTGTGGTTTTTCTTTTTGTTGCTTTGTTCCAGCATTATTTTATACTTTCAGCATGTAATTTGTTCTGATTTATTCCATTATTAATTGCCCATGCAGGTTATATTGTGATGGTCATTTTTAACCACGGGCACCTGAAGTACTCAACACTGTACCTTTGAATAATTCTAACCATCACAGATACTAAGTAATTTGCAAAGCAGATACACCTCCATTTTTATTATTGAAAAATCAGAAACGGCTGATGCTAAGTAATTAATGACAGAATAAATTTTCTTGTCTGTGAACACTTTCCGCACAAAGCAGTTTTCCATTCTGTGGTGATTTATCAGTTGTTGGTATGGAGAGAGTGAATGGGTGAACTATTTAATTAAAACACTGATAAACACCAGATACTGGAAAAATTGAAGAATGTGTTTGTGAAAAGGGAGGAGAAATCATTTCCTTTTTCTTTATTTTGCTGCTAGCTATCTTGACTGTGGCCACTGTCAGCAGGTGAAAGGGTAGTTGATTAGAGGAATGGCATATTCCTCTCATATAAAAAAAACAAACTCACAGTACCAGGTGGTTGTTGTAGTTAGACGAGATGCAGAATTTGACTGAGTTTAATAAAAATTCCATGCATTTATAAATTATTTCTTTTCATAGCACAGTGCTTCAGAATATATTTACCACTGAAAAGACACAATGCTTATTTGTATATGTTGTAATAATAATTACTTTTGAAATTTATGATAATTTTTTTGAAAGATTGGTACAGTTCTTCAGATAAACAAGAAAGTTGTTAATATGGAAATCAATCAAATGCAATCAATCAAATATTGTGCCATACTGCTGATGGTAACTCAAGGTAGTAGTTAAGATCTACAAGGAAGGATGTTAGTCTTTAGTCTAGGAAAAAGAAGTCAGAGGAAACATGGAAAAAAGTCATAAAACACAGACGAAGTGGCTGCAAAATGGAAGGAAATGAGTGGTTCTGTATCTTATCTGTGCATAGTGGCTGAATCGCAACAAGTAATACTTAGGCTAGATGCTAGGAAGAGCTGTTTAATAGCGGGGGTAGTTAGCACTCGCAGGGTGATTCCGCAACCTCCCTTGGCAACCTTCAGGGGATAAGGCAATAAACTGCTCAATCACTGTGCCAGGAATCACATAGGCACAGCTGATCCTGACTAATGGCAGGAGAGAGAGGCTCTCAGTCATACAGTTTGATTTTTGGTGGTCCTGTGTGAAGCCAGCAGTTGGACTCAATGATCCTTGTGGGATCCGTTCCAGCTCAGGATATTCTGTGATTCCGTGATTCTAGGTGAGGCTCCTTCTGGAGCTGTATTCTGTGATTTCTTCTAAACAGTGCCCAAAACAAACCAGAGCCCCTTCTGGCAATTAAAACAGCAGGGGCTTGCTGAAGTGCAGCAGCATGCTGTGTCTCTGAGCAAGGTCTCTGTGTCCATTTCCCAGATCAGTGTATATCTAGTTCTCCTGATGATTTTCTTGGGGCACTTCGAAGTCCCTTTAAGCAAGGAACTACTCAGACGAGCCAGAATCAGCCAACCTGCATGCAGGTATTGTGAAAGGTGCTGCACATACTCTTCGGCACTGATCTTTTTGGTACCTGGGTTCTGCTCACATAGAGTCTTCCTCCTCCACTAACGAGTCTCTTCCAGGCAGGGATGATTGCCAAGTGAGCCACACGATGTCTGACTTTGTCTTCTGAGGCCTGGGCTCACATCCTGAGTGATTTGATTTTGATCCCCCTGCCCCTGTGCTCAGCTCCAGCTGGTAAAGATGTGGAACCTTAAGGCAGAAAGAGAAATGTGCATGCTGTCACTGTAGGTCACAGGCCAATGCAACCTGTCTATGGTAGTTTCCTTACCTTTTTAAGTTTTAAATCCAAATGTTAAGAAGAACACCGACATTTATAATAAATAAATAAATACATAATTTTCTGGTGACCAGCGATGATCTGCTTGAATTAGAGTATTTTCTGCAGTCAGTGTTCATGACCTTGTAGAAGAAAGATTGTCTTCCTGTGATAGGTCTTGTATGTTGGACTAATCCAGAGAGCTTTCAAATTGATTTTGATTCCTCCCAAAGCAATACATGGTTAAAATCAGATGAATAGCAGCTGATATACAGCACTCAGTATGGAAGATGCTGGCTTGACCAGCTGTAATGAGAAGTCTCATAATTCTCCTTGTATCTCCTACTTTGTAAGTTCATTAGAAGCAGATACAAGATAAAATATCATAATGGGCAAAAGATTTCCTCCTCAGAATTCGCAGATGAGTGGTTGAACAGTGGAGCAGTTCTGTGCAAGAAGGCCATTGACCAGCCCTTCTATGCAGCGTTGTCTCCTGGGGCATGGGAAGAGAAACTTGCTGGTGGGAATTAGCAGTGGCTCTATCAAACTGGGTAACTGTGGCTTCTTACTATATGCTATAAGAGGTAGAGGGAAGTGCTACCAGTGTCTCAGCTTTGCATATAGCAAGTTGTGACCACTTACTGAAGCCCCAGTCATTTCCCACCAGCTCACCTGCTGCCCAGTAAGGAGCCACGTGTGTTTTAAGTTACCACCTGCAAGCTGCTTGGAAGTGCCAGCTGTTTGGGTGCGTAACTAATTCAGTTACTGGCTACAGGAAATGTTAGGATGTGGACAGCAGAGGGAATAATCCACATCTGGTACTGGGACTTGGTAAGCATGTATTCCTGACAGGGCACATTTCTTCAAATCCACAAGGTATATAAGTTTAATGACTCGGATTGAATTGTTTGATATTCAGTGAAGCTTAGGCTTGGATCCTCAAAGATACATAGCTTCCCCAGTTGCTTGGGTTAGGAAGTAGGCACCTTAAAAGAGATAGGGGTAAAAGGCCACTGACAATGACAGAAATAAGTTTCTGAGCAGTTCTGCATGGCTGACAGGCATGCAGGTGGAATTTCACTGGGAGGCTGGGATATGAGTGAATGCCACGTGTATTTGAGCGAGGTGTTTTTGGCACTGCCCTAAGCGAGGCATGTTTTTACCTGCTCTCACTTATTTTAAAAGTATCGCTGGACTCAGCTCTTTTTTTTTTATATGGTTTTGTTTTCCTATGGGATCATAAATACATGACATGGTGAAAGCATGATAACCTGCAGCATCTACGCTGAATGCAGCTGGCTGCAGAGGGATTCTGCTGAAGTTATGCCAACCCGAGGCAGCTCTGTTTATGCTAACAATGACTCTGTATCAGTTTTTTAATACATAATCACATCTTTTTTCTTTCCTAAAGGCAAGAAAGCACTCTAAGGGGGACATAAAAATGTTCTGGCAGTACCTCTGTGCATGTGTTGGAGGGAGGAAGAGTTTTTTAAGGCTTATCAAATATGTTTAATGGGAAAGAGCAAATAATTCTTTCTGCAAATATGACTAACTGTGAGAAAACTTTGCTGAGCGTGGTTCCCAGTTTTGATTTTGCTTATTTGCGCTTATGTAAATCTGAAATATACACACTGAAGTTATCGAAGCTGCACTGACTTAAGCGATTGCAGAATTTACATCAAATTGTCCCCAGAGCTGTTTGTGCTGCTGTAAGAAGTTACAGTTCATAATGATAAATGAGCTGATATGTGTATGGGACATTCTTTTGTGGATAATATGAGATACAGAGACTGCCAATCTAATTCTCTTGAATGGATTTTTCTACAGCAACACTGAAAATAGTTCATTTCCCTTTAGTTGTACTTAGGAAGCTTAGAGATGTAGGAAATTTACTTGTAACTTAAAAACAAAAACAAAAACAAAACACCCTTTCCTTCAATGGTGTTTAGGTGATATCCTTGTGATCTTTTTACAGTCCTCAGTTAAGGCAAAAACAAAAACAAAACACCCTTTCCTTCAATGGTGTTTAGGTGATATCCTTGTGATCTTTTTACAGTCCTCAGTTAAGGCATAAAGCTGACAATTTTTCAGGCCATTTCTGTCCCTAAAATACGCCTGACTAAGAGGCCCCATTATAGCAAAACTAGCCTTTTCTCTTTCTGGTCCAGGGAGCAGAAACAATATTTTATTTGGATTGGTCTATCTCTAGGGAAATAATAACTTGCTCCTCCACCCTTTGAACTTGCTAGGGATTTGTTGCAACTTTTTGGTAAACTAGCAGTGTTCCACACAAAGCATTAGATCTACTGTATCTAACATTAGATAGGACGTGTTTGATCAGAGAGTTTTCCTTAGGCAATGGCTGAACGCAAAGCTAAACCAAATCAAAGCAAGAATCGAAACATTTTATGGAAAGCCCTCAGTCTCTTTTCTCCCTTACATTCTCTCACCCTTCCTGTGATTAATAGATTTAATTCATTTGTTGTTCTAGTAAGTCTTTACTCATCCATCCTGCAGCTGAAATCAGCATTACTGCATTGCCAAATATGTATTTCCATAAAAAATAAAGCCTTAAGCCCAAGATTGCTATTCATTTCTCTTTCTCTCTCATTGAAATAGTGTAACATGTATCCAGTACTAATTCTTCAAGAATGTTAAGTTTGTAAGATGTGTTGTAGTTGTTTGCAGTTATGAGATCCAAAATGTGTAATACTTAGCATATCCAACATGTATAGTACTTAGCCTGTGGAGATGCCATATAAATAATCTATTGTATAAAAACAATGATACTGACATTTAATCATGAAGCAGGAGGAGGTATATTTCCCCAGCTACAAACATACTTACTGGCTAAGCTGGCAAATAGTTAAACTTGGCCGACTACTTGCAGGAAATGAAAATGAGCATAAATGCTTTCATGGGTGTAGAAACAAACAAAAAGAAATCCATGGTTGGTCAGATTCAGATTTAACAAATAATATCCTTTGCAAGAACAGAAGAAAGATAAAACCTGACTTGAAGTTCTGATAAGGGATTATTAAATGACTTCTATTTCTACAAAGCTGTTCCAATAAGATAACATAAGAAGCAAACATCATATGCACAGTAGTCAATAAACATAAAGTTGGTTTCAGCCTGGCAGCGGTGGTTTGTATGATACAGGCTCATGCTGGCAGCCTCAAACCATTTACTTTGGTGCAACACTGAACAGTGAATACAAATCAATCTCTGTTAGGAGAACTAAAGAGAGAGGCTACAGTGCTTAGGCTAATCCCAAATAGAGGAACTCAGGCCAACTGTTCGATTTCTTTATGCTTGTCACCACTCTTGGCCAAAGTGACTAAAGCCAGGTCTGACACTAAAAGCTAGGATTGTTAATGGCATTGGCTGCTTAGCTGTTCTGTTTGTGCTCAGGTTTTTGTAACATGCCATTAATATGAGGGACTACCAACACAAAATACACTGTGAAGAGCATCCTACAAGCACCCAAAGTACTGTTCAGTAGGACCCTTTTGCTGAGCTCCATGTCCCATAGATGCTGTACTCAAGGACGTGTTTTTCATTGCAATAATAATTTTCTATTCCATAAATTTCTTGACATTTCATAACAACCTGTCATTGCTTCTCAATTTTGTCACCTTGTCACCCTTTCCATTTTAGGTGCAGTTGTATGTCTATTTCAGGACTGCCTTCACCAGAGGAACAGTTAAGGAGGTGGACTGGTGCTTTTGGGTCTGTGTGAGAGATGAGTACGTGCTGCAGGGAAGTAGTTCAGGTCCCATCAGGAATGATCAGGAGTAGCATCAGAATTTAAGACTTGGAAGAGATGTTTCTCTGACACAATAAAAGCTGATTTATAATGAATCTCTGGAAGCCTGGAATCCTGGAAAGCTCTTGAAGAGAGAGTCATTGCTTTTCTATAAATATCTGAAGGAGGGGGGACTTCACCCAGGTGGGACGTATGGCCTTCTGTTGAAGGTGGTGATTGTAGACGTTGTGCCAGAAATAAGAGGGATGTCGGAAATAATAATCTTCCTGTTGGGCCAGCAGAACTACATCCTGTCGTCTTTGGCTGCACGTGACTTTGCCTCACATCACAAAGAAGAGGGAGCACTTCGCTGATGTGGGATGGCATTTTAGGGACTTTATTCTGAGCACTGAAGGAGTAAATGAAAGATATTCACATCTTTAGAAGTGCAGGGCTTTTCAAAAAACATCCTAGGAATGATATGCTTATACTGACACCATTGCAGTATCATAAATAACTGCAACGACTTTGGCCTCCCAGCCTTCCTTGGCTCACAGAGCCATGCAGTGCATAGAAGCAAGGACAGATTTCATTGCTGTCTGACCAGGCTCAGGATGTTGAGTTTGGTAGGCCTGGATTTTGTATTCCCATTGTACACGATCTTACTATACTTTGCACATATATGGGGCAATGTAGCTATGGGTGGAAGGGACAGAAGGTCACGATATTGGCTGGTAATACTTAAACAGCCTTTGTAGCTGCAAGAACACATTCAATACTGTAAAACTGGGTGAGGCTTCAAAAGATAATTTAAACTACGTAGAATAGTATTGTAATATGCTGATGTTAGTGCACTAAATCAAATATTTGTCCAAGTCCGTGCAGATACGGTGGAAAGATGCTAACTTGACCTGTGACATTTTGCTTTACTTGATAGTATATTGATTTAAAAAGCAAAAAGTTTACTAGTAGCAAGTCAAAAGAGACTGCATTAATAATAATGCATTTCTAAACCTATAAATACTTGCATATTAATTTGTCTTAAACATATATTTTTTTAATGGAGGAAAAAATCCAAATGTTTACCAACTCTGAATCAGTCAGTTTTGTTTATGTACAGTATAGACAGATAAGGAAGCAAGTTATGTGGCCTCATGAGCACTGAGTTATCCATGGGCTGAGTAGTCATTGGTTTTGCAAGTGTCTGGAAAAATTATCTTACATTCTGCAAGATGTCTGAATGCCATCCAGTGAGTACCCTGTCAGAATTCACTGATTGAGAAATGTATTTGGGTGTGGGCACATGCAAAGCTGTGCTAGCGAGCGCCTGTCAGCTGGACTGTGGAAACTGGCTGTGTGTGTGGTCTCTGCTCATCACAGCTGTGAATGAAAGGTGTTAATTTAACTGCTTGCTTAGGGGCAGTGGGGATGCCTGTAGCTGCACCCTGCAGATGGGCTGACAGCCTGGCAGGTGCTATGGTCCAGTGTCAGGATGATTTTCAGTGCTCTACTATCCTGGTGTGCTTCTCAGTGTAACTCCTTGGTCCTTTGCTACAGTCTGCTTTGTTGGGACATGCCTTTGGACTCTTAAAAAGTCATATTATGTATTCCCTAGCCATCTGTATATATGGCATGCCTTTAAAAGGAGTGGGAATGTAGATTTCAGATTTACTGACTGAGAAAAGCATGTACCACAGAGTACCTTGAACCCTCTTTCTTGCCATGTCCCTTCCAAAGTCTGGGTTTAACATAAGAACAGAGTTACTTGTTGTACTCAAAGTCTGTACCCGCTTCTCAATGTATATTGG
Source organism: Anser brachyrhynchus (assembly GCF_964034855.1). Lineage (NCBI taxonomy): Eukaryota > Metazoa > Chordata > Aves > Anseriformes > Anatidae > Anser > Anser brachyrhynchus. The sequence continues at coordinate 42,376,113 of NC_137695.1, read as the reverse complement.
CAATCAGGGACAACCCCTCAGATCCATCCTCAGTGGGCACAGCTGATGTGCCTCCACCTGGGTCTTACGAAGCACAAATGACAACACTGGAGTGGTGTCATCACCAAGTTCGGTGGGCACCTCTCTATTGCAGAGGAGAGGAGCCTGTGTGGTGTGTTTTCCTTACTTCTGTCAGGCTCTTGCTGTGCCTTTGCCTGGCATGTTTCTCAGCAGAGTCTGGTTTTGCTTTCCGTGCTGCAGAAACCACATAAATATTTCTTGTGGTGGGCTGCAAGAGGCAGTGCAAGCCCACAAGTCTAAGAGATCTTGGAGTCCTTTCCCAGGCAGCAGTATGGTTTCAAGACGGAGAATTTGTGTGGCAAGGTGGGCTATAGGAAACGGGCTTTGCAAGAGAGGGTGAATGCTCTGATGGCTGGGATTCCTGGGTGCTGGAGTTCAACCAAGGGACTGAAGTAGGTACTGCCTGAAGAACAAAGACGCTGTGGGGTAGTTGTGATGGCTGCTGGAGGATTGTTCTTATTAGGACTGGTCATGTAGCACCTGCACTGGCAGTCCGCTGTCAGAGTATGTCCAAGGAGTACTTAGTTTCTGCTGTCTTATTTTAGTAACACAGTCTAGACTTTGTTACCAGGACTCATGTTTGGGCCTGTTAACAAAGGCAATTTGGGCTGGCAGAGATTTACAGTATGTATCTTGCTGGAGGACTGTAGCAAGGAGAGAAGGAATGGCCTTTGATTTGTCCTTGCCTTATTGCTTGGAAAAAAAAAAAAAATGCTGGTAGTGCTGAGTCACCTCCTTTTCATCCTGAGCTTGGTGTTACTGAGGAATCTTTCAAGCTAGCTCTACATTCATGTAGAAATACAAATAGGAGGCAGCGAGGGCTCTGGTGTCAGCAGCATGCAGGCGACTTGCAGGGCTCTCACTGAAGCCAGGAAGAGTGGACTGACTTTGCTAGATCTGTGGTGAAAGTGGGCTCAAGGCTAGAACACGTGCCTGGGAGGAGGAAAGTAGAACAGCTGTTTTCTGTGGTTAGTATCACAGGCAAAGCACAAGACATCCCTCCTCTTTTCTATAGCAAGGCCTGCTGGCTTGGGTCACTCTGCTGCTGCTAAAGACACTGGCAACTGTAATGGCCGGAATGTCTTTTCATCACGCAACCCTATTTCTCTCTGCTGAGCATCACAACGATCCATGTTTCCCTCCTTCAGTCTAGACTATGGAAGCTCAGACACAGTGAGCATATATAATGGCTAGTTTATTTCATACTGCTGAGCCCAGCAGTAACAGAAATGCTCCTTACCTCACAACTATTTTTTTTTTCCTATCTACCGCTACTAGTATTGGCAATAGCAATAGGTACAATCACTGGAAGTACTGTTACTGATATGTACAGCACGTAGTCTGGGAATGACTGCTCTTGCCCTTTATTGGATCTAGGATATGTCATTTTTATTGTCTCATGTCTCCAGTTGAAATTCCTTTGTTCTGTATTTGTACGGTATCTCGCACAGACACAGCCAGTGCCTCAGAGTACTGCCACATAAACAATTCTTGCAAAGGGGCAGGGTAAGTAAAAAAGAGGGATACTTTTTATCTATGTTTATAAAAAATTGCAATTGCAGGTCAACGATTTCACCCATGATAAGTGCAGGGAGATCGGAAGAAGAATAAGATAGAATAAGATAGAATAAGATAGCTCCGGGACTGCTTATGGAGACCTGCTAAATGTGAGAAGCTGCAAGAGGAACATACAAGATACTTGTTTGAAGATTTAATGGAGGGACAGGAGAGTCTGATGTGATGGTTGAACTGGGGATGAGAATAAAGTTGTAGTACTGCAGCAACTGTAGCTGACGTACTGGGGGCTATCACGGTCCTCTCCCTAGAGGACCAAGCCAGACAAAAAATAACACCCTTTTTAGGATTGGTTTTGAGCTGGCTTACCTCCCTGAGCCAGCTCACCATGCAATCACAGAAGCAGAAGTCCTAGCACAAGAGAGGGACATGATAGCATGCAGAAGGGAGCAGGACTGCAGCAGCCCAGGTCCAGATCAAATTACAGTTACGGGACCACCCTCCAGCCTTGTGAGACGGGGTGAGAAATAATAGGTGCAAGGCAAGGAGACTCACAAGTTATGAGCCATAAGCTCCGCAAACAGCTGATATGATCTTGCGTTTGGGGACTAGGCTTGATCAGACCACTTCAGTGGCAGAAATAAACCGTGGGCTGTACTCCCTTGTGTCAAGAGAGGGACAGCGTGCAAAACTCAGAACCTGGCGGTAGCAATAAGCAGCAGGGTTATAGCTTGTCTCTGGCCCAGACATTTTCAGAGGGCAGCGATACAAAAAAACACTTGAGGTATTTTGGGTGTAGCTTCTCACAGGGAAAAATCCATTCCCTCTGGTTATGTAGTAGGCAGAAGTGTTCAATTACTGTTGCTCCTGCTCTGAGACAGTGACGAGATTTATCATCTCTGTCACAAGGCTGTCATCTTTTGATGGAGCTTTTTTTATCCACTCTGTGGGGCTTCTCCAAAAATACTATTGGCAAAATAATTTTACTTTAGCTAAAAACTGAAAAGAGGGAAAGCCAGATGTGCTCTTGAAAGCTAATCATTCTGGCTCTGGAAGGAATTGTTTTCTAAATATCATAAGTCCTTGCAGTCTGCTCCGACCAGTGCCAGAGTTCTTCGGGGAGTTATTCTAAACTCTAGTCCTCAGCAAAGTAAGCTTTCCTACAGCCAAGTATTAGAGTTAACTCCGAGCTTTATTTTTATCTACAGTTTTCTTGGCAAATTATGAAGCTTATGTTTGGCATTTTATTTCCATCTACTACCTTCTATCTTTGGTTTGTATTATACTTTACTGAGCTTAAAGTTTATACAGGGATTTGGGTGCGTGATGCAGGTTCTAATAAGTGTCTATATAACTTAATTTAGAAGCTTAAACAAAGAAAGACGTATCCTGTACTGGAAGATTTGTGTAAAGCTTTGCAGAACTGCTGTTAGTATGGAATGAATGATGATTTTTAGTAGTGTTTTGTTTTTCTTTCAAATGAAACTGTAATGGAGAAGAAGGCGGAGAGCAATTTTATTACTGAAATGCAATACAACAGTAACAAATATCTCGGAGGATCTAAGACTAGAGGCCAAACTAGGGGCCCTAATGTTGTCATTATTATGTATATTTTCTTTGAGAAATCAAGTCCTAGAAACTTTGCTTACACAGACAGTTTTGGCATGCTAGAGTTCTGGAATGTGTTTCTTTGCAGCTATCATAATAACTTTAAATTACAAAGAACAAAAAGTTAGTGTGCATAATGATTGCAAGACTTTATGTTCTCACTGTACCTTGCAATTAGGGAACAAAAAGTATGTTACAATCACTAGTTGTACTAATTCAAAACTAAATGTGTAAACCTGATTTCTCTATCTGCTGGTGTAACTGGATATTTTACTCCCAACTTAAGCAGTAGTGATTATGAGTGAAATTGCCAGAAGTACTCCAAACCACACCACACAGCTGAAGATAAAAAGAGTTGTCTCTGTGTGTTTTCACTTTGCCAGAACAATACAAATGAAAGCTTAAGACAAATGCAGATGGGGAGATAAGGTGGAATGCCAAAGCAGTGGTAGTGCTTGTTGCCTTCAAAGTTCAGCAGGGTGGTGGCAGTTTTAAGCTGGGAAGAGCCTCATATAGGTTTGTTAAATAGACTTCTAGCACTAATTTGGATAGAGAAATTGGGAAGGAATTAAATAAGAAGTATTTGTTGGCTGTAAATGGATGTTCCCTAAAAAGGCAAAGAAGAGAGATAAAATGTCAGCTAGTGTCTGAGGGTATGCCTGTATAGCTCTTTCTCAGCAGTTTGATTAGACCTAGCAGAGTGCCATGCTAGGGCACCTGCTTGGTTCTCAGTTTGGAATGGCCTCACCACTGGAATACGCTCTTATCTGTCTTCACTTGTCTATGTGAAGATATCTAATCCTTTTTTAATCTAATCTTATTTTTATTTATTTATTTATTTTTTACTCTCTCCCTGCACAATTTTGAGACAATGTATTACTATTGCTTAGGCTGTACATGGACTACTTGACACAGATGTGGTCGGTCCAGAAAGTGTAGCCGAAATGATTTACACAAGCTGCAAATCTTTGCTCAGAGTATTTCTTGTCCAGAGATGAATAACAGAACAGCAGAGACTGTATTTGCCTTTTGCTACCCTTCTACATCCATGCCAAGATGTTCTTCTCTTAGATATATTAAGTATGATTCTTTATTTTCAAGCGTCTGTCAGTGTTAGAACTATAAATATGAAAAAAGAAAAGAAAATATTTTCTAAGCTGAAATAAAACAGATGAACAGGCTGAAGGATAATTAAGTGCTGTAAGCGGGACCTTGAAAGTGGATATACATTAATTATAAGTGCAAACATGCATTCAGATCACAGGTAGAAGGCTTCAAAGTCAACATCATAAACCTGCATTTTCAATACTGTACACAGCTGTGCCTTGGAGTACAGCAGAGCTGGAGATGTGGGGACAAGTTCAGTGCTACAAACTGAATTTTGTGCAAAGGAGGGACCATAGCAACTAGGTCTCATCAGTCACCCCTTCCTCAGGAAAAGATAGCCCCTTCCTTGGAGGAATGAAATGGCATAGGTTTACAAGATCACGTGTGATATGGGGAAAATTAACAACAAATGGATACTGGCTGTTTCTTATAACTTATCTGGGAGTTGTTACTCCTTCAGTTACAAGGCAGTGAGTTTGAAAACAAAAGGCAGTTGTTTGCTCAGCAAAAGTATAAATCAATTCAAATACATGTTAGAAAAAGTCATGGCTGATTTGTACATTTACAGCTCTTGAACATGGTTGTCTGAAGACAGCATTCAGAGTAAGAGATCTCAGCACTGACTGCTGAGAGATGGAAGGATGTACCAGTGTAAAGATTATACTGGAATTGTGAATTATTATTTTTTTTTCCCCTAAGCTTCTGCTATGGGCCGGCATCAGAAGCAGAATGTGGAACATAAAGAGCTGTGATTTGATCCAGTACAGCAGATGTTACCGTGTTACATTTCTTCTTGCAATTACCCTGAACAATGAGACCACGCCATGCGTGTGTCCTACGTGATGCCATGGGTGCCTGGCAGAGTAGCACAGGGATCCTTGCTCAGTTTTGTTCTTTATATTGGGAATACTTGAGTGAACACAGCAGTCAACAAAGTAAGCAAGAGTTCTGTAACTGACAGCTGACTTGATATGAGGTCATAAGTTAATTTCAAGATTTATTCCTATTCTTTTCCATGTTTGACTATTTGAAGTTACATTCTTACATATGCACTAAGCAAAGAACCTAGATTTTCTAAATTTTTGAGTATACACAGTAACCCATTTGGCATACCAGGCAATCTAATGACTAATAAAGACATTTAGTGACAAATGTAAGGCATTTCAAGTTAGGTAGCCCAGTTTAAATGTTGTAAGTAATTGTTGGTGTCCTGTAAATCTCTTCCCCAAATAATCTGCTTCTGTATTCTGTTTTCATTCATTTTTTTCCTTATTACTTATTTAATAAATTATCTAATATCTGATTTTACTGAAGTCACTTTGGTGAATTCCTGAGCTAATGTTGTATATGAAACTTTCTGCTATGGAAGGTAAGCTGCAAGATCACAACTAGAAAAGTTTTGTTTTTCAACAAATCTGACTTTTCTATTATCAGACAAGAATATGAGACTGTCTAACCATAGTTCCCCTTTAAAATAGACCATAGTAAAGAAGTAGCATTGTGAAGCGTGTAAAAGAACATTTCAGCAGCACATAGATGGCATGGTATATCCCATATACTTGTAGAGCTGTGCCAAACAACTTTTTGCAATAGGAAACAAACAAGAAATGAAACACAAATAGTAAAAATAGAGGAATTTTGAAGGCAACTGTCTGGAAGCTGAATGTGACAGTGCAACCAGATGATTTCGGAAGAAGGGGAGACTGGATAAAGTTTTAGCTTTGCCAATTCAAAAGAAGAAAATTCAAGAATTTTTAAGTCTGTCTAAACTTTCATATGGTTAGATTCCAACTTGCTTTCTCACATCTTCCCCCATTAATATCAATCAATCAATTGATTAAAAAAAAAAAAGACACTTCTGAGATAAAATAGTTGCATTTTACAGAACTGAAAATCTGTGTTGTCTCACTGTAACTGTTTTAATCCCTTGCTAGACAAGTTCAAGTAAAATAGCAAACTGTTGCTGGACAGTCTGTCTATCTATGATAGTCTTTCTATCAGAATTTTTTTCCAGACCGGTCTGTAACTTGACAGGCAAATCGTTTTGCAATAGCTGCTGAATTAAGGTGAAGTCCATAATTCAGACTTGAAACTCTCAAATGCAACTTCTCCATAATTGGAAATATAGTGCCTAGATGTCTGTCAGGGACACAGCTATTTGTATCTTGCCAAAAACAACTTGGTTTGCAATCACAAGGGAAAACTTAGCTTCCCAGCTGGCTGATGGGATGTAATGTGACTCCTACTCTGTTACAGAGTGCTGCGGAAACATGTGTTCCAGTTGTTGACAGAACAATTGTCCTGGATAGCGTTTACTTACAGTTCGGTACTTTCATAAATATTACAAGAACTTAAGTTGTATAGCACAGAAAGTGCAGGTAGCGGTTTCCATTTTCATTGTGATGGCCTTGGGCCATCACTTCTAAGCACAGTGCCAGCTCACTCGGTAAATCCTCTAGATTGGAGTACAGGCAATTCAGGAGTCGAGACAGATTGTACTGTACCTTGCTTTCCTTAGCTGGCCATTCTCATTTCTGGCTGCTTTCTTCCTACTATAACCTGCACAGCTTCTTTGCCCCAAATTGCCTAATAGGTGGGATTTGTGCCATGGTCATTTCCAGACTGAAAACCGAAGAGTCATGGCAGAGCCCTTAGTGACAAGAACAAGAGTGCACTTTGACAATGGCTCAGGAAGATACTCAACTGTGATCTGAGTTTTCTAGATTCTTTTGCAGACATCCCACCTCATAGAACAATCTGATGAATGCTTATTCGTTTAGACAAAGATAGAGAACAGAGCAGATCACAAGGATCTGGAAAATACTAATTTGTTTTGTGTTGTCTATTGGTGATTTGTGAGGAGTTGTCTTTGCTAAGAAAGATATTCAGGTAGACAGTAATCTCTGGATTTGTGCTGTAATGGCTTTATCTCCTGAAGAACGCAGCTACGTTTACCATCGATTCTTTTACCTTTCAATTGAGAATCTCATTTTAGCACACCGTTACAGTATTTCCTGTGTTCTGTAGAAGTCTCAGAGAGGAGTCTTGAACTTTCTAGAAGTCGCATTTACTCCAGGGACTTTGACAGCAGTCCCCTCATGAGGAGGATATAGCGTCAGTAAATCCTAATCTGATTTGCATTAGGGAATACATACAGCTCATTAGCAGCAGTGTCATCTTAAAGTTAATTACAACATAACAAAATGCGAGACACGAATTTGCCTTGTAAATAAGTGTTCCTTATCCATATTCGTGCTCCTCTATCAGTGCCAGAAAACCAGAGATAGTGGGGATAATAATGTATGCAGCAAGTATTTCTCAGTAAGTGAGGGAGGAAGCAAAGTAGGCCACCCACTTCCTCCCCCAGAATATCACAAAGCTGGGCCTAGTGGGACATGTAACCTCATTTGCATCAGTCATGTCCTTCAGCAACAAGCACATTTTTCGCTATCCTGTCTACGCTCGGCAAGAAACAACACTCAAATCTGTTCTCTCGGGAGGCCGGAAGTGAAAGAGTTGCCTCCCTGTCTTATTGAAATATTCTTGCCAACTCTCTGATCTTCTTTTTAATTCCTCTTTTAAAATAAAGGTTTCCCTACTCTTGTGGAGAAAATTAGAAATATATGGGGCTGTCCCTGTATTCAAGAGTTGGAAAAGGCAATGTATAATGGATGGGAAGATATTCAGTAAAACACTTAAGTTTCAATCTATAATTATTTTATGATAATTTGATTTATGATGATAATATATTTAAATATTAAAGGTCTGTGACTTTATTAAGTGGCTATTACCTGTCCCTACGTACCTTACTTCTGAAAAGCTGCAACTTCTCAAATATACAAGTATCTGAAGTTAGAAATCTTTTTTTGGCTTTGTTGCTGGTCAGAAAGAAAAAAACCATGACACTGAATCGAAAACTCAGTACATAATAAAGATACGTCATTCAGTACGGTGATAATTACACAGACATAGTGTCTTTTTTTTTTTTAAGCCCAGGTGCATAGAATTTTTTTAAAAAAATTAAGGTATTGATGGTGTACTGAGTAAAAAACGGTTCTGCTGATAAAACATTAAGAAAAAGTCTTCTATGTTTACGATGATTATTGAAAGAAAGGAAAATGATGCTAATGGAGATGATGTTACAACCATTTTTAAAGGTAAAGTCACCAGATATTGGGTGAAGACCTTGTGGAACAACATTGTGAGACAGAAATGCCAACTCTAAAGGTATTTTGTATTTAAATAATTGGCATATAGTTAATTGGGCGTTTTGGAACTGAGTCCAGAGGGTGTCCAAACTCATTTAGAAGCTGGCTTTTCATCACAACAGGTATGATTAAGCTCCCTGAGGTGATGGAGGAGAAACTGTGTGGGAAGAATGGGATCATCTAAAGAGCCTTATGGGAAAAGAGATTTGGTGTCCCATATTGCACAATTTACCTCAGCTACCTGGAACTAGGATATATGAATATATTTATTTACTTGCTATCTTCTTTCTGTGCATGAGAAAAAAAAATTATAGAAGCTGACTAGCCTTTAATATTCTTCCTTGGCTGAGGACGGTGCTAAAGGTTAAATTTGGAGCTTTAGGCTAGCTGGTGCTATAATAAAGAGTGCTGATTGTTTTGATGATTTGATGGCCTGCATAGGTGAGGTTAAAATGTTACACTGAGAACCTATAAAGATAATAAGGAACAAGTGCTGCAAGTGAAATATGTGAGACCACAGGATTTGAAAGTGGTTCTTGGAAGCTTTTCTTGGAAGAGTCCTCTCCTACTGCAGGCACTTACATGCTAACATGCTTAATGACTACTTCGAGGTCTATCCTAAATTAGGTAGTTTCTTGCTTTCTCAAGGTTGCCCCAGACCTATCTTGAAAAGGTTCTTTAGATCTTCATTCTTCTGGTGTCTAGAAACTTTGTCCAGCCTAAATTGTGCCAATGCTGTATTTTAAGTTAAACAACCTTTCCTTTCTGTGTCCTAGAGAAAGAGTGAAGACGATGTCTGCCATAGAGCTAAACAATGGTGAAATGTCAGAAAGGCCTCCTCTTGTTGTAAGCTGTACATGGTGATGCTGAGCTGGTCAACTTAAACTAGTAACCATTAAACTTATGATTAAGTCTGGGGATATATTTCACTGCTTTTCTATATAGGTGACAGAAATTTCTTACATTTACATATAGCACACAAGCAGGATGGGGAAAGAAATAAACATTTTTTGTTAAAAATCAGCTGCATGTATTTTCACATGTATAGAAATTTAACTGAAAATTTTCTGCGAAGTCTTCTGTTGCTAATTTTGATCGTCAAACTCCTTGTTTGTGTTACTCTACTCAGAAAAAGTTGGTGCCTTGAGAAAAGCTGGAACTAAAGAGGAAAAAATAGCAATAGATGGACACACAACCAAGATGTTTGGTAGTTTGTCAGAGACCTTTCATACGCTATCTGACCGTGCCTTCTATAATGGCCATGTTCTGTACACCGAAGATAGTAAACTCCTGTTCTCAGAGCTCTGTACTGATTTTAGTATTGCGACATACCTGAAAATGATTAAGCAGTAGATTTTTTTCTTTTCTCTTCTGTTCTTCTTTTCAGAGACACTGTAACTGAAACAAATTTCCCTAGACAGAAAACCCTTATTGAACTGTGTAACACCTCAAACGCATAACAGCTTAAAAATGCGTATTTGTCTTTCTCTTTATGTGGAAGAACAAAGAAACATAAAGACAATTGATCTTATAAAGACCAGCGAAATGAGGAGAGAAAATGAAATGGAAGTGATTTTATTTCCTAAGTAACCTGTCTTGACTTGCTGTATGCCTTTCAAATTTACTTTACTCATCTAAACCTGTACCAATTCAAGTTAGTGACTGTAATAATGGTGACATCACTGCTTTGTTTATACTGAAATCTCTTTTGAGGGCATCACAACAGAAGTGGTTTTAGGAGAGGTATTGATTACGCCTCATCTTGGAATTTGGTAATTTTGGTGCACCTCAAACATGCTGCACTTGTCCTCTAGTCTGCTTTTTTTCTGAGCCTTAGATGATGAACTCCTCAGGCCTGTGATTATTTCTTCATAAGCATTTAAAAACCACATAGAACAATAAATCATCTGCAAAGCAACAAGAATAATTCTGATCTTTGGCCACGCAATGGTATACAATACATACATACAATAAATATTTAGTCAAAGATTTTGAATTTAATATTATATTCACATACTGTGCAGAGATGAGCAATCAACATTTGTAAATCTTTCTTTGGGATCTGCCAGAATGCAGGTTTTTATTTGACCCTGTTGCCCTGTTGTTCATACATCTTGTGGGATGGTCTTTATTTCCACAGTTGCTTAAGGTTTTTTTTTTTTTTTTTCTTACAAGACTATTCTTCATTCAATGCACACCCCCCGAAACATATGATGGTACTCTTTTAATGAACACCTTCTCAATGCTTTGTCTTAGTTGTACAGCCTTAGGCTGAATTTATTGCTTACTGCTCTAGGGGTGAAATTATTGTTTTTCTTTCATTCTTCTTTTACTAGTATGCAGCTTTATATGTCTGGTTGTTTCATCCACGTTGACTTTCATGGTGTCTTTCACAAGTAAGGGAAGGGGTATTAATCCTTTTGCAGATGGCTAGCCAAACAGTTTTGAAAGCTTCAACTAATCTTCTCTTTCCAATTTTAGACACCTGCAACTGGTAATTTTTTGGGGGCATTTAGTATTGTATGACATGGATATTCAAAATACAACATCTTCTAGCTTTATGTGCAAGTATGTTTGCCTTTCCACAGTTTGGACCTGATAAACAGGTACTTGGAATGTAAGGAATTAACAACTTATTTGACCATGTAAGAGAGTTGCATTTTTAAAAGTGTGACATTAGCAGGGGTCTGTCTCAGTTTCAGTGGTCTTTCTGTTAAGTTTTAGTCCTGAGACTCTTCAGTTTTCTGCTATACTCCTCTCTCCCTAGAACCTTTTCTTTTTCTTTCAGAGTATTAGGCCAAAATGCCACCTCCTACTTTTGCATCTCTAGTTTGTGTCTGTCTTACCCCCTCCCCTTTATCATCTGATTTTTACCCTTCTGATCCTCAAGAGATCAGCATCTTTTTCTACACTCTGTTGCTTGTAGCCAATCTTCTCACCTTGCCCAAGTGTTTCTCTTGCCTGTTACCTTCTGCACCTGTGATTGTTTGCACTAGTACTTGTGCCTGTCTTTGCCCTTATCCCTTTTGATTGACATTTGTTACTCCTATTTTTATGTTCTTTGCCCTAGTGCAGCTATGGGAAACAATTGTTTGCATACTGCATCCCTCTCATCCTAACAAAGTTATTTCATTTCTTGAGTTTTTTTTTCTTTTTTCTTCCACCATCAGATGCTCAGTAAGGGCCAGACCTCTTATCTTCCTCCCCCCTTGACCCCTCTCTCCTGTTTTCTTTCCATTGGTGGTTCCTCAGTCTGCGACTTTGTCCTAGCCATGGAAATGATTTCTGCTTACTATGGGGAGAAAAGGGACAGGGACAGAATACTGATTCCCTAGTATTTTGTTTCTTTACTAACCTTAGGGCTCTGCTTAGGGGCACAACTGCTGCCAAAATAATATCTTGTGATTATCTGCCACAGTTATTCCCCACAATTGTCAATGTTTTTATTAATGATATTGTGTCAGCTCATGACAACAGCCATTACTAACAGACAAAAACCCCAAGAAGGAGTCTGCTTTGGCACTGGTCATGACTGTCGTAATGGCCCATCAAATGTGGTCTTGTCATCCGGATCATGAAGTCTGTGGTGACTTCCTGCCGGAGGTCATACTTGCCAGAGCAGCTGATGACTGGAGTGGATGGGATGCTGGTGTCAGCCTGGATGGAAGGTGCTTTTACCAGCTTCCTTTTTACTAACTTCCTTCCTTTCGGCCCTGCAAATGCCCGATGGTTGTCAAGAAATGAAACAGCAGGAGTGTAAGGTGTGAAGCTGACGCTGATGGCTCTACCTTAAGGAAACAGGCTGTTTCCTCATCAGAGGTCTGACTTATCCAACAATTTCTGCCTCTTCCATCCATGTCCAAGAATGTGTGTTTGGGGGGCGGAGGGGGAAGTAGACCAGAGGAAAAGCATCATCAGGCCACTCTCGGTGTACCAGGTGCATTATATTGTTGAGATACTGATGATCCACTTCTCCAGTGCCACATTAGACCTGTGCAGCTCCTTTCATGTGTTGCCTGGTGTGTCACTAACAGTTGCACTTATTCTCATATGCATAAAGCTGGCTTGTTTCTATTTCAACACCATTTGTTCTGGAAAATGTAGGCTTTGGACATTACCAAGTTCTGGTCAACTTCACGTAAACAAGGGCATTGCTTTCTTTTCACTCAGGCAGCATGATGCGGGGAAGTCTTTTCTGCTATAGTTATACATACAGTGACCTGATGGAATGCAGTACGCAAACAAGTTTTTCAGCTCAGCAAATGACTGGGTGTTCACCTGGAGATAGTGTTCTCAGTACAGTGTGCCAGAGGAAGTATGGTGAACGAATGCTGGGCTCTTTTTGTACTGCACCTTGATCTATTGGGTATTCTCTGATGCCATGGAGAATAGTGCTGGAGCATCACTTTTCTGTCAGAGGAAGAGCCCCTCTTAACAGATCAGGAGGATAATGGAAAAGGAACATCCTCTGATGCCAAAACCTAACTGACATTGATGTCAGTATCCTCCTTTATGATGGACTAAACGTTCTTCTGACTCTGTCCATCTGGGTTTTCAGAAACCGTCTACTGTCCCCACAGGAACCTCACCAAATACTGCCATTTGGTGCATATTATGTGAAATCCTTATTTTAGATATTACTATTCTCTGGGCTGTATCCCCAGAGAATGGAGTACATCTGTGCTCGTGAAGATGGCTTGTGTTCATCCCAGTATCAAAGAAAGAGTGCTGTGATCTCCCTCCCAAGACACAGATTTAGCACTGATTAGGACTGTCCTGTGGGAGCTGGTCACAATTCATCCCCATTATACCCATGCTGCCTAGTGTGATATCATTTTCAACAGTCTGTCTGAGCTGAAACTCTGCCAGCCCTCCTGTTCCTGGAAGAGGAGAGGACAGAATGGGTCACAGTTATTCTGTGTACAGGTGTAGCAAGGCACTTCATAACACGGTTGCTTTTGTGGTGGTTGTGCAAAGTGCTTTATTTCTCTCTATTAGTCTCACTGTTTGAACTCTCTCTGAGGTCAAATACAGCTGAGACATGAACCAGGTCCTAATCTTTGGTTGAAGAGTGCATTAAGATTGCTCCCTGCTCAATCAGTTCTACACAGCTTGCCTTACTTCATCTGCCCTGTACAGCTAGGCAGCTATAGCTTACAGTACTGATATGTTCCTCAAACTACAGGTTATAGTGACCTTGTGTAGACTCCTGCCAAGTCATTTACTTGAAAGCTTCCTCCGAGTTGTCTGGGTCAGGAGCTCTGGCACCACGGCCAGGACTCCACCTGTGCCCTGTGCCATCCAGCAGTGTACACCTGCTGTTCCTTCAGGGACATTTGCATCTGTTTAGAGAAATGGTCAACTATTTTCACCTGCAGACTGATCTACCTCTGCCAGTGCTTTTCCTGGAAGCACAGAGGCGAGTACTGGTCACCAACCAGCTGCTCTTGCCCACGCCCAGGCAAAAGTTCAGAGCCTTGTGCTAGCCTGCGGCCAACCTCCAAAGCGAGTGGCTCTGAGAAGCTGTGCTAAGCCTCCTGCTGGTAGGCAGCAGAAGAGGCCTGGTTAGCCTCTACAGCCAGGTTTACATTTTTGTCTGCGGGCTCCACAGAGCCTCCTTTTATAGTGTTCTTAGTCCAGCATGGTGTTTGCTGATGCGTGCATTCCTTTCGTTTGCTGCTTCTAAAGCTACTGATAAGACCAGCAGCTCTTTTATCTCCATCTGAGAGGGACTGTTTGAGACACAGTCTAATTCTTCCCCTTGCCTTGATCTGTCTTGACCGTGTCATATCTACGTCAGCCTGCTCTCTCTTTTACGCTGCTTCTCTAAAGAACATAGTGTGATCCTGTAGTCTCTGTGCCTCCTCAGTGATCCATTCAGACTTCATCTCTCTCAGAAGACAAGCTGGGACCAGGCCCACAGTGAAAGTCACTGGTGTTTTCATCTTCCTGAGCTTTCCAAACCATCCAGAGTTCACATGCCATATGTAGCAACTAGGTGCTAAGCCGAACGCATCCCAGAAGTACTGTGGTGCATTGGCTGCACTGGATGTGCCTGACTGGTGCACGCCAACTTCTTACATTTACAGTATTCGAGCTTCATTGACAGCTCAGTTCCAGAGATCCTGGGCAAACAAAGGCTGCCACCTCATCTTGCTGGGCAGGGTATTAGGGTGGAAAAAGGGGCATGTGGGCCTCGCCGAAACTACAGTAGGTGTAGTTAGGAGAAGCCCCAGGGTGATGCCAGCACGTTATCAAGCACACTAAGTGCAAAGGGATGGCTCATCTGTTGTGTATGTGCATGTTTGGTCCCGTGGGCACAAGCTATTTGCAACCCCGTGTGCTGGCGGTGTGCGTGATGTCTAGAGGCAGACAAGGGGAAGTTATACGAGTGAGGCGGGTGTGGGCTGCTCCTTCCTCCTGCAGCCTTCCACCAGAAGAAGAATTTAGGGAGATAACTGAAAGTGCAGCCTCGACCCTAAACCCCCCGTCTCAAGCTTTTTGAGCGGAGGTCTTTCAGACTGTTTAGACGGGGGCGAGTAACTCAGCTTTTGGAAACGACTGCATTATCACGGTTACTTTATTTCAGCTTTCCTCCACAAAAAAAAACCCGGCTTCGGGCACGTGGGGTGAAAAACCTCCACACAACATCGAGCCCCGTCACCGCCGGCCCGGCTGCGGAGCCTCCCCTCTGCCGGGCGGAGCTCCCCGGGGCGGCTGCCACGCGGCTCCTCGCGGGGCGCCGCTCCCGTCACGGCCCGGCCCGGCCCGGCCCGGCCTCGCCTCAGCGCCGCGCCAGCCCCCGGGGGGCCGCGGCGGGCGGGGCGGTGGCGGCGGGAGGCGCCGCGCTCCCCGCGCTCCCCGCCATTGGCTGGCGGCGGCGCCGGCCGCGCAGGGGGAGGGGGCGAGCCGAGGCGGCCTGGGCTCGGCCCCGGCGCGGCGGAGTAGTCGTGTTCGCCCCGTCCTGTCCCGTCCCGTCCCGTGGGCAGCGAGCGCCGCTCCGCCAGGCAGCCCCCCGGCACCCGGTCCGCCCGCCTTCCTTCCTCCCCCCCGCCGCCGCCGCCGCCGCCGCCATGGAAGAGGAGCGTGCGGGCGAGCAGATGAGACCGCTGCTCACCACGGTAACGGGAGGGGCGGCGGGGGCGCGCACAACGGGGAAGCGGGGGCGCGCGGCCGGCGGGGGCGCGCGGCGGGGACCCCACCTCACGGCCCCCGAGCCCCGCTGCCCGGTAACGGCCGCCGCGTGCGCGCGGCGCGATGGCGCTTGGCCGCCCCCCCCCCCCCAGCCTTTGTTCCGCCGCGGGGGCGGCCTCGTGTCCCGGCCCCGCGCACGGCGAGCGCCCCGCTCCCCCTCGTCCTCGCCCGGCGCCGGCTCGGAGGGCTTCCGAGGCGGCTCCGCTTCCCCTCGGGGCCGGCGAGCGCAGCGAGGCAGGCGGTTGGTGCCCCGCTTCCTGCGCTGCCGCGCGGCGCACGCGGTCCCCCGGCGGTGGTTTCCCCTCGCCGGGGGTGAGTCAAGGTCCGGGCTCTGCTCTGAGCGCCTCCCCCGGGGCCTTTTCCCCGAGGGGCGTCGCGCAGCAGCCTCGCCTCCGTGCCTCCTGGCGTGCTTTGTGGCACAAAGGGCGGGGGAGGACGGCCGGGGACGGGCCGGTTCCCGTCTTCCCGCTGCTCCTCCAGGAGAGGCTCGAGGCGCGGTGACAGAACCGGCAGCCCGGCGAAGTGCTGGCTTCCTGTGACATCAGTGCACGAGGGCGCCTTCCCTTTGTTCCAGCGGGAGCTTCGCTAACAACTCCGTCCGCAGGGCTCGCATCTTCCCTCTTACCGCCTTCCTCTGTCGGCTGCAGAAGCCAGAGCAGTTGCACGCCTCTTCATCTTCTATAAATCCATTTTAGGCTGCTGCTCTGCCGTCTTGTCGCTGCCCCTGAAGAGGCACGTTCTGAATCCGTGTTGGCTCATTCAGGGTAAATTCTTAGTGAAAGCAAGCTGCTTGGTCAGGTTAATCCATATTAGAACTACCTCGACTCTCTGAAGGTGAGCTCTGTCCTTAGCGGGCAGGAGGGCGCTCAGAATCATAGAATCACTTCCATCTAGTAAAGAGGTACTAGGCTGCGCGGAGCAAATTGCAAAATTGTTGGGCTTCGGACGTATGGGGTTAATGTGAAAGGTGCTAATGGTTACCCTCAGGTGAATCCTAATGCAAAGAGGATTACAGACTTGTGAAAGTCAGTGTGCCCTGAGCACAGCTTTGTCAGGCCCAGCAGGAGTCATTTAGATTCTGTTGTACCAGAAATTAAGAAGGGGCTTTCGGGTCAGCCACATGAGCCACTGTACTGCTGCATGGTCATTTTTCATGGAAGCCCTTTGAACTGAGGCGCTTATTGGAGCGGTCCAAGGTGGTTTCCTTGCAACAGCAGTGGCTAGTCAGGAGCCTGCTCTTGGTGCAGAAGGGTATCCAGGAGGTAATTGTAACTGAGACAGAAATGAAGATGTCAGAAAAGAGGGAGGAGAACAGAAAGATTGGTAAAAGCTAGAGGAAAAAAAGGAATTTATAGACGTGAAGACGTGAAGTAAATGGCTTAAAGAAAAGACAGGACACGCTGATCTTTGAGCAATTACATAGTATAGCAACATTGGATTTGTTGTGATTCTTGTATGTTCTAGTATAACACTACTTAATCCCAAAACCAAGTTCTTTTGACAGTACAGCTTGACTTAATTTTTGTGTTCCTGTGCTTCTGGTAGTAGAGGCCATTACTTCCGCTAGCAGAGCTTTCTGAAACTGCTTACACGTGCATGGCTTTTTCAGAAATAAACATCTCTGTAAGATGAAAGGATTCCGCAGAAAGTGTGAATTAAGTGCTGTGGCTTAAAAACAAAGAAGCACAATCAAATTACCTCCCTAACTTCCTTTTTGGTCTTCCTCCAGTTTTGGTAAGTCAGATGGTTCTGCGTTTATGCGCTATTCGATACAAAGTTTGGTGCCTCTTAATATGGAGGAGCACCTCTGTGCCACCCCCGGGGCTTATTTCATCAAAAGTGTAAAATACCTTTTAACCTTGCTTGTTTTATATTTTAGGTCCAGTCTTAAAGAAGAGAATCATCAACTTCTTAGGACATTGGTATTTTGAGGAGACTGCTTGGTGGCAACATGTATATAAAAGGTGTAGAGGTGTGTGTGAAACAGATGCCTGATAGAATTAATACAACTAGAGAGCAACTGATGATCAGAACATCGTAGGAATAGAGAATACAACAGGAAAAAGATAAATAACTGCATAAATCCATGGTTCTCTCATACCTTAAGTACTGTAAGCTCCCCTCTTAGAAAAGAGGCATTATTATTGGGAAAGGTTCACCAAAGGGCAACAAGATACGAATTAGCTCTTAGGTGAGAAATGACTCAACAGGCTAGGACTTGTCAGCCTAGCAGAGATAAGTTGGAGATGGGACGATGATATGTAAAGGCTCTATAAAACTACTGTGGAGAGAGCAGATAGAGATTGAAAAGGAGGCACGTGGCCAAATCACACAAGCTAGGAGCTGTCAAATGAAGGCAATAGGACATAGGTTCAGAGCTAACAAAAGCAGGCAGTTCTTCACTCAGCGTAGGGATTTCACAGGTATGCTTGTAGGGTATACACAGGTATATGATGTGTACACAAGAAGTTTTTGTGGACTGAAGGGGAGGTTGGACAAGTACTAGAAGAGAGATACCTGTTGAGGTTAAGAAGTAGCTGAGAAACAACCTCAGGAAGTCTGAATTAAAAATTCAGGAGGTTTGAGAGTGTAAGGAAGAGGTGTTTTATGCTTTTTTTTTTTTTTTGTGTTCCCTTAACACTTATGTTCACTTTTTGGGGGGTTGTTAAAGTAGGACTGGAGCATGTTAGTCTCTTGGTGTCTACACAGTGGTAAATCTGACAGTTAGTAATGGTATTAAAAAGCTTTATTGATTACCAATGATCTTGGTTCTCACTCCATGTTTCTATCATGGTGTTAGTTACTGCATAGCTTGCATTTTTTTTTTTAAGCAGTCGTAAGTAGCATTTAAAAGAACTTAACATTAAAGTTCTATCTCTGCGTATTTTTCAGGTAACATTGTGGAAAGGTGTTATCCTGAAACAAAAAAGTTGAAATTTCCGTGTGGTATTTGATACTGGTTTGTGTATTTCATAAAGGGTTTACAAGGTTGTAGACCAAGTGGTATGGCTGAGTAATGGGTGATATGGTTCTTTGCGTGTGTTTTTTTTCCCATTTCAATGTGAAACAAATTGTTTTTATCACAGTCCTACTGTAAGTGATAATAGAACTGAAAGTGGCTCTTGTTGGGGAAGAAGCTTTTCTTTTTGTCTTTCCTAGTTGAAGCGTGACAGTAATGTGGTCTGCCAGATACTGCCGAAGATGGCATTAATGTCCCTCTGCTTTTTCTGAAGTGACTACATGGTTGGCTCCCACTTATTTTTCAACAGCCGTGTGTGTATTATCAGGTGGGCTTAGGCTTTGCTGTTGAACAGCAATCATGTTTCAAAGACAGCTTCTGTCTTTTACTTTAGGCTTCATTTGAAGACTCTTTCAGTTGCATTTCGCTTCACAAACACATCAGCACTTCAGTGGAGTCTGCCCATCCCTTTATCCCAATGCCTTTTTTAATGCAACAAGATAGTGTCTGGTACTCCAACTTTTCTCATGTGTAACAAAACGTGTGAAGGCTTAGAGGGAGTGTAGGGCAACAGAAATCAGAGCCACTTGAAATAACAATATATACAGATTGATGAAAATTAGCCTAACTGTCAGAATCTGATGGCAACTACAGTTTCAGCAGTTTAGTCATCAAAAATGTAAATTGCTTTTTCTTTTCAAGAAAAACCTCAAGTACAACTTAATTTTCATGAATATATTTCAAAGGAGAACCAGGTGTTTGGTGGCAGTTAGATTGAAGTATGTGGTTTCAGAACCGAGCTTTGGTCTAGTTACTGCATTTTAGATAGCTTGGTAACTTCGTCTAACTTTATAGTACATCTCTTGGGTGGTTATTGAAACAGTTCCTTTTTAAAAGCCTTCCAAGGTTTGATTTAGCTGTGTGGTTCTTCACTTGTGAAAATGTGAGTACCATCAGTATGGTAAAACTAAGTTTTTACAGAATTGACTACTGCATATCTTTACACATCTTGTGTGACTTTTTTAGAACTGAGATAAGGGAACACTTTTTCACTGTGTGGTTACTAGCCTTCCTATTTGACGTGGCTTTTGTGATGGTAGGTCAGATGACATCTCTGGAGGACATTTATGCTGCTACAGTTACATTTTTTTCATATTACCATATGCTGGAACTAGTGTTTTCTCCTTATGGCTGGACAGGGGTAACTGAGGGTATGTCTGTACTGCATAGTTCAGCACAGTGCAGGAAACCTGTCAATTTGTCGTATCTGACTGATCGTACGCTCTCCAGAAGTTAAACCAGTACAGTTACAGCTGTACTGGTTTGCAGCTAAATAGCACTGACCAGAGAGAATTTGATTGGCCTGATGACCTTGCTGACTTGATTCTATGACTTCTGAGAGACATGCTGCTTTTCTCTATTGTGCTGTTTGGGTTTTCTAGGTTTGGTTAGCGTATATATTTCGGACAGCTTGCACCATGCAGTGGGCTATGGGCAATGGCTATGATCGCTTCTGGGTTAGGAGTACTGTGAGCTGCTATTAACTATACATGCTGCCAGTCTTTTTGAGTTCTTAGGAAGTTATCCGTGGCTGCCACAGACTTGAGAACTTTCATTAGGCTTCATTGCAGTAGTTTTTATTTGCTGTCCAAAATGAGCTTTGGGTGTATTGATTAGTTGTCTTATACCCATGTGATGGATTTGCTTCTCTAGGTGACTTTTGACATGTCACCAGGGTGGTTGTTGACTCTTAATATTAAATCCTTTGCACAAGGGTATCTGTTACATGACATCTTTAGTGGACCCCAAAGTGGTGCTTAGTAAGCAGGACCACTTTATAACCAGTGATTGGTAACATACAGACTGTAACTTGAATATTAACTAGAGAGGTTCTCCCAAGAACACTGTAGTGCTGTTGTTATAGCATATTCTGGAATGATAAAGTTTAGGAACACTTAGATTTTGCATTATTTACTAAAATTAAGATAGCTGTCTGGCTAATGTTTTGAAATAATGGTAGGAATAGGGAGAGTCAAATGATGGTTCTATTAATCAGCAGGTTGAGAAGTGCACCATGAGTTGCTTAGCCCTGTATATCAGTAAATGTCTCAATGCAAAAATATGAGCATCAATTCTTCTACTGGCATTTTTACAGTGTTCTTACATATGTATTTCTCAATTCACAATTACATGATTAGCAGCAAATGAAAAAAATAAAACACTATCTTTTTGAAAGTGCAACATTTGTATTTAAAACTCGGTCCTGGCATCTGAGAAGCTCCTTTCTGTGTTACTGAGAATAATCATCAATTATGCAAGCATCCCAAATCTACCTTGTCAGCATATCTCAGTGGTTATTAGAAGGGATTATCTGTTTAAGAGTCTGTGTTAGTTAGTGCTTGGCACACTCGGAGCTCTTTGTTTCACAGTGAGTTAAAATTTGCTGCAGTAGAGGCAGCATGTCTGTGGGAAAGGAAATGTATATTTTTGTACCACTAGATGGAGCCATTTTATTTGTGTATTGACATACTTCTTTCCGTAAGTTTTAAAAACTTTAAAATCTGTTTAGAGGTTTTGTATTTAGAGTATGGCCTATAATTATTTTATTATTTCTTTGTTTGTGGAGAAGATGAAATATTTTATTCTTCCAACAGCAGTGTTAGTATTATACAGCAGAAAGGCTAGTCCATTTTTATTAAACATGTAAAAAAAAAAAAGAGTGAATGCTCGTGAGTTACGGATGATACAGATTCCTCTGTAAATTGTCCAGAGTAATATGAGTGGATCTTGTGTTACCTGAAGTAATGTTTCAGAATATTGATCCATATTACTGTGTATCTTAGCCTGGAAGCTTTTGTGACTGCTACCCAGTAAGGGCTGTTCAGCTGGACCTGAGATTTTGTTTTTCCTACTCCGGTGCCTTAACTAAAGTGACTCAAAGTTATGCAATGGAATGGTTGTTCTATTTGGGTATACTGGCACAAGTTGTCTTACTCATTTCAGCAATGTTGGAGTGCTTCATAACCTTTTTTTTTTTTTTAAAAAAAAGAAGCTTGTTAATTCTAGCAAGTCCCATTTTAGCATAAGTATTTGAAATGTTTTATTTCTTGTGTCATCTAATATCCTCTTTCAGCAACCAGTTTTCTTTTCTAAAAGTTATGTTTTTCTTTGTGTTTGATTCTTTGCCCCTGTTGGTGAAGTAACCAACTTCTAACCTGCAGTGCATCTGATAGACCTCGACTTCCCCTCTTTCAAGTCTTTTGTACTGAAGACTGTTTGGTGAACCCAATCTCAGACTGAAGAGTAGGACCTTATTCAAATCTTAATTTTGAATTCTCTTACCTGTACCTCACAGTATACCATACAGTATGTCCTCTTTTTCCCTGTATTCCTGCTGTGAGGGATTTTGAAATTTCTTCTGCACTTGTTTCTTGTTCAATCTCATAGAAAGTTTAAATTTTCAACAAGTGATGTAGAATGAGTACTGATATTTTTCATAAGATGTAGTTGTGCTGGAAGGCATCTAGATGTGTCAGCAGTATGGCTAAGACAGTATCTTGTAATACCAAAATATTTTTAAACTTATAAACAAGCTTTAAGTTTTTTTTTTTTTTAGTACTAAAAGAGTCTACAGTAGGAGTTTCCAGACTGTTGTCAAGCCATTGCCCTGGTTTAACAGAATCCCTGGTGTTTGCTTCCAAACAAAGTGGAACTTACTGTGAATAAGGCATGTGGACAGAAGCTGAAGAGAAGAAGCAGGATTTAACATTCAGAACTGTGTCTCCTGGCACCCCACTGCCTGATGTGTGTTGCAGTTCTGCTGTTTGACCTCCTCTGCTCACTGCTACTACTCCTCTACAGGATAAGTATGCTACTGGGGATCTGTATGTTGAGGACTGCTTTTCAAGTGGGGAGAACTGAAGGCTCACCTGAAAACTTGACTGATTGATACATTTTCTTTTTTTCCCCATCATCATCTTTTCACTACGGAGGCATATGTGCATTAAAACCACGTATGTGTGTGGACAGCGTGTCTTGGAAAACTATGCTTCCCTAAAGTGATGATTTTTTTCCTGGTCTCTTACGCACTAGGCTGATTCCTTTGTATTTTCCATGACTAATGGAAATATAGTAAATATATTCTGGCTGCGTCTTGATTTGGATCTATTTTTGGATGGAGAGAGACAGCTAAGTGACTGTAAATACCTAGGTTATGGTAAGGATAATGGTGTCAGTTATTCCTTGCTAGAGAAATCTAAGATTTTGTTTCAACAAAACTACCAATTCTGAACACCGCAACTATTCCATTAGCAGAGTAGAATTATCATTAGACTTGAGAGTCACTAGTCGGGCTGTCTTGATGGTATATGCCTGTTACCAAAGAATGGAAAAAGGTTAAAGCAAACCTGTGTTAGAGAGAAGTTGTAGTGGAATCTCACTTGGTGTTGGTTTCTGGAGTGCGATAGCTTCCCAGTGCAAAAATTCTGTTGCCTTGTCAAGAGATTCAGGCTGCTGTGTTCTGGATCCCAGAAGTCATGCGAACCTGAAGTACTTGTGAGTTCTTTCTTTCAGACAAGGTTATGAATAAGCTACTGCAGCTAATAAATCATGTTTATTGCTAACCGATCAGACTGAGTTCACATTTAGAAGCCCTGATTCATCAGTTACTCTTCTGCATGTGTAAGAAGGGATGTACAGCAGATACACCTTGTTGCCTTTTTGTACAGACTTGTTTTCTGCCTCTGTTGTTTAACTTCGGTTGAAAAAAAAAGTTTTCTCCCCTTCTTACTGCCATCCACATCTGTTGCTCATTTCTACTGCTGAACAACAACAGCTAGTTTCAGATGAGTTGTGGCTTGTCTGTTTCTACCTCGGCACACTCAGATAATGCCTGTATGTTCCTCCTACCCCTGCTTCTACCTTTCATGTGCTCTGTTTTCACATATGAGCTCAGTCGCAGGTTTCCTTTTCATGAACGCTGTCCTGCAGTCAGGCCTGTGTGACTTCGTGCATGGAGGAATGAGCTGTTCTGTGCTTTGAGGAGGTTGTACTTGAAGATCAGCCACTTCTCCCAGGCTTTTACCCTTTACCCTCCACAGTAGCATTCCTTGAGATTCTACCAAGAAGAGTCCTGAACAGGCTGCATTCTGCTCTTGTGAAGTCCTGTGTTAGAACTGTATGTACTGAGTCTTGTGCTGTGTACTGTACTGTACTATTTGTCTTTCTTGCTTCTCTCAGGACTTGAAGCTCCACAACTTCGTGGTTGCTGCAGCCAAGCCTGTTTCTGACTTTCACATCCCTGTCTGTTTCTTCCTTGTTTGTGAACAAGTACAGCAGAGCATCTTCACCGGTTGACTCACACCACTAAATCATCTTCAGCACACTTGAGAAATCTGCTGGAGTGCTGTGCCTGACCATGCTCTACCAACAGATACCACTGTGGGTCTAGGTCTTGATGTATACCAGTGCCCACAATCATGGAGCTTCTTCCAGCCTTCAAACAAAGGATTCTTCTTATTCCTCTTGATGAAGAGATCTGTAGCGGGCACCTAGCACAATGTCAACCATGTTGGACTTTTTTCTGATCCTTACCTATAAGGTCTTGACTGCCTTGTCATTTGTTCAAGCAAAGCTCTGTGTGTTGCAGACATCCCTTTGCATAGGTTGAAATCTGTGTTCTTCACCTTCCCAGCCTGGCTTTCCTCAAGAGCCTGCATCCTTCCTTTGCAGCACTCCAGCCATGCAAGCTGTTCCACCCTCACTCTGTAAGAAGCTCCGACTTTGAGGTCTGCCTCTTTACCTGCTATGCTGTGAGTGCAAGCACCTGAGTGAGGTGGGCTCTTGGTTATGCCTTTTTCACAAGGGGGACAAGAGCACCTTCTCCCTTTTGGATTTTCCATGTCTTCACTTAAGTTTGAAAGTTTTTCTCCACCGTGCCCAGATTACAGCCCTATTTACAAGCTTAGTGAGCTTGGTGAGAACACCACCTGGGCCTCTTCACCCTTCCCATGGTGCTCAGTAGTCACTCTTGATTCACTCAACAGTAATGATTTTCTTTTTGGAAGTATTGCTGGTGTCCCCGTGGATAAGTAGAAAAGGGTAATAGTTTGAGGGCTGGATGAGCCTTGACATTTTTTCCGAAACAGCCTTGATCCAAACATCCATCAGGCTGCAGACCTGCCAGGACCTCATGTTTATATTCTGTGATGTGCAGTGTGTTCGTGCTGTCCTGCAGTTCCTTTACCTGGCCACTCAGCACCTCAAGGGTAGCAGCACCTCCTGCAGATGAGGCCGCTGCCATCCGTCACTAGCCCCAGGGAGGAGCAGCACAACTCCTCCTTGAGGAGTTCTTGGGGTTGGGATCTCTGATCTGACAGGGCTGGTTATGCTTCATCTGATGGTAAAGGTTTTGCCGTGTGGAGTGCTGTTAAACAGTCTTGAACGGCATTTCAGGGCCCTTTGTAGCTTTGCTATGTGAACTGCTGACATCTGTTGGCTGAGCCCTGGGAGATGTGCTGTGCTTGTGATAATGTTACTAAACTAGTAAACCTTGCTATCTAGTTCTTCTCACAACAGAGATGTAAAACATGCAGGTTTATGTAAATATTATGTTCTAGTTGAAATTAATTTCTCATAGACACATTGTGTCAATATTTTTTTTAGCAACTCCAGTTTTGTAAACATACTTTTAACAACTGTTATTTTTGCAAGACAGCTATTCATGGATAATAATCCTTCTCTCTTTTTTCTGTTAGCTGATGCCGTTGCATTGGCTGGTGTTGTTGCATAATTTATCCTCAACACTGAAGGACCAAACTCAACAGAACTTTGTTTGTACAGTCTGTTAGATTATGATGTTCCTGTTTGTATATTTCATGAGATGCTGTGGAATGAAATTGGGTCAGAATCATTCCAGTCCTCAAAACTATAAATTGTTGTCTTCTAAGAAATAATTTCAGTTCTTATTTTGCAGCAGACCAGAAAAACTCATACCTGGGGCATGCTGGTTCAGTTGTTTGTATAGGAGCACAGTACTAAGCATCTATTTATGTCTATATAATGCTTGGAAGTTTGTTTTTGTTAGTGTCTTCTTACAGCTGCAGTAGTGCTTGCTCAGAATTACCTGCTTGCAATCTTACTGCTCATCCTGGAGAGCTGTGTTTTGCTTGTAAACATTTGTATTTTGACTTCTCTGCTGTCAAATTATTCTTGGTAGAATGCTCTGATTAACAAGTAGCTTCCTCAGTATACTTATGGGCTGAGAACTAGACTTTGGTTGTTATCTGAGAGCTCACTGAATTCTTAATGTATTGTTAACAAGTTTCATGTTTGTTTATAGGTAAAATAAAGCTCATGTTTTGTTTCCTGGAAGATCTGGATGCTGCTGTAGGTGCTGATGTCTGTTGCAGGTGTCTCTGGGGCAAGTCAGTTTTGTGCTTCAGTCTCCCTAGGTAAAATGTTAAGACATGTAAACTCTATAGACTTTACAAACCTTTAAAAAACAAAGTGATGGGAGTGTAGTTAAGAATACTAGGTAGGAAGTACTGTAAACTTCCATCTTCCTTGTGAAATTGTCCTTGGTGTTGTGAAATCAGGTGAAAGCTCTTCTGTCCACCTGACTTTTTAATGCAATTGTGGCATTAACCAGTGAAGCTAAGGGCAGTTTGTCAGGTCATGGCATTTCAGGATGTTCGGTTTTTCCGTTGTGAACCTGAACACAAAACCTTGTGATTTTCTGCAATAGCCTAATCTATGAACATTCATTTTATCCTTCGATCTCTTTTCCATACAGACCCTGTAGCAGTCTGTCTTGCTTCTGTTACAGTCGGAAAATCTACTGCTAGTTTTTTGTGATTTAGATAATCTTCATGTGTATTTTGCCTGTTTATTATATAGCTACACTGAAGCTATCATAACTAAATGTTGGCTTCAGTTGGCCAGAACTGTAGCTTCTGAGAACGATTCTTTTCTCCCTAATAATCTTCCAGGCTGTGGTTTGTAGGTTTGTTATTTTCTCTCTTGTCCTTTATTTAATCTTTTCAGCGAGGTGGTATCTATCAGCTTTGAGACTCAGATGGGAGGATGTCTTTACAAAGTCTCCAAAGGCTACTAAAATGTTAAGAAGAGCAGCAGGAATGTGGTCGTTTTTTGTTAATGTGAAGATGATGAATGTGTACATGATAGAATAAAGCTGTTGGACAGTAATGTTCCAAACTAGCTTCTCAGTGCCGCTCTGGATCAAATCAAGAGTAGCTTACCGTTTCGTGGATCTTCTGAGTAACTGGTGAAGTCAAAAGACTGACTGCAAGCTCTTTAATTAGTACGCAAAACAATAAGGTGGAATTATTATTTATACTACTGCTAGATTTATTGCTTCTTTGTTTTTATTAAGAGAAAGCTATTGGAAAGATTATATTTAAACTACTGCTTGTTTTAGGGCTAGTATTTTTTGCGTCATTTTTTTCCCATTTGGCTTGTACCTCACTATTGTGGGGTTATACTATTATGCAAGTGTATGTTTATTTCAAGTGTAAGCGTATGCATTTCTTTAACAGGTCAAACATATTTCCAGACAGACTTAGTGTACGAAAAAAGGAAGTGAGAAACTTCTTAGTGAATAGCTGCAGCTGGTGTTACTGTTGATGGTAAATTTCTTCATTTTCTGTTTGTCAAACAACTACACCCTACCAGCCATGCATTTTAAAACTGTTTACGTAGAAACAAACAGATAGCATCTGATAATTGTTGTGACTCATTTAAGGAAGTGATAAAACCCAAGAGTAGCAGCAATCCTTTCCTTGTTCAGCTTGATCTTATTAACATTGCTGGGCTTGCCTGCCATTGTCAGATACCAGAAGGGAATTTAAGCAGGCATATATTCTTGTAATTAATATTTGGTTGAATTGCAAATGGTTAGATAATGATAGGATGGAGAGACGTGCTTCAGCTTATTAATGAAGTGTACAAAACAGTTATTGGAAAGTTAAATTGTAAACACAAGGGAAAGTATTAAAAACTTTGATTTTTGCATGAGCTCTTGAGCTTTCAAAGCTGCCAATGTATAACCGTAGAAAAAGGAAGAACATCAGCCAGTTGTCATCTTCTTGGCATCAGTCAGTCTTGCTATCCATTACCTGCACTAACTGCTGATACTATATAAAGATCTTGCATTTTAAATTTTAAAGAAATGTAACCAGAGTTTCTATTCAGCATACACTTATTTTGGAAAGTACTTTGCTATGTTAACTTTGCTGGCTTTTACTGAAATATGTAAACGTAACTGAGTACTTTGGAAGTGACAGAAAGGATACCTGTATTTGCATGCGTGTTTGTTTCAGGGAGTGTGGTGTTTGTGTACAACGTGCACAAGTTTTCACTCTAAGATTAAAGAACGCATGCTTCCAAGTCGATACACTGGCTTCTGTCTTGTGACTTCTGCATTGCTGCTATTTGTTTTCAAGCCCTGAGGATCAATTGTACTAGGTGATGTGGCACAAGAATGTAAATAGTTTCATATATTATGACCACGTTACAGGGAGCCTTTCTCATGCTTCAGTTGTCTTGCAGTATAAAATAACCTTCTGGGTGAAGGCAGGAGAAACTGCCCTTCTTGTCTCCTGTGCTATTGCAGAAATCCAAATGCTATGAATAGGTATAATAATTCTGTACTATTTAGTGAGATTTTAATGTTGTGACTCTTACTGATGAATGGATTGTTTGTGTGTGTGTGTAGTTGTAAGATGTGCTATATTTGTATGGAAGAAGGTGTGGAGAAGGTTGTTAAAATTAAAGAATGAATGCAATCTTAAGTTT